>NC_050573.1:227245940-227560940 GCF_011100635.1 Trichosurus vulpecula
AAAATCCTACAATATGTTGTTTACAAGAAACACATTTGAAACGGGGATACACACAGGGTAAAGGTAAAAGACTGGAGTGGAATATATTATGCTTCAGCTGAAATAAAAAAAAAAAGTAGGGGTAGCAATCCTAATCTCAGACAAAGCAAAAGCAAAGATGGGTCTAATTAAAAGAGAGTAGGAAGGAAACTATAATCTGTTAAAAGGCACCATAGACAATCAAGTAATATCATTACTTAACATATATGCACCAAGTCATATAGCTTACAGATTCTTAGAGGAGAAGGTAAGGGAGTTACAGGAAGAAATAGACAGCAAAATTATAATAATGAGGGATCTCAACTTCTCCCTCTCTGAACTTGATAAATCTAACCTCAAAATAAACAAGAAAGAAGTTAAGGAGGTGAATAGAATTTTAGAAAAGGTAAATATGATAAGATCTCTGGAGAAAACTGAATGGGGATAGAAAGGAATATACCTTTTTCTCAGCAGTTAATGGCACACACATATGTACTAAGGCGTAAAACCTCATCAACCAGTGCAGAAAGGGAGAAATAGTCAATGCATCCTCTTCGGATCATGATGCAATAAAAATTATTTGTAATAAAGGACCATGGAAAGATAGTCTAAAAATTAATTGGAAACTAAATAATCTAATCCTAAAGAATGAGTGGGTGAGACAACAAATCATAGAAACAATCAATAACTTCATTCAAGAGAATGATAATATTGAGACAATATACCAAAACTTATGGGATGAAGCAAAAGCAGTTCTTAGGGCAAGTTTTATATCTCTCAATGCTTGCATTAATAAAATAAGAGAAAAAGGAGATCCATGAATTGGGCATGCAAATGAAAAAAGCTAGAAAAAGAAGAAATTGACAATCCCCAATTAAATGCCAAATTAGAAATACTGAAAACCAAAGGAGAGATTAATAAAATTGAAATCAAGAAACTATTGAATTAATAAATAAAACTAAGAACTGGTTTTATGCAAAAACCAATAAAATTGATAAACATTTGGTCAATTTGATTAAAAAAAGAAAGAAGAAATTAAGAGTATCAAAAATGAGAAGAGTGAATTCACCCCCAATGAAGAAGAAATTAAAACAGTAATTAGAAATTATTTTGCCCAGTTGTATGCCCATAAATTTGATAATCTTAGGGAAATGGATGAATATTTACAGAAATATAAATTGCCCAGATTAACAGAAGAGGAAGTAAAATATCTAAATAACCCCATTTCAGAAAAAGAAATTTAACAGGCCATCAATGTACTCCCTAGGAATAAATCTCCAGATGGATTTACATGTGAATTCTATCAAACGTTTAAAGAGCCATTAATTTCCATAATTTATAGACTATTTGGGACAATAGGCAAAGAATGAGTCCTACCAAATTCTTTTTATGACACAATTATGGTACTAATACCTAAACCAGGAAGAAACAAAACAGAGAAAGAAAATCATAGACCAATTTCCCTAATGAATATAGATGCAAAAATTTTAAGTAAAATATTAGCAAAAAGATTACAGCAACTTATCATGAGAATAATACACTATAACAAGGTAGGATTTATTCTAGGAATGCAAGGCTGGTTCAGTATTAGGAAAACTATCAGTATAATTGATCATATCAACAACGAAACTAGCAGAAACCATATGATTATCTCAATAAATTCAGAAAAAGCTTTTGAGAAAATACAACACCCATTCCTATTAAAAACGGTAGAAAGCATAGGAATAAATGGAGTCTTCCTTAAAATTTTAGCAGTATCTGCCTAAAACCATCAACAAGCATTATATGTAATGGGGATGAGCTAGATGCATTTACAATAATATTGGGGGTGAAACAAGAATGTCCATTAGCACTCCTATTATTCAATTTGGTACTAGAAATGTTAGCTTTAGCAATAGGAGAAGAAAAAGAAATTGAAGGAATTAGAACAAGCAAAGAAAAAACTAAGTTATCATTCTTTGCAGATGATATGATGATTTACTTAGAGAATCCTAGAGAATCAAATGAAAAAACTACTTAAAATAACAAATAACTTTAACAAACTTGCAGGATATAAAATAAACCCACATAAATCCTTGGCATTCCTATGTATTACTAACAAAGCCCAACAGCAAGAGATAGAAAGAGAAATTCCATTTAAAATTACTGCAGGCATTATAAAATATTTGGGAGTCTACCTGCCAAGGTAAACCCAGGACCTATCTGAACACAATTACAAAAAAACTTTTCACACAAATAAAGTCAGATCTAAATAAATGGATGAACATCAATTGCTTGTGTTTAGGGTGAGCCAATATAATAAAAATGATAATTTTACCTAAATTATTTTAGTTATTTAGTGCCATACCAATCAAAGTATCTAAAATTATTTTATAGAGCTGGATAAAATAATAACAAAATTCATCTGGAAGAACAAAAGTTCCAGAATATCAAGGGAATTAATGAAAAGAAATGCTAGGGAAGGTGGCCTAGTGATACATAACTGTAATATAAAGCAGCAATCATCAAAACTACTTGGTACTGGCTAAGAAATAGAGTGGTGGATCAGTGGAATAGGTTAAGTACACAAGACCCAGTAGTCAATGACTGTAGCAATCTACTCTTTGATAAATCCAAAGAATCCAGCTTCTGGGCTAAGAATTCACTATTTCACAAAAAACTTCTGGGAAAATTGAAAAATAGTATGGCAGAAACTGGGCATAGACCAATATCTTACACTATGTACCAAAATAAGGTCAAAATGGGTTCACGATTTAGATATAAAGGCTGATACTATAAGTAGTTTGGGAGAGCAAGGAATAGTTTACCTTTCAGATTTATGGAGAAGAAAAGAATTTATGACTAAACAAGAGATAGAGAGCCTTACAAAATACAAAATGGATAATTTTGATTATGTTAAATTGAAAAGTTTTTGTACAAACAAAGCCAATGGCACAAAGTTTAGGAGGGAAGCAGAAAATTGGGAAATAATTTTTACAACCAGTGTCTGATAAAGGCCTCATTTTTAAAATATACAGTGAACTCAAATTTATAGGAATACAAGTCATTCCCCAATTGATCAAAGGTCAAAGGATATGAATAGGCAGTTTTTAGAGGAAGAAATTAAAGATATCTATAGTCACATGAAAAAATGCTCTAAATCTCTATTGATTAGAGAAATGCAAGTCAAAACAACTCTTAGGTACCACATATGTCCTGTCAGATTGGCTAACATGACAAAACAGAAAAATGGTAAATGCTGGAGAAGATGTGGGAAAATAGGAACACTGTTACATTGTTGGTGGAGTTGTGACCTGATCCAGCCATTCTGGAGAGCAATTTGGAACTATGCCCGTAGGGGTATAAAAATGTGCATACCCTTTGACCCAGCAATACCACTTCTAGGGCTGTATCCCAAAGAGATCACACAAGTGGGAAATGGACCTGTATATAAAAAAATATTTATAGCAGCTCTTTTTGTGGTGGCAAAGAACTGGAAATTGAGGGGATGCCCATCAACTGTGGAATGGCTAAACAAGTTATGGTATATGAGTGTAATGGAATACTATTATGCTATAAGAGACGAGGAGCAGAAGGACTTCATAATAACCTGGAAAGATTTATGTGATCTGATGCTGAGTGAGGGGAACAGAACCATGAGAGCATTATACCTGATTACAGACACACGGTATCTGTGATGGCTAACTTTGGTAGACTTGGTGCTTCTCAGCAATACAAGGTTCTAAGACAACTCCAAAAGACTCATGATGGAAAAAGCTATCCACGTCCAGAGAAAGAATTATGGAGTCTGAATGTTTGAGGCCAACTATTTGCTCTCTTTTTTCCTTCTTTTTTGGTTTTATTTCATCTTTCTCATGATTCATTCCACTGGTTATAATTCTTCTTTACACCTTGACTATTGTGTAAATAAGTTCAATGTGAAGGTATATGTAGAACCTATATTGGATTACATGCCATCTTGGGGGGAGAAGGGTAAGGAAATGGAGGGGGAGAAAATTTGGGGCTCAAAAACTTGTGGAACTGAATGTTGTAAAATAACAATAAAAATCAATTAAGAAATAATTATAAATACAAAAGAAGCCCCTCCCCTCAAGGGGGTTAGATTCTAATGTCAGGAAACTGTTCAGATAGAGGAGAGTTAGCTATGGAAGACTTGTTTTGTTCTAAGCAGGATCAGAATGGTAAAAAAAAAACAAAAGACAAGTAGTTGAAGCTCCCTTTCTAAAAGCAATAGTAATGTTCATTAAATTAGTTTCCAAAAAAGCAACCAGTAACCGTGTGTGTGTATACACACACATACCAACTTTTGTGTATATACATGTATGCATTGAGTATGTACATATACATATAATAGTATACATGCATATGTATATTACACACAGCCATACATATGGTTATGGAATGAATGTGTGGTTTCCACACACACGAATATATACATGGACACATACATATGAATACACACATACACACACACATATATTCACATGCATACTGTTATGGACTAAACCTCTGATTTCATTGGCATGCATACACACATACATAAACACATCTGTATACATTCACACACATATTTATACACATGCAATACACATATGCCTATACATGCTTTCATATCTACATACATATGTATGGAAATAATACACATCTGCATATTGTTATGGCCTGGACCTGTGGTGTCATTGGTACAGGAAATTCCTGGGAAAAGAAATCATTCTTTCAATGCCAGTTGTCACCTTATCTGTGATTTAGTCACATAATTTTCCCTAGAGCGCTTAGGACATAAAGTGATTTGCTCAAGATTGCTCTATAGGTATATGTCAGAGAAAGGATTTGATCCCATGTTTTCCTGGCTTTTAGATTGGTTCTGCCCAGGACACCACATTGTTTTTGAATATACATAGCACACACGTACTACAGGTGTGTACACATACACATATGCCCATATATGCACACAAAAATCCTCTCACACATGTGTTTGTGGAAAGTAGGGAGGAGAGAGGCAGAAAGAGAGGGAGAGAGGGAAACAGAGGCAGAGAGACAAAGAAAGAGAGACAGAAAGATAGATACAGAGAAAGACAGGAAGAGAAACAGAGACAGACAGAAACAGAGAGAATATGACTTTCATTTGAATTGTGTAAGACATGAGGGAGAAAAACAACAACTTTCCAATGAAGAGATCTGTACAAAAGAATTATGGCTTGCATTAGGAGATAGTGAGTTGCCTAGAGTTGGAGGTGTTCAAATGGAAGGTTGATAGTCACTTCTCAGGAATGTTATGGAGAAGGTTCCTGCTCTGGCAAATTTTGGACTCCATAACTTCTGTCATTCCTCACAGCTCTAGACTAATGATTCTCTAATCCAAACTCAGATTCTCTGGCTCTAAACTCCTGTGAACTACTTTGCCCTCAACTCAACTTTACTCCTGTGCAAGTAATTCGATAGTACTGAGATATGGGGCAGCTTGAGAAGTCCACAGTAAATGCTCAAGAGGCACTGTGTTATTTCTAACATGATATATGAATAGTATAACAGATGGGCAGAATGAGAAAGAATTTCAAGCATTCCCAAAGGATTATCTCTTTTGAAGATTTCTAAGTATGTGAGGAGAAAATCTACCCCCGTTTAGAGAATGTGGTAAAATTATATATTTAGTAGATTTGCACATATAAACTGCTCCCAAATTATGATATTTCAAGCTGAAATCTTTTTCATATTTTTGCTATGATGAAAAGCAGGCATTTTAGAAGCCAAAACACTTTGTCATTATAGCCTAGGCTGTGTGAAGCATTTTTGTTTTTAAAACTAAGTTGGGTGGCTCTGCCAACATGCCTTTTGATAGGAAATTTATGTATTATATATATATGTATATATATATATACATATATACATATATATGTATATATACACACACACACACACACACACACACATATATACACACACATACGTACATACATATATATGGGGGTGGGGGTATGTACGTATGTGTGTGCATATTTATAGTCTACATGTGTGTATATATACATACATATATGGGAGTGTATGTATGTGTATGTGTGTATGTGTGTGTACTTATGTATTATCTCTTCTTCCCAGGAAAATACTTTCCAAGTAAAAATGCTGTGATTTTGACCTCGTGATACTTGGTAGATCTGACCTCTGTGTCTCCATGTCCTCTGTCTCTTTTTCTCATGTATATGTGTTTATATGCATGTTTATTTCCATATATGCATAATGGTTGCTAAATTATTAGCTGAGTGTCTTCATAGAGCTATTTTGTCCTTTTGAGTTTCAGTGGGGTACTGAGGTACCATTGTGTTAAAATGATAGAGAATCATCTTCAGATTTCAGTAGAATTCAGACCACCTTCCTTTAATAGGATCAAATATGTGTTTCTTTTAAATAAGGAGAGGAAATTCACATAGAGAAATCAATCCAAGATCTTTTCCCAATTAATTTAGAAAGAGCACCAAACTATCATGTTCTATCTGAAGTAGACAACTATGTGTTGGCTGAAAATTCAAGTATGCCTGACACCGTCACTTGGTATGCATGGATGGGCTTAAAATATGAGCTCTACATCTCTGAAAATTATTTTAGAGGAGTTATTAGTCAATTGCTTTCTGTTTTGTTTATAACTTGTGGCTTTGATAGAATTAAAGAATTGACATTGTCCATGCCTGTAGCAAATTAGCAATCAGTGGTTTGGGGGCACCTTTTTGAAGAAGTGTTTAAGCGCAGAATAGAACAAGAATACCAAGTCAAATTAACACTAGAGAGCCCATATTGTATTTGGCCAGTATACCCAAGAGAAAACCTTTCTTCTTCCCCAAAATGCCAGTGGAATTTGATTGAAAAATCATTTATTATTCTGCTGTCATTCCCAAATTTGCTCAAATGAAGGTACTAAAGCTTTAACTATACTGGGGATTCAAAAGACTATTCCATATTATTTGGAAGAAAGGGAACTTAAGGCACCACCACCATGGTGTCCTGCCATAGGTGCTAGGACATTTGCAGCTCTGTTATATCTCACTATTGTCTTAGCTCTGGATAATTTTTGTTTATGGGATATTGAAAGAAACCACACATAGTGATTTAATTTAATAATGTCTTTGTAGTTATTCTACTTTGGGTAGCTTGAATCTAATGTAAACTAAAATAAGATAATAAGGGTAAAAGAAGGAGCATTGGACTTACAGTTAGATCTCTGTTTGAATACTGGCACTAGTAACTGTTTACAAATGCAAGCAAAAGCACATCACTTCATCTCCCTCAAAGTTTTCTTATTTGCAACTTGATGAAAGTAATTCTTGTATTATCAACTTCACAGGATTGTTATAGATAAAATTTCATGTAAACCTTAAAATGCTAGAAAAAAATGTGAATCTCCATTCTTTTCCCTCTGTGTCTGTCAGTCTGTCTGTGTGTCTCTCTCGTCTTTGTATCCCCATGGAATAAATTGAATAAATATCATTTCATAAATAATCAGGCAAAGTATAAATTATGGAGACAATATTCACCAATTTAATATTGACTATCCACTGAAAAAACCAAGTTGAAGAGGTATTCCCTCTAGATGGTGAAGTCCTTCAGATACCCTTGTTCATATAGAAGATGATGATTGCATGAAATCATGAAAAATAACAGTTTCCTGGAAAATATCTCTAATAACTTAAGAGTTTTACCTAATCATTCACACAGAAAAAACTAAGTGGATGAATAACATCAATTCCCTGGATTGTGATATTCTTTTGGATGGACAATCTATAGAATTTCCTATCTGAGACAACTAATGCAAATGAGCAATGAATTGGACCTAGAATTCACAAGAGGAAGATAAGGGATTATACTGACTTCAGAAAATTATTAAACTGCTTCAAATTCTCTCAGAACCAAAGGCTCATCATTTGAAAACTATCATTTTACCAGGGTTGTTAATGTGACTTCTAGATATGGAACACAATAGTCTTTCAAGAAGACAATGAAGAGGACAGCAGTGAAGTCCATGGTGCATGTGAACATATTAAAACAAATGAGGAGGCGGAGCCAAGATGGCCACATGAAAACAGTGTCTTACCGGAGCTCTCTCACAAGGTCTGTCAGATTCCTATAAAAAAGTGAATTTGAGCAGATTTGGGAGAGTCAGAAACCACAAGCAGTCTGAGTGGGGCAAATCTCCGAGCTGGGAGAGTCTGAAAGGCCGAAGGCACGAATCTGTAGGCTTGGAGAGTGCTCCGCGTGCAGAGCTGTTCCAGAAGCAGTCGGCCAGGAAACCCACGCGGGAGACAGGCTGGGAGAAAGCCAGGCGCCAGAAACGGGCAGAGATCCCCAGTCCTCCCAACACAAGATGGCAGTCTGTGGAAGTGAGAAGAGGCAGCGCAACGCCACCGGCCGTGAAACACTAACTCCTAACGCTTGCAGCCCAGAAACTCAGCTTCTTGAACTTCCGAGAGACATAATGACCAGGTAAATGTCTCTAATCCCTCCCCTCCCCACCCAGAGAATTCCTCGGCGGGGGGGGGGGACGTGGGGGGGGGGAGGGGAAGAACGCTGGAACAGAGGAGAAAGAAGTGGGGCTTCAGTGGTCAAATAGTAGAAGTTCATTAGTCCCAGAGGGGCAGAGCTGGCAGGGGTCAACACCAGGAGCCCAGACGTAATCTTGCTCCCCCAGGGGAAGTGCCAGACACCAGCTCAAACAACAAACAGCTGAGACCATTGCTGAAGAGCAACAGTGCTGGAGAGCACCCACAGGGAGTGAGACATGAGGGAGCCAGACTCCTCCCCCACACCTCAGGAAACTGAAGTCTATAATTCTAGACTCACAATCCCCAGAATAAGAAAGCTGGGACAGAGAGCCCTGAGCCCCAAAGGCAGAAATTTGTTGTAAAGCCAGGAAAAGGCTAACCAACATGAAGAAGAACTCAAAAAAAAATGAGGACTATAGATTATTTTTATGGAGACAGGAATGATCAAAATACCAATTTGGAAGAGAACAGCAATGACACTATAGACATGTCTGATACCTCAAAAGGTAATGTGATCTGATCTCCAGCACAAAAAGCATTGCTGGAATAGCTAAAGGAGGATTTTAAAAACCAAATTAGGGAGCTAAAAGAAGATGAAATCAAGTCCCTAAAGAATAAGATTGGTGAAATGGCTACGGAGATGCAGAATCTAAAGAGAGAAAATGACACCCTGAGAGGCAAAATCAACCAATTGGAAAAGGAGACTCAAAAACAAAATGAAAACACCAACTCATTAAAAATTAGGGTTGAGCAAGTGGAAGCTAATGACTCTATGAGGCACCAAGAAGTAGTAAAACAAAATGTAAAGAATGAAAAAATAGAAAAAAAAATGTGAAATATCTGATTGGGAAAACAACTGACCTGGAAAATAGATCCAGGAGAGACAATTTAAGAGTTATTGGTCTGACGGAAATCCACAATGAAAAAAAGAGCCTTGACAGTATCTTCGAAGAAATTATCAAAGACAACTGCCCAGAGGTCCTAGAACCAGAGGGCAAAATAGTCATTGAAAGAATTCACCGATCACCCTATGAAAGAGATCCCAAACTGAAAACACCAAGAAATATTATAGCCAAATTTCAGAACTATCAACTCAAGGAGAAAATACTGCAAGCAGCCAAAAAGAAGCAATTCAAATATTGTGGAACTACAGTCAGGATCACACAGGATCTCTCAGCTTCCACATTAGGAGAAATTGGAATATGATATTCCGAAGGGCAAAGGAGCTGGGACTACAACCAAGGATCAACTACCCAGCAAAACTAAGCATAATCTTTCAGGCAAGGAGATGGACATTCAATGAAATAAGGGAATTCCAGACCTTTCTGATGAAAAGGCCAGAACTCAATGGAAAATTTGATCTCCAAATACAAAACTCAAGTGAGACATAAAAAGGTAACCTGGGGGAAAAACCCCACAAACCTTATTAACCAATAAGGGCAGATTGTTTACATCTTTATGTGGGATTATATCATCTTATGTATGTTTTATATATATACATATATATGCCAGTCTTGAGAATAGTACAGCTATTATGACAATTGAAAGGGATACACATAGATTGTGAATGCCTGTATAAATTAACTGATGTAAGGATAAAAAACATAAGTAAGAGATGTAAAGTGAGGGCTATGAGAGAAGAGGTAAGGAGGCAGTAGAAAAGGGTAAATTACACCAAATGAAGAGGCACAAAATCATATTATAGTAGAGGGAAAGAAGGGAGGGAGAAGAGCAGCATTTGATCTTTACTGTCATCTGATCTGGTTCAAGAAGGGAATAACATACCCTGACAAGTTTAGAAATCTAACTTGTCCTATGGGAAATAGGAGGGAAATGGGGGGGAAAAAGGGAGGGGGGTGGTCAGAAGGGAGGGGAGAAATAGCAAGTGGGAAACGGTAAGATAAGGGAGGGGAATAAAGAGAGAGGGTAAACTGAGGAAGGCAGTGGTGCAAAACTTTGTTGAGGAGGAGAAGGGGAAAGGGAAAAATAAAAGCATAAACAGGGGGAAATAGGATGGAGAAAAAGACACAGATAGAAATCATAACTGTGAACGTGAATGTGATGAACTCTCCCATAAAACAGAAGTGGATAGCAGAATGGATTAAAAACCATAATCCTACAATATGCTGTTTACAAGAAACACATTTGAAATAGGGGGAGACACACAGGGTAAAGGTAAAAGGGTGGAGAAAAATATATTGCGCCTCAGCTAAAGTAAAAAAAGCAGGTGTAGCAATCCTAATCTCAGACAAAGCAAAAGTAAAGATAGATTTAATTAAAAGAGATAAGGAAGGACATTATATCCTGCTAAAAGGCACCATAAACAATGAAGCAATATCATTGTTTAACATATATGCACCAAGTAGGAAGGCATACAGATTCTTAGAGGAGAGGTTAAGGTAGTTACAGGAAGAAGTAGACAGCAAAACTATAATATTGGGAGACTTCAGCCTCTCCCATTCTGAACTTGATAAATCTAACCTCAAAATAAATAAGAAAGAAGTTAAGGAGGTAAACAGAATTTTAGAAAAGGCAGATATGATAGACCTCTGGAGAAAACTGAATGGGGATAAAAAGGGACATACTTTCTTCTCAGCGGTACATGGCATATACTCAAAAATTGACCATGTACTAGGGCATAAAAACCTCACAATCCAGTGCAGAAAGGCAGAAGTAGTCAAAGCAAACTTTTCAGATCATGATGCAATAAGAATTATTTGTAACAAAGAACCATGGGAAAAAAGCTAAAAATTAATTGGAAACTAAATAATCTGATTCTAAAGAATGAGTGGGCCAAAGAGCAAATCAGAGAAACAATTAATAACTTCATTCAAGAGAATGACAATAATGAAACAACATACCAAAACTTATGAGATGCAGCAAAAGCAGTTCTTAGGGCAACTTTTA
The DNA here is from genome assembly GCF_011100635.1 of Trichosurus vulpecula. Lineage (NCBI taxonomy): Eukaryota > Metazoa > Chordata > Mammalia > Diprotodontia > Phalangeridae > Trichosurus > Trichosurus vulpecula. The sequence goes on from NC_050573.1 coordinate 227,257,394, forward strand.
TATCCCTAAATGCTTACATGAATAAAATAGGGAAAAAGGAGATCAATGATCTGGGCATACAGCTGAAAAAGCTAGAAAAAGAGCAAATTGAAAATCTCCAATTAAATACCAAATTAGAAATACTGAAAATCAAAGGAGAGATTAATAAAATTGAAACCAAGAAAACTATTGAATTAATAAATAAAACAAAGAGCTGGATATATGAAAAAACCAATAAAATTGATAAACCTTTGGTCAATTTGATTAAAAAAGAAAGAAGAAAATCAAATTACCAGTATCAAAAATAAAAAGGGTGAGTTCACCTCTAATGAAGAGGAAATCAAAACAATAATTAGGAATTATTTTGCCCAATTGTATGCCCATAAATTTGACAACCTTAGAGATATGGATGAATATCAACAAAAACATAAACTGCCCAGGTTAACAGAAAAGGAAGTAAAATTTCTAAATAACCCCATATCAGAAAAAGAAATTGAGCATACCATCAATGAACTCCCTAGGAAAAAATCTCCAGGGCCAGATGGTTTTACATGTGAATTCTATCAAACATTCAAAGAACAACTAATTCCAATATTTTGTAGACTATTTGAGAAAATAGGTGAAGAAGGAGTCCTACCAAATTCTTTTTATGACACAAATATGGTACTAATACCCAAACCAGGTAGAGTCAAAACAGAGAAAGAAAATTATAGACCAATTTCTCTAATGAATATTTTAAATAAAATATTAGCAGAAAGATTGCAGCAACTTATCACGAGAATAATACATTATGACCAGGTAGGATTTATTCCAGGAATGCAAGGCTAGTTCAGTATTAGGAAAACTATTAGCATAATTGACCACATCAACAACAAAACTAGCAGAAACCATATGGTCATCTCAATAGATGCAGAAAAAGCCTTTGACAAAATACAACACCCATTCCTATTAAAAACACTAGAAAGCATAGGAATAAATGGAACCTTCCTTAAAATTATAAATAGCATCTACCTAAAACCATCAACAAGCATTATTTGTAATGGGGATAAGCTAGATGCCTTCCCAATAAGATCAAGTGTGAAACAAGGATGTCAATTATCACCCCTACTATTCAATTTGGTACTAGAAACGTTAGCTGTAGCAATAAGAGAAGAAAAAAAATTGAAGGAATTAGAATAGGAAAAGAAGAAACTAAATTATCACTTTTTGCAGATGATATGATTATTTATTTAGAGAATCCCAGTGAATCAATTAAAAAACTACATGAAATAATAAACAACTTTAGCAAAGTTGCAGGATATAAAATAAACCCACATAAATCCTCAGAATTCCTATACATTACTGACAAAGCCCAACAGCAAGAGATAGAAAGAGAAATTGCATTCAAAGTTACTGTAGACACTATAAAATATTTGAGAGTCTATTTGCCAAGACAAACCCAGGGCCTATATGAACATAACTACGAAACACTTTTCACGCGAATAAAGTCAGATCTAAATAAATGGAAAAATATCGGTTGCTCATGGTTAGGCCAAGCTAATATAATAAAAATGACAATTTTACCTAAATTAATCTATCTATTCAGTGCCATACCAATTGAACTACCAAGAAATTATTTTACTGAGCTGGACAAAATAATAACAAAATTCATCTGGAAAAACAAGAGGTCTGGAATATCTAGGGTATTAATGAAAAGAAATGCTAGAGAAGGTGGCCTAGCCATACCAGATATTAAACTGTACTACAGAGCAGCAGTCATCAAAATTACTTGGTACTGGCTAAGAAACAGAGGTGTGGATCAGTGGAACAGGATAGGAATACAAGATGGAGAAGTCAACAACTACAGCAATCTACTCTTTGATAAACCCAAAGAGGCCAGCTTCTGGGCTAATAATTCACTATTTCACAAAAACTGTTGGGAAAATTGAAAAATGGTAGGGCAGAAACTGGGCATAGACCAATATCTTACACCATATACCAAAATAAAGTCAAAATGGGTTCATGATTTAGGAGGAAAGGCTGATACTATAAGTAATTTGGGAGAGCAAGGAATAGTTTACTTATCGGATTTATGGAAAAGAAAAGAATTCATGACCCAACAAGAGATAGAGAGCATTACAAAATGCAAACTGGATAATTTTGATTATGTTAAATTGAAATGTTTTTGTACAAAAAAAGGCAATGCAACAAAAATTAGGAGGGAAGCAGAAAATTGGGAGAAAATCTTTACAACTGGTATGTCTGATAAAGGCCTCATTTCTAAAATATACAGGGAACTGAGCCAAATATATAGGAGTACAAGCCATTTCCCAATTGAGAAATGGTCAAAGGATATGAACAGGCAGTTTTCAGAGGAAGAAATTAAAGCTATCTATAGGCATATGAAAAAATGCTCTGGATCACTACTGATTAGAGAAATGCAAATCAAAACAACTCTTACATACCATATCTCTCCTGTCAGATTGGCTAAAATAAGAAAACAGGAGGATGATAAATGCTGGAGAGGATGTGGGAAAATTGGAACATTGTTACATTGCTGGTGGAGTTGTGAGATGATCCAGCCATTTTGGAGAGTAATTTGGTACTACACCCAAAGGGCCATAGGAATATTCATACCCTTTGACCCAGCAATACCACTTCTAGGGTTGTATCCCAAAGAAATCGCACAAGAGGGAAAGGGACCCATATGTACAAAAATATTTATAGCGGCTCTTTTTGTGGTAGCCAAGAATTGGAAATCAAAGGGATGCCCATCAATTGGGGAATGGCTGAACAAGCTGTGGTATATGAAGGTAATGGAATACTATTGTGCCATAAGAAATGGGGATGATACGGACTTCATAACAACCTGGAAAAACCTACATGGCATAATGCTGAGTGAGCAGAGCAGAGCCAGGAGAACATTGTACACAACCATAGATATATGGACTCCGTGAGGACCAACACTGACAGACTTCGCTCTTCTCAGCAACACAAGGTGCAAGGACAACTCCAGGGGACTCACGATGGAGAATGCTATCTACATCCAGAGAAAGAACTATGAAGTCTGAATGCAGATTGAGGGATACTTCATGCTTGCCTTTTTTTTCTTCTCTTTTGTTTTTTTTGGGGGGGGGGAGTGGTTCTGTTTCTTCTTTCTCATGATTCATTCTATTGGGCATAATTCTTCTCCACAACTTGACTAGTATATAAATTAATTCAATGCGAAGCTATACATGGTGGTTATATGAGATTCCATGCCATCTTGGGGAGGGAGGGGGGAGGGAGGGGAGAAAATCTGGAACTCAAAATTATGTAGAACCGTGTGTTGTAAACTAAAAATAAAAAAAAAGATATAAAAAAACAAATGAGGAATTTTAAAATAGGAAAGATGTCAATAGGGGAATGTATGATGGAAAAAAGATGATGGGCTAGTGACATGATGAGTGTATGGAATGATACACACTTGAATAGTTTAAATGATCAACTGGTATACTCAGGATGCTGGGAGAAATCAAGAAAAGTCTCCTGCACATTAGATTGGCTACTTGGGTCTAATTTATGGGAGATAGGAATCCATGGACAAGTCACAAAGGATCAAAGCATAGTCATCTGCATCGTTGGAGCAAAATCTGACATCCATAAGATCAACTATTCATTTGAGTTTTTAGTATGACCAATATGTTTTATGATTTGACACAAGAAAAGTCACTTAATAAATGCTTTTGAAATTGAATTATTTCTTCTTTAAAGGCTGGTGGTAATATAAAACCCTGCCTATACAGTATGGTACACTGTCCAGAGGCAAAGAGCTAGCATTTTAGGAACCTAAAATGAAGGAGACAGAGAGGAGTGAAGCTTGGGAAGAGAAAAAATTTTAATTGGATCTGTTCTCATTTCTCTTCTCCATATTGCTGGATGTGCCTCCTCCCTAGTACTCACAATTGTTACACTATTGTACTCAGGGTTTCTTGTATATGTCTAGATAGAAACTAAGTATATGTTATTAATATTGTAATTAGCCTTTTTAATGGTTTTGTTTGGCATAAGGGAAGAACTGTAAATATTTTAATAAAGTTTTCCATAGCATGGTAAAAGTGAATAAGGTTATTATATAGTTTAATATAATTGAAATAAACTATTGCTAAAGTTTCTCTGTAATTTTTGCTAAATAAACAAAATATTCTTTAGATAACTGGATGATCATACTGTCACATTCATCTCTCTCTCTCTCTCTCTCTCTCTCTCTCTCTCTCTCTCAAAATTGAATTAAGGGCTCCATAAATCTACCTTTGCTGTTTGTTTGCTGATTCTGCAAAGCTGTTTGTAAACAAATTGGCATAGCTTGAGAAAACATCCTTATTGAACAAAGGTAATATATTTTTTATGTATTGACTTTTGCATGATTCAATTTGTACTAAGTATCCAAGTAACCTTTATAAACTGCCCGGTGAACTTAAAAGCAAGTTTGCATTTTGTGGTTCACTTTTCCTTTACAATGTGGTTTTGAAAGTGATGACCCAGCTTTTTAGGCTCTTAGAATGCAGGCATTTTAGCCAAGTAATGAAAATGAATGGCTTCCAAAAGACTTAGAATCATAATTAAAAATTGGGAAATAGGCTTTTTGGGGAAACACACCTAATTAATTCATTTGAAATGACTTTTCAGTTGTCCTGATGATTAAGTTACAGCAAAGCAAATGGCTTAAACCTTATTTACATGGAAAGACCTTAGATGCTTAATTTTAAAATTTAATAATTTTTAATAAATTTAAAAATAACATTTTCTGTCTATTGTGCATCCTTCATTTGGAAGCATTCAACCCAAATGAATAATTGACATGTTTATAGATACTCAGTGCACCCTTTGTTTGAAATATCACACACACACACACACACATGTGGACATGTCTAAACCAATTCAGATATATCTCTTTCCCACATCTGGAGGATTGTGTTCACTTCCAGGTCCATGTTTTACAAAGGTTTCCTTACTGCCTTGCACATAATGAGTGTCTAATGAATATTTGTTTAATTGAACTGAATCAAAAGGAACAAATAGAATAGACTTGTTAAGATTGGATTAGTCTAGGATCATGAAAGGACTTGAGACTATGTCATATCTGGATCTGTTGCAGATATTTAGTCTGTGGAAAAGAAGATTGGAGGGGAGATTGGGAGCATGAGACATGATCGTTTTCTTGAAATATCTGAAAGATTGTCATGTGAAAGAAGGGAAAGACTTGTGTTTCTTGGCTCCAGAAGCAAACTTAGAAACAATGGATGAAAGTTTCCAAATGACTCATTCTAATATAGAGGAAATTTTTTTCTAACTATCAATCAGCATTTATTAAGTGCCTACTATGTGCAAGGTACTGTGCTAAGTGCAATTAGAGCTTTCCAAAAGTAGAATGTGCTGCCTCAAGGTAGTGGTAAGTTTCCCATTTCTGGCAATCTTCAAGCTAAGCCTGTATGCTGTGTGTATAACATAGTATAATTGAGAGGATTCATGTATAGACCTAGGCTGGACTAGAACTAGATGACTTCTGATGTTCTTTCCAACTCTCATATTCTCTGATTACTTTGTGAGATATATGTTGTGAGAGGGAAGTTCTAAATAGATGTTACTAAATTAAAACTCGTTAATTATTTTCTTCATGATTCATGGGTTTTGGGCCAGGCTTTTATCTACTTTTGAACTAAAGGGGACTTCATGCTGGAATCTGATTTTCCATATTTGTTCATAGTTCAGATAAATTCCTACTTTAATATATTATAGAAAGTTCAGATATTGTGAATGTATGGATTTGTTTTCTTTAACTATACTTATTTAGAGGACAGACTTTTGTTGGTCAAGAAGTTACAGGGTGGGGGTAGTGATAATTATGCCTCAAAAAAAGGAAAAAAGGAATGTCAATGAAATATTTTAAATCTACACAGAAGAGAGCAGAAGGAAGTTCAGAAAGGGAAAATCAGTAAAGTTTTAGAACTATCATGTAAAATTTATTATATTTTTTAAAAGTCCTGTGTAAAAGAAAATTGAAGTTTCATGTACAATACTCCTTTTCTGTTCTTTGTATATGGAATTGACTGTGTTGATTTCGTTGAGTTCATAATAATAATAACTTTTAAAAATGTATTTATTAATTTTAAACTAGGTTTCCCCACCTTGCCCAAGACTAGACATTCAGGGGACAATTGCCAGTCACTCCTTGGCCTAATCTCTTCTAATTAGTACAGGAGCTTTTACCTACTCAACCTGGTGGTCTTCCCTGCTCCCAGGTGCTTAACATATTGTTGCGAGACTTATGGCAAACATCTGATCAGCTCAGACCACTGCAGCTCAGAAATCCCAAGCTAAAGAGATCCACCCACCTTTGTCTCCCCAATAGCTGAGATCACAAGGGCACAACACCATACACAGGTAAAAGACAACTTTAAAAGAATAAGTTACAATCAGTTGGTCTCTTGTTATTCAATTATGGAGAAATATACATATATATATGTATGCATATGTATATATGTATACATATGTGTGTGTTGTGTCTACATATAAAAACACATATATATTGTTTATGTGTGCATATGCTTCTATACACACACAAATATGGAGAAAGGAGAGGGGGTGGGGGAGAGATTATTTTTAGAATTGCTGCCTTCTGAAAATACTGTTAAGTTCTGGTGTTTCTAAACCATCAAAACAGCTTAATAGTCCTTTAGCATTGAAATATAAAGTGATAATTTACTTGGTTATCTACATTTTATCAACTTAAACACTTAAAATTTATATTTTTCCCAGTTTCTACTTAAATTTCTAAAGATTTTTAGACATTAAGTAATGTCACTTACATACATTCCACAATGTGATACTTGTGCTTTGGTGAAAGCAACATCATTACATCATTCATTCATTCAAGATATATTTACTAAGCAATTTATATGGACAAAGACATATATCAATTTTTCATTGCTATCTTTATTAGTGTTTCCCTTTTTATTTTCTGTTATGGTTTATTCAAACTGTGTATGTAATGAGTTGTTGTTTTTGTCCTTCATTTTTGAAGAGGACCAATGACATCATGGGTGAGGTCTTGACTTGTGGGTGAATCAGATTTAAGTGAGGCAGAGTTGCACAAAGTCATCAGCTTCATTCTCTCTTCCAGAGTCACTGAAGTCCAGTGGAAGGACAAAAGTCAAGATCACTTGTGATGGCCTGGGATGCAATGGATGACCTTAGTGTCTTCAATATCTGACTAAGATCTAACTGCTTCACAGTACCTGCTTCAGCCATCTTCATGGGTGTTGGAGCAAATTTTTCTCATCCACCCATTCCATCAGGGTAAGTCTTCACATGCTTGGGGTAAACATCCCCTTAACTCACCAATGGATTTGAGGCCTATTGATTATCTTCAAGCTCCTCTAGCCTCTCTGCCAAGACAGTTTACTTTGGTATGGCCACTGCATATGCTACAGCTTCTTGGAGCAACAGATGAGAGTTGAGTGAAAGGTGGACCCAGAGGTGGATGAGCAGCTCAAAAATGACTTGGTAAGTCCTCACCCCAGATGTTCAGTGCTCTTAGAACACCCCATGCACCGCATGTAATGTGTTACCAAGCCATTCAAAGGTTACCAGTTAATCAATCAACAAATATCTATTGAGAGCCAATTGTGTGCTTTGCCTTTTGCAAGACTTTGGGGGGGGGTGGGGAGTGAAGCATGGTTCCTGCTCACTAGAAGCTAACAATTTAGTACACTTTAATTCATTATATTAAATACAGTGGAATGAACAGCTGGCTCAGCTTAGATCTTTTGTCCGTATCATTTGTCTGACGTTGGAACTAACATCAGAAGTTTGATTCCCAGAATGAGTTTGGACTTGCTAGAGTTCATACGGTTGTGGACCTAAAAAAATAGAATAGGTTGAGTATGATAGAGACCAGAAAATTAATGAATCAACAAGCACTTGTTAATATCCTACTTCATGCTATGCAGTGTGCGAATTACTAGAGATGGAAAGAGAAGAATCAAATACTGACTGCCAACAAGGAATTTATATTCTATCAGGGAAACAACATGTGTATACACATAAACATTAATGTACATATACATATAACAAACATATATGCATGTATGCATATGCACGCATGTGAATATATATGTGTAAAATTTGTACAGAAACCATGTGTTGTATCCATGTATGTATGAAATATATATGTGTGTATAGAAATATAAACAAAATGTTGGGGAAGAAGGCACAAGCAGAACTGATGGATCAGAAAAAAAATCTTCATGGCACTTGATCTGAGTTTTGAAGGAAATAAGGGATTCTAAGCGACAGAGGTAAAGAGGAAGTACATTCCAGTTTGGGGGAATAGACAGGGCCAAGGCATAGAGATAGGAGATAGAATTTCCTGGGTAAGAGATAGCAAGAAGGCTAGATTGTCTTGACCACAGAATGCAGGAAAGGAAGGAATTCAGGCCAGGAAGACAGGTTGTATCTAGGCAGTGATGGGCTTTAAAAGTTAAAGGGGACAGGTAGGTGGCCCAGTGGATACAGCATGGGCCCTGGAGTCAGGAGGACCTAAGTTCAAAGCCAACTTCAGCTATATGACCCTGGACACTTGGCCACAACTGCTTTAAAAAAAGTTAAAGGGATCTTGTATTTGATCCTGGAAGCATTCAGGAGCCATTGTAGTTTATGGATTCAGGGAGTGAAATGGTCAGACTTGCTTTAGCAGCTGTGTGTAAGACAGATTATAGTGTGGAGACATTGGGGCAAAGAGATCAACTAGGAAACTTTTCTAGAAGTCCAGACAAGAGGATATGAGATCTTAAACTTGGCTTGGTGGTTACATTAATAGAGAAGAAAGGAAGATATTATAGGAGGCAGCTATGTGGCACAGTGGATAGAGTGTTGAACTTGCAGTCAGTTAGACCTAAGTTCAAATACTACATCAGACACTTATAAGCTGTGTAGTCCTGGCCAAGTCATTTAACCTCAGCTTCAGTTTCTCCATCTGTAAAATGGGGATGATAATAATAGCACAAATCTCATAAGGTTGGAGTGAATTTGAATTTATTTTGGTCCTACATGATCTCAATATTTGAGATTCTACTTTAAAAGACATATAAACACCATTGACCCTTGCTCCTGTAGAGATTACATGATAGTTTCATATGAATCCAATTTATAGAGAAGCAAGGACAGTCCTAAAGAAGCACGTATGAATAGGTATGTTATAATTTTAATGTTCCAAATTAATAGTTACTCAGTTTTAATACATTAAATAACGTGTTACTCAGTTTTAAGGTAGTAAGCTTAAAAAAGAAAGAAAAATGAGGATGTTGGATGATCTTGCTCTAACATGCTGTGATTTCTGTGATGCAGCATGAGGAACACATTTCATGGTTTTAATGTGCATTTTCCTCCTCTGTTATTTGTCCTTTTTATTCTGAAGAAGAGAGTTCTGAGAAAATTGAAATATCTATTCTATCTAATCTTCTTTTCAAATATCTGCCTTACAGGAGCACCACTTATCCTAGTATGTTCCGTTTCATCTACTTTGATCCATGTCATGACACGTACAGTTAATTAGACTTTACAAATAACTCTCAGATGGTTAGTGCCCCTACATCAGGAAGTCATTAGAAGCTGACCTCTCATCCAGGCGCAGAAAAGGATGAGTCATACACAGCTCTTGCTTTTGACTTGGAAAGGAAACAAGAAGGAGGCAGAGATGTTGGATGATCATTTGCCAATAATGCTGAGTGGAAGTAGGTGCACACAGGGAAATTGAAGGGAAGGGACAGGGAAGGAATGATCAAGGATATATGGTGATATTTTAAAACCAAAGAGTCATAGGTTTGGGATCCACAAAAGGCCTTAGATATCATCTAGTCTAGCTTCCTCATTCACAAATAAGGAAATCAGATGTTAAGTAGGTGAAATAGATTTGCCTACAACTTGGTCTTTGATAAATGTGTGCTGAGGTTATCATGAGACATTACAAACCATCAGTGATTAGTAAATAGTGGGGTTTGGCAGCTAGGTGATACAGTGGAGTCAGGGAGACTCAACTTCCTGAGTTCAAATCTGCCTTCAAATACTGCCTAGCTAGGTGACTCTGGGCAAGTCACTTAACCCTGTTTGCCTCAGTTTCCTTATCTATAAAGTTAACTGGAGAAGGAAATGGCAAACCACTCCAGTATTTTTGCCAAGAAAACCCAAAATAGAGTCACAAAGAGTTGGATATGACTAAAATGACTGAGCAACAACAACAAAGAATCTTCAGAGGATTACAAACTATAAGAGAGAAATCTACCGCATTGCAAAAATGGAAATTGTAGAAAAGAAATGTTCTTTCTACCCCAACAACTAACAGGGCTCTTGGACACTAAGACTCTAAACTGGGTCTTGAATGACTGTCTTCCTCAAGGTCTGACCTCTCCAGACTTCTCGCTTTCATTGCTCCCTATCTAGTGGATGATGGCTCTGTGTTTTATGTAAAACTGGTTTCAGAGACCTTCCCCATGGTCAGATCCTGCTTGTGAGGTGAGATGCACTTTGTGCCTATGTCTTAGACTGAAGTGATGGATATTTGCAGTATGCATGCTAAAAGCCTGAGTAGTTTCTCATAAGCAGTCAGTGACATGAATGAAAGTGGACATTTAGAAGGGAATAAAAATGCCTACTCTGTTTTCATATTCTCTGGATCACTATTCTTTTAAACTTGTCAATATATGTGAATATCGATCATTAGTTATCATGCAAACTTGTACAGTGATCTCCTCTAGTAATTATCGGTGACATGAATAAAAGGTCACATTAGAAGGGAACAAAATACCTAATCTGTTTCCATACTCTCTGGGCCATAGTTCACTTAAATTTGCACAATGGATCTGAAGTTTGAGCAATAATTTTCATGTAAACCTGTGTCCTTCCCTAGCAAATATTCCTAGAATTTAAAGCAGCCTGGGATTTAGGGGCCTGAAGAAGTTACCTGACATTTTATACTTTGACAAAGACTGCTATATAGGACACAGAATACTGGTTTATAAGTCAAGAGTCCAGGTAAATGTCTCTGGGTGCTGTTACATATTTGGAAAAGTTATTAATGAAAATTTTGCTGTTATTATCTCATACAATGCCAATGCTTCTGAGCCCCATCAAGAGGCTATTATTGTTGATGAGTGTTCACTGATCCACCCATAAACTTTCTCCCACTCTCCCTAGAGAGGAGTGGCAGGCACTTGGGAGATACCTGTCAAAGGCCAGGAAGTAGTTGTATGCCATAAAAGAGAGTAAGCTAATTGACCTTTACAGGAATTGACTTTTGCCTCTTTTCCCAATGCTCCAGACAAATGAACCAACTGCTATAGATTTGTCTTCTGTAATAGTTACCCATATCTGACCTATTACTTCACTTCGATGATTTCAGAGGCAGAATCAGCCAGAAATGTCTTCTCCTTTTCTCACCTTCAACCTCCTGATGAGAAAGGAAAGGGAAGAAATCATTGTTCCTCACCTCCCCACCCCCAATATCTGTGACCCACCACTACCCCTAGCAGGTCTATATAGGAAAGGTGGGGAGATGGAAGCCCTATTCTAGTGCTCATTCTTTCTACCATTCTTCTCTCTCTGCCTCCCCTTTCTTTCTGTCTCTTCCCAGCTCTAGCACTGTCACTTGACAATAAGAATGTTCTTGCCAGAGGGCATGGAAATGGAAAGGAAGGAAAAGTGATTAAAAAAAAAAAAGGAAGGAGACAGGAAGGGAGAGAAAGGGAATGGGGAGAGAAAAGAGGAAGGATAGAGAGGAAGGGAAACGAGTACAGGGAAAGAGAGGTAGGAGGATAGGGACGAGGAGGGAAGAGAAAGGAGGAGAAAGGAGAGAGGGGAAAGAGAGGGAAGAGAGTAGAGAAGGGAAAGGAGGGAAAGAAAAAAGAGAAGATGAGGGGAAAGGGAAGGAAAAAGGAAGGAAGAGAATGGAAGGAAAGGAGGGTGAGGAAAGAAAGGGAAGCAAGGAAAAGGGAGGATAAGAGAAGGAAAAGAAAAGAAGAAAGAAAGTGGGAGAGGGAGAGGAAGGAAAAGGAAGTAAGAGAGGAAGGGAAATGGGAAACAGAAGGGAAGGGGCAGGGTAGGGAGGTGCAGGATAAGGGAGGGACTGGAAGGGAGTGACTGATTGGGGAAGAGGCAAGATAGGGACAAGGGAAGAAGAAGGGCATAGCAGGGAAAAAAGGAACAGAAATGGGGGAGAGAAGGGAAGAAAGGGAAGTGGAAGGGAAAGGGAAGGGCAGAGGAGAGCAGAAGAGTGAAAAGCTCATTCTTTCTTCCCATCATGGTGATCCCTGTTGTTCTTCCTTATCCCTACTTCTTACCTTCTGCCCACCTTTTCCCCTAAAGACATCCTTATGACAATATTAAAAGGAAAGCTAGACAAAATGGAAGAGGAAGAGAGAATAGTAGAGGAAAGTGTCAGCTTCATACTAGATATGCTTCTCATTATTAACACACACACACACACACCTACCTGTCCTCATCCCCACCATAGCACAGCTCCTAGCTATCCTTAGTTACCAAACCCCAAAACTAAAACCTGAACTTTCCAGTCATGTTCTGTGGTGCTGATTGCTATCTTACTCAGAGTATCCCTCCAGTTCTTCAACCATCCAAATCCTGTCCCAAGGAGTTTCCCTAAGGGGTTTTGTGTGTGTATGTGTGTGTGTGTGTGTGTGTGTATGTGTGTGTGTGTGTTTGTAAAAGGGACATGATAGGCTGAGATTCCCATCTTCCTGCAGGAACTCTGTTACATAGCAGAAATTTCCAAACTGATTTGATGACAAAGCATTTTTGAGTTTCAAATAAATGCTATTAGGAGCATCTGTGTGGCTCATTGTATAGAACAGTGGCCCTGGAGTCAGAATGACTCGAGTTCAAATGTGACCTCAGACACTTTGACACTTAATAGCTATGTGGCCCTAGGCAAGTCACTTAACCTTGATTTCCTTCATAAAAAGAAAAGAAACAGATGCTATTAATTCTGGGGGAGGAAGGTAAGGGGAAAATGCTTTTTAGACTTGAACAGATTGAACCTAGAGTTTTTTTTAAACTTACCTCTTTAAATTCTAGGTAAAGAAACACTTTTTAAAGTGAATTGTGCATTAAAAATAAGTGTCTTCTCAGTCTTGTTATGCTTTTTGCCTATTCAGAGATAAACTTGGTCATGAAAGTCACAAGGACTAAGATCTTAGTGAAAAAGAAATTGCTTTACTAATATTAATGAAGCTAGTGAAGTGTGGAGCTCAACTAAAAAGTAAAATTAAAACATTTATTTTTAATTTCTGGGTCAAAACTTAAAATGAAGGCAAATGAAGAGAAACAAAAGCTTAACAGGGCAGAAATAATGGTCCTGCTCTATAAGGAAGGACTGCGAGACAGTGGTGGGAATCATAATTTCTCCATTCCCCTGCCTTTGGGAATAAACACTTATGTACTCTCCAAGTCCATATTCTAAATAAGCCTATGTACTGCTAAAATCTTGACAAGTTCATAAATCACCATACTCACTTGCCCTTGCTACCTGTTGAGCTGTCTGGTAGAGGTCAATTCCTTATGTTTGATTTCCTTTCCTGAGGTCCAGATCCCAAAGCACTTCTTTTATTGGCCCCTTCTACCTCTCTGTCAGGAGGCTATTTTCTCCAATCCAGTGATGGCCATGTTATTCCCTTTAGATTGGAATGTTATTACCTCATTTTCCTTTAATCACAGATGATATGTACTCCAAGCCACACATTTCCCAGGTAACACTGCCTTCTCTTGAAGATAGTTGAAGTCTACTGATTTTTTAAAAAGAAACTCTGGCTTTTCTGCATGACAGCCAACCCTGCGTTATGAGTTTATTTAAGTCAGGGATCATGGTTAGCTTTTCATCTTTATGTCCTATGCACCTGGAGTAATGGATGTTAACAAAAGAATGACCAAAAAAGAAAATGGATTGTCACAAATGAGTGTGAAGAGTGATTGGACAGCCTGTGTGCCCCTTTGGTGGCTTCCTAGTGTCAAGAGGGAGGTCTTTAGCACATTGACCAGACCTCCTGTGGCAAATTTGTGGAAGGATGTGAACAACAACCACACACAGTGGGCAGACATAGATGGATTTCAATCTGCACCATGGTAGATAATGTCCTTAGCAATGAAATTACAGATCCATTTGAGAATTAAGTTGTCACCTCCTAACATAGTGCCTCTTTTATAGTTATAGTAGGAATGCAATAAGTACTATACAATTGAATTGAGTTGGTCATGAACAAAGAAAAACATAGATTAGGAGCATCCATTTACCTAGAGAGTACTGCAGCCACACAAATTCTTAGTGGCTCTATATCATTTCTGCCACACTCTGTGTAGACAACAATGCTTCCATGTCTGAAACACTCTCCCTCCCCTTCTCCACCTCCTGGATTCTCTGACTTCTTCTACATCTCATCAAAAATCTTACCTTCTACAAGAAGCCTTTCCCATCACCTCCCCCCTTAATTCTACTGCCTTCTCTTGATTATCTACAAGTCATCCCATGTATTTCTTACTTATATATAGCTGTTTACATGTTGTCTCCATCACTAGATTCTGAGCTGATGATCCCAGGGACTGCTGTCTTTTGCCCTTTTTTTTTCTCCCTGGCACTTAGCAGAGTGTCTTGCACATAGGAGAAGCTTAATAAATGTTTACTTACTGACTGACTGACTGACTGATAATGCTTTTGTTATGGCAACATTAGCTGGATCATGTAACACTTGAGTAGACTGCAGTTTATCTTACCTTTGAGACTTTTTCCTGTCCTTGATGAAATCTAAGAATCACTGTATCTTTTCCATCGTCTTTACAAATCTTTGGCTATACCCCATCAGAGGATTATGCCATAGGTTTGCATAGAGCATAACCTGGGTGCACTGGAATATCTGGGAGTTAACATTACCACTGGTCCTTCCCAAAGGGGCTACCAGCCTTCTGTTTTATGACTACCTATTAATGTTTTTGTATGACTAGGTAGTTAAGTTGCACAGAGGATGGAGTGCTGGGATTGGAGTCAGGAAGACTCAATCAGGCCTCAGACACTTACTAGCTATGTAACCCTGGTCAAGTCACCTAACCCTGTTTGCCTCAGTTTCCTCATCTGTCAAAATGAAGTGGAGAAGAAAAGGGCAAACTATCCCAGTATCTTTGCTAAGAAAACCCCAAGTGCAGTCATGAAGATCCAGACACAAGTGAGCAACAACACCTCTATGCTTGAGTAAAATGAGTTAAATAAACCTTTATATGTTGTTCTTTATATTTTGTTGCCAAATGATATTAATTACGGTGGAATTTCATTTGAAAAACATATTTCAGGTCCAAGACTATTTTAAAAAGCAAATTTTGGAATTTGACCTATTTATAGGTGTAAATTGTCCATACACAGAAATTTCATTACTTAAAATCAAATGAGAGGAAGGACAATTTGAAGTAGTGATAATTCTGAGTTGCAGACTATTCTTCTAAATAAATGCATTTTATTGCTTTTAAATGCTTGCTTCAAACTAATCTAATAACGTGTTGCTCATTGGAATATTGTTAGAAGGTATCTCATTTAATGAATAGATCAGAATGATTTGCAATGAACAAATCAATTATTTGTAGACAAATCGTTATTCTAAAGTATTTAATTGTGCTTACTTCAGAATTTTAAATGTTTGTCCTGTACTATTGCTTTTGTTATGAATTTAGTCTTTCTGTATGTGGGTGGGGGAGGAGAGGAGATTTTGTTAAATTTACTTCTGTAAGCTTCAGCTCAACCCCTATTCAAATTCTTCATCCGCTTTTTTAATTTGAAATTTTTATTTAAATTTATGTTTTTACCCAACCTTCATTTCTGAATAAATCCTTCTACCCCATTCTACTCAATGAGTAATCCCTCCTGACAAAAAGAAAGAAAAAAAGAAAAGAAATATAGTTCAGCAAAGCTAACCAAAAAATCAACCCGATTTGAAAATATATCTACTGTTACATACCCATAGTCACCCATCTCTGTATAGAGGGACAGGGTACATTTAATTATCTCTTCTTTGGTGACAAGCATGGTCATTATAATTACACATTTTAGCTGAATTATTGAGAGTATAATATTCAGCACAAGGAATGTCTGTATTCTGCCCTAGTAAAAATACTTTTGGATTATTGTGTTCAGTACTGGTCCCATATTTTACAAAGGACACTGACAAGTTGGAGAGGGCTAGAAATATTACTTAAGAAACTGAAGGAATTGGGATTTTTGTAGCTGAAACAAAGAATTCATTGGGGTGGAGGGAAGAGGAGTGTGTCATGATAGCCATCTCCAAATATAGGAGGAACTTTCATGTAGAAAATGGTTTAAACTGGTCTAATATGACTATGGGGACCAATGACAATGGGGACTAATAAGTGACGGCTTTCACTTACTATAAGAACTTTCTAACCATTAGAGCCATCCAAAAATTGACTACCCTACCTTTAAGTTAATGGAAGAATTATTAAGTTCCCTGTCTGTTAAAGCTGTTCAAAAAGAACACGGATGACCATAGTTGGGTGGCAGTAAAAAAGGATTCATGCTTTTTGACCTCTGGAGCCTCTTTCATCTCCAGAATTCTCTGATTCTATAACTCTAATAAGGTTTATAGTACATTAAAAATGAGATTTATAAAACAAAGAGCATTAAGGCAGTAAGTATTTATTCCATGAATGGACTACATCAAATGATAGCCAGTTTTTCTGTAGACAAAACCTTATTTGATTTATTTACCTAGATGCAGCATGATTTAGGAGAGTATATGAGTCAGAAAAATTAGGGTTCAAGTTATTCAGGCATTTCAATTATGTCCAATTCTTTGTGATCCCATTTGGGATTTTCTTGACAAAGGTGCTGGAGTGGTTTGCCATTTCCTTCTCCAGCTCATTTTACAGGTGAGGAAACTGAGGGAAACACGGTTACGTGACTTGCCCAGGGTCACACAGCTAATAAGTGTCTGAGGCTGGATTGGAACTCAGGTCTTCCTGACTTCAGGCCAGCATTCTCTCTACTGTGCCACCTAGCTTCCCTAAGGGTTCGAGGACTAGTACTAATATTTTATTGCCTGTGTGACTTGAAATCACTTAGGCTGCCTGAAACCTAGTTTCCACACTTGTAAAGTAACAGAATTTAACTTAGATGACCTTTAATTCCTCTTCCTGATACTAAGACAGTCTTCTGGCCATTTCTTGCCAAGAGAACAACACTTTAAAAAAGCAACAGTTTCCTCAGGTTTCTCCAGATCAGTAGGCATAGATTTCATAGATAACTACTTTGCTTACCATAGGACATATCAGTGGCTGACTGAGGTAGTCATGGGTCCAGGCTTCTGGACTGATAGCAGCCCTGGCATGGCATACAAAGGATGTTCTGATGACATACCCATCCAGCTCATTATCCAGTTGGAAACATTTTTATTTGGCTTTTTAGATTAATTATGTCCTGTCATGATGTTAGTTCCATTTGAAGACCCTCTTTTGTTTTGGACTCTACAAATGCAAGTCATTCTCTGACTTGAAAGGGCATCATTAGAATTACAGAATCTTAGAAGTTTAAAACTGGTTGGGAAGTCCAATCCCTTTCTCTCTGCCCCATCCCATTTTACAGATAATCCAGTCTCAGAGAAGTTTCCTGCCATGCCTAGTGTTGTACCCCCAGTTAACATCAGAGCTGAGACTACATCTCCTGAGACCCAATCCAATGCTACTTCAACTACACTATTTTGTATCTGCTACCAGTAAATTCATTTTAAAAATCTTTCCAATCATTACATAAATATTTGGAGTTTATGAAGTAAGCAAATCAGGAAATTTTTCTATATTTAAAATGGTAGTTACAGATTTAATAGTTTATTAGAGAATGATGTGGTATTCCTTGGCATAAGTGCCCAATTTTGTTATGAATCATTGGAATTCCATCTTATATGAAGCTTATCTTGATTCCTCTGTGTCTGGGGCCTTCAGTTTTGCTGTCATAATTTTGATTTAACTTTCTTAACATTTCCTCTCCTGAGCCAACCAAAACTTTCAAAAGAAACTTTATGATTTTTTTCCATTTTTCTCCCCAAGACATGGAATTTAGGGTCTTAAATTACAACATATCATATCCGATCAATTATATGCTAAAAGAAATCTTGGAATGTTATTATAAATCTCTTGCCATGATTTGGATGAGGATTTTTGTTTAGTTAGGCTTCTTATTGCGGGGGGTGGGGGGGGAGGTTCTGCTTTGTCAGTCTCACCAATGTCGCAGTTAATTGAATATCTTTTTAAATGAACAAATACACAGAAAGATATTCAAAGCCATTCACAGGCAAGTACATTTATTCTCATATTCTCCACTAAGTCCTGATGTGATGTTTCGTTGCCTCTTAAAGGTGGCCCTAGCTAGGATCTAGAAGGTCACTTGAACATACATTCTGGCAGGTCCTGTTCAGCTGTGAACCCATCGAAAATGGGGCTGAAGAAGGACTATGAGTCCATTGGCCAAGAACCATACTTGAAAGATAACTCAGTTCAAAGAAACTTGTCATAGAAAGGTCAGTCACCGAGTGATGAATTTTTCATCAGCAGTAATTCTCAAAATGTGTACATACCAATGAAATCATGGATCTCTCGAGGTATCAATGTAGTCTTATTACATTCCTAAATCAGACCTGCAAGTAAGACTCATTCCTCCTCCGCCACCACCACCACCACCCATTTTGCAGATAAGAAAACAGCAATACAAAGAGGACTAAAGTACCTAAATCTGAGGTAGGACTGGAAGTAGATTTGAAGCCTCTTGGGATCTGTCAGCCAAGGACTCCCTCTGTTGGACTTTGTTATCTTGCTCACTTTAAACCTTTGGGCAACATTTTGTATCTTAAAAGATCCTAATTCTGGTTAATATTAATGACCAAATTTAGCTGTTCTCCATCTTGACTGGAGAGGAAAAAATTGAAAATTGGCTTAAACTGAAATATGAAGGATTTAGATTAGATTCAGGAAAATATTCCCTAATTCTTACAGTTGTTAGGTAATAGAATAAGTTACTGAGAAAAATGATTTCATTTTCTTAGTAGAACAAACTGTTTTAAATAGAATAGATTCTTATCCATCTATATTAGTTTAGTTTTTTTGGCGTGTTGGATGGTATGCAGAGGTGAGGAACCTGCAGCCTTGAAGCCACATGTGACCCTCTAAGTCCTCAAGTGCAGCCCTGTGAGTGAATCCAAACTTCACATAACAAATCCCCTTAATAAAAGTATTTGTTCTGTAAAACTTGGACTCAGTCAAAGGCCGCACCCAAGGGCTTAGGAGGCCACATGGGATTCTTAACCTGGAATCTGTTAAGTTTTAAATATGGCTTTATAGATAGATGATAGATAGATAGACAGATAACTGTATTTCAGTAGGATTGGTTTCCTTTGAATTCCTATGTATTTAAAAACATTATTCAGTAAAAGGGTCCATAGGATTTGCCAGACTGCCAAAGTATGTGTGTGTGTGTGTGCGCGTGTGTGTGCGCGCGTGCATGCACGAAGGAGCAGGGGATGAGTCCATGACACAAAAAAGGTTAAGAATCTCTAGGTTAAATGATCTTGCATTAACTCTGTGATTCAACGCAATTCTATTCATCTTCTATACAAGGCATAAAAAGACAAAAGAAATACAATCCTTTCCCTCAAGGAGTTTATATTCTATTGGGGTTATGATGATTAATTGTTACTAATTAGTGATATCAGTTAATATTTTTCTAGTGTTTGGTGGTCACAGAAGATTTTTCCATGAATTAGCTTATTAAACTACAGGAAATACTAGGATTTTTTGGCTACTACTTTGTTTGTTCCTGTAATGGTGATGCACTTTCCCTCTAATTCATCATTCCAATATTCTCTAGCTAGTTTCACCTTGGGACCAAAGACACCCATTCAGAATATGGCTTGATGAGACTAAAAGTGTAATGTTTGGTCACAGAATAATAATAGAAAGTCTATTATGGTTTATCTGAATCTACCCCACTCCCTAGGAACCTCCTGAATGAGCACACTGTTGGAAACTGAGCTGGAACAAATTACAGACAGTAACTATCCATGCTAAGCATGATAACAGTTATAGCGACAATAGCCATAAAGTGAGTATGTCTCTTTAAAAAAATAACACTTTACAGTTTATAAAATGAATAATACCAAATATATAATTTAGTTTGTTGCGTTGTTATTGCTCAGTCATGTCTGACTCCATGCCTGTCTTTGGGGTTTTCTTGGCAAGGATACTGGAGTGGTTTGCCATTTTCTTCTCCAGCTCATCTTATAGATGAGGAATTGGGACGTATAGGGTTAAATGACTTGGCCAGGGTGACATAGCTAGTAAGTGTCTGAGGCTGGATTTGAACTTATCTTCATGATGTTCACTTCAAGAGTTTGCTGATTTCAAGCTCTGTGCTCTATCCACTTTGCCACCTAGCTGCTCTCTAATCCAATTAGCTGTCCCCAAATATCTCTGAAATAGTTCAAGTATTATTAGCCCCATTTTATAGATGAAAAAACTGAGGCCCTGAGAGGTTAACTGATTTCCTAGGTTCCGTGAGTTCAGAAGTGTAAGATTTTTGATGAGATCTTCTGCTTCCAGTCTAGCACTCTTCCTCCTCCACAGCAATGCCTACCAACATAGACTACAATTAGGCAGGTTTTCAGGGTTTGCGCATGGATGTAGCTGTCCCAGGTTGTGATAAAATTCTCTAAATATCCAGTAGTTCTTTTCATTAAAGTTTAATATTAGTCATTTAATTCAACCAACAAAAATCCCTTAGCATAGAATAGATTGTTATCTGACTTACATTTGCTGCTTTAGCTCGGACATTTTTTGTCCTTCTAAGTCCCTTCTACAAACATGAGACATGACTCTTGGTTTCTTCATTAAAAAAGAAGGAAGGAGCAGGTAGATGGCTTAGTAGACAGAGGACTGGGCTTGGAATCAATGAACATCACAAAGACGAGTTTAAATCTGACCTCAGACACTTACTAGCTGTGTGACTCTGGGCAAGTCACTTAACCCCAATTGCCTCCAAAAGGTGGGGGCTGGGCAGGGAAGGAAGGGAAGGGAAGTAATTTAGCCACCAAAGGTGGGGAGGTAGAAGAGTTTGCTGGGTATAAGCCCCCCCCCCCAATAATGACTGTTAAATGCCTAGAGGAATCGAAGAACAGAATAGCATTCACCTCCAACTTCCCCCACTCTGGCACTGTAGTGAAGGGTCAGTTAAACAAACAAACAACAAAATAATAAGATTAACTAAAAACCTGAGACACTGGGTCAGAATGACCAGAGGACTGGTGTTGGAGTTAAGAAGGCAGAGGTTCAAGCCCTGCCTCTGCAATGTACTAGGGAAGCAAACATCAAATCATAGAATCCAGGTTTAGGAAGAATGCGTGGAGGTCATCTGCAGAACACTCACTCTGTGCCCCCAAGTACCCACTTTAAAGTACAGATAAATGGCTGTTCTTCCGTAAAGGGAGTTTTCACACTGGGAACACCCCTACATTACTAAAATAATATCTTCAGATGAAAAACAACCTCCCCCCCAAACCATGGACTTAGTGTCACTCCAAGGATCATAGAGTAAAAAAAATTCCTCTCTCAGAGAACCAGGTTATTCTATATTCCTGCTAAATACATGAGTGGGAGCTGCTGAGGCCTAGGAAAGTCCCAAGATTAGTGGAAATAAAGCCAGTTTGTTTCCCTCCCTTGGCAGAGAATTTTCCTATATGGGCCAAGAACTTCTAATCAAAGAGCATAGGGCACCCAAGGAATAGCTCTCTCCTACTTTCTCAACCTTGAGCCGAAGCCCCGTCCAGCCTCCTCAGATGAATTAGTATGGCTGTATGGCCAGCCAAGTGACACTGAGGATATGCTATATATACTGACTCCAGGCACTCAGCAGATTTGAATAATATGCTTTGAATAACATTGAGCCCACTTACTTTATACATTTTTGCCTGTTCAGAAGACATTCCAAAGCTTCCTTGTGCTTGACACCTTAGGAGGGGTGGGAGAAGGTTGCTTTGGGATTAAGCAACATATTTTTTCATGAGAAAATCCCAGTTTTGCTATCATATGGGCTGCCTGATGGCTGGGCCTAAGAAGACTGCAGGAAATTTGAGCGGAGGACGATGAAGAAAGAAGAGGAGAGGTATAAACAGAAAAGAAAGATCAAGAAAAAATGTGAACTCTCTTATTGCAATGAGAACCTCAAAGGGACTATGTTCTTCTCTTTTATGTGCTGATATTTATCCATTTCACATTGATTTAATCTAAAAGCTTCCTGGTCATTTCCTTAGATTTTTTTTTTCTCTTCACAGAAGTGAGTAGGGGGAATGTTTTGATGCCGTTTCTCTTGGCAGGGAAATAAACACTTGCCTAATTACCTAGCAATAAAATTATGACATTAAATACTGCAGCTATGTGACTATCAAAGAAAAACATTATGGGCATAGAGAGTTTTCAAATCACAAAATGACAGCAGGATGTTAATAAAATTTTGTCCTGTACCAGCTCAAAGGAGACTTTTCAATCATTTGCCACATAACCATTTTCAACTTCTTGTCATACTATTCAGAAGACATTTTCTTAGTAAGATCAAGACACATAGAAAATATCAACTGTTAAGAACATTTCTGAAATATCCATGCACAAAATAACACAACAAATTGCTGTTAAATTGAAAAAAGATTTTATTTGCATATTTTTAAAAGTCTAAATAGTTGTGGGAAATTTTTTTTCCCTCAGAATTCTCCAAAGAATTCAGCCTTAGCTTACAACCAGACATGTCAAACCAGAATTTTTTTCATAAAGTTATTTACAAATTTCTAATAAATTAAAATAACTTTTAAGCAAGTCAAAAATGTTTATTTGAATCAATAACATCAATTAAAAATATGTTTCGTCTACATTCAGGGATGCACACCGTTATGGAAACTTTCAACAAATGCTATTTTTCCGTACTGCCATGCAAGGCTTTCTATAACCAGCATAGATTTGTGACTGTGGGAGTTCCTTTATGTGGCCAGCATTGTGGAGCAATCAACACCTGAGCACCTACCCTTTGTGGAACATTGTACTTAGACACTCAGATGCAATGGGTAATTCTTGATGTTCTACCTGCCCAGAGAGATCTTACAATGAAAGAATGAGAGAAAATCGGGGAAAAAAAAAGTAAGTGCTGAGCATACTTAAGAACACAAGTAACGGAAGGTATTCATTCATTAAATTTTTAATGTCTTTTATATTAGCTAATTCACTGCTGAGACAGAAGAAATCCGTTGAAGAATATAAGTCACCTGTATAGGCGATATCCTCTGGATGATCCTGTTCGTAGCATCCACATTCATGTGCTTATTGCATCAAACCCCAAAACACTGCATGTCTCCTAAAGGATAAAATCAAACTTTTTAGTCTTGTATGTAAAACCATAATCAGTCTGGTTCTAACCTACTTTTCAAGCTGACACATCATTTTTCCCTTCACAAATTCAACATTTAAGTCAAAAGGGATCACTAATTGTTTTCGGAATTCTATCTGTCATCTCCTATCACCATGCATTCAGCCATCAGTGGCAAGTATTCCCTTCTCATTTCTACAGCTCAGAATCCTGTAATCCAGCACCCCTTGCCTCCTTACTCTTCTTCAAACAAAACTCTCTGTCTCATAACAATGAGTATTTCATTGGCTGTCCTCTATCCGTGTCTAGAACTCACTCCCTCTTCTCCTCTGGCTTCTCTGGCTTCTTTCAAATTTAATCTAAAGTCCTACTTTCTACAAGAAGCCCTTAGCTTAGTCGTCCATAGTCTTGTGCCTTCCCTTTGTTGATTATTTCCAATTTATTATACACAAACACACATAGACACATACACATACACACATATATATGTATGTATATATATATGTATATATATTATGTGTATATGTATATATATATATATATATATATATATACACACAAAGACAGATAGGTAGATAGGTAGGTAGGTAGATAGATAGATAAGTAGATAGATATCTTGTTTGTACGTAGCTGTCTGTGTGTTCTCTCCCCCATTGAAATGTGAGCTCATCAAGAGGAAGGCCTAGTTTTTGCCTTTCTTTGGATGCTTAGCATTTGGCATAGTGCCTGGTTAAGTGTGTAATAAATGCTAGTTGATTGACTTTCAGGTTCAGAAACTTCCTCCTTCAGGAAACTATTCCAGATCTTCTCTACTGAAAGGATTTTCTCCCTTTTAAATTTTCGCAGAGCACTTTGTCTATAACTCTCCCTTGCCACCATCATTTCGTATTCTGTCTTCCTTTCCTACTTATCTGTGTGCATACTATGTCTCCCTTCCCCCATCCCGATGTATATTAGATATGGGCAAAACTGTGCAATTTTAATCTTGGCATTTGTGGTAACTAAAATGGTACCTTGAACATAAAAGTTGCTTAATATATGTTGAACTTAATTGAGTAAGAGAGGTTAAAATGCTATAGGAATTCAGAGAAATCCTTTAGCTTGGAGGATTAAGGAAAGACTAATAGAGGAGGTACATGTGACATAAACCTTGAAGTATGGTTAGGAATTGGGATTGTTGGAGCAGCAGGGAAAGGGCACTTCAAGCTGAAGATCCAATGTGAACAAAGGGTATATAGGTCATGTTTAGGAAATGTCAAGTTGTCCAGTTTGGCTACATCATAGGGGGAGTCAAGTGGATAGTGGGAAGTTAGGCTGGGAAGGCAGGAGCACAGATTTAGTGATGGAAGGAACTTTAATGGTCATTGAATCCATCCCCTCCTTTAAAGATGAGGAAATGGAGGCCCAGGGAGGTTAAATGATTTGACAAAGATCATGCAGAGAGTATCTGAATCAGGATTTGAACCCAAGTCTTCCATACTCTAAGTCAAAGATTTCTTAAACTTTTTCCACTCTCAACCCCTTCAGCATTTCTTAAACTGTGGGTTTAACCCATATGGGGTCTCAACCGACAGTTTAAGAAGCACCTAAACAGACATTCTACTGCCTCAGGAAGTCTAAGGCCGAAATGCTGAGGGCATTGAGTCCCAGGTGATAGAATTTTAACCTTGCTAAGCAATATGAAGCTACTGAAAATGTTTTGAACAAGGGTTCAAGTGATATAAACTGGGCTTTAGGAAGAGACAGAGTTGCATAGTAGATGCAGTACTGGATTTGGAATAAGGAAAATGTGGATTCAAATCCAGCCTTTGACATTTCCCATTTCAAGCAATTTTAACTCCTCTTGCTTCCATTTATTTTTTTTTGTAAAATGGAGATAATATAACCTGTGGAAGCTACCTCACAGAGATGTTGTGAAGCTCAAATGAGAAAATATATTTAAAGTGCTTTATAAGCTTTAAAACAGTTAGATGATTGTGTTGGTAAGCAAAATGGGCTCTTAGCACTTAGTTCAGCAAGTGCCCTTGAAGAGTTTGGCTTGAGTCTTACTAAGTGCTAAGCCCCAGGCCCAAACTCCTATTAGGAGGTGTTAACCTAACCTATGTGGATGTGAACCTCCCAGGGTCCTAAGGGGAGGGCTAACTCAAGAGCCAATCATAGCAACCTAAGTTCTGGTCATTCAGATGATGTTTGATGACATCTGAAGCCCTATAAGAAGAGAGGACAGGGCCATTTGTGCAGGGCTCTCACTCGAGATGGTGTTGATGTGGAGACTCTGGGCAGCTGTAGCTAAGGGCCCTCCAGCTTGTAACCTGGATGCTGAGACTTTGTTAAACTCTGGTAACTATATATTGGGATTTGAATCAGACAAGGTCTGTCTGTTGATGTTTGTACTTTGTATTTTGTTCTGAAGTTCGGGGTGCTGGCTTTTTCCCCTGAACTAAGTGAATGATATTTGTATGCTGAATTAAAGTAAGCTTGTCAACCCCTTCACCTTGCTTTCCTTAGTTAAGCAGATCAAAAGAACCGGTGCTGTTGGTAGCTTTCTGGGTGCTGGCTGTGGGTGGATCTTACACCCCAACAGAAACTGCTAGCCAGATTGTTGAAATAATGGTATAGCGGATAGCGTGCTGGGCCTGGAGTCAGAAAGACCTGAGTTCAAAATCAGCCTTATACATTTACTAGCTGTGTGACCCTGGGCAAGATACTTAACCTCTGTATAACTCAACTGTAAAATGGGGATCATAATAACACCTACTTCCCAGAGTTGTTTTGAGGGTGAAATGAGATAATATTTGTAAAGCACTTAGCACAGTGCTTCGTATACAGTAGATATTTTAATAAATGCTTATTTTCTTCTTTTGGAAATATATGTTATTACTGAGGAAACAGTGTGGAATAGTGGAAAGCATGCTGGATTTAGAGTGAAGAAACCTGGGTTTAAATCTTAATTCTGTCACATACTGCCTATAAGATTCTGAGCAAGTCACTTAAATTTTCTTGGCCTCAGTTTACTCATAGCAAAATAAGCTGTTTTTACTAGGTAGCATTTAATTTCACTGGCATATATTGAGTGCTTAATAAATGCTTGTTTCCTTCCTTTCTCTTTTCCTCCCTCCTTTCTTCCCTTCCTTTCTTCTTCCTTTATTCCTTTCCTTTTTTTCTCCTTTCCTCCTTCTTCTTTCTTTTCCTTCCTCCCTTCCTTCCTTCCTCCCTTCCTCCCTTCTTTTCTTCTCCTTCCTTCCTTCTTACTTCTTTCTTCTCTGCCAGCTCTACATCTATGATCCTGTAAAAATTATTTTAACAGTCACAAATAGGAAAGATATAAAGTGTGAGAGAATCTAGGGTGGGGGATTAGCAACAGGCCATTGTATGCTCTAATCAATCTATTGTGGTATCATAGCTCTAGATTTAAAAGAGATCTGAGCAGCCATCTAGTCCAAGCCCCTCATTTTACAGCATCTCTGGGGCCCAGGGAAGCTAAGATTTGTGTAAAGTCGTATAGGTTGTGTGTCAAAGTCCTTGAATTCAGGTCCTCTGACTCCAGACAGTCTATTTACATTGTGCTTTGATGCTTACCTAGAGATAACGTAAGCCTAAACTAGCATGTTGACAATAGGACTAGACAGAAGGTGTTAGATACATAAAATATTTTTGCAGATAGAAGTGACAGGATCTCAAAGATTGATTGGATTTGGAGCAAGAGGGAGCAAGATTAGACTAAAATGGCAGTCTTTAGGCCTTGTGACAGAGAAAATAGTGGTGCTATTGATAGAATAAGGGAAATTGGGAAGAGGCACAGAGGTGAGGTGTGTGAGGAATACAGAAAGTTCGGTTTTTGAAACATAATGAGTTTGAGGCACTGAGTAGACATGCAGGTGGAGATCTCTAGTTCTGAGGACATAAAGGCCTATATAGTTCAAGAGGACATCATTATACAGTTCAATGAACCCAAAGATATGAGTTATAATTTCATCTTTACAACTATCTATTCAAAAAGGAGTAAATCTTGGGCAAGTCACTTAACCCCAATTGCTCTGCCAAAAAAAGGGGTAAATCACTTATTCTCCCAAGGTTTCAGCTCACTCTTTTGGAAAATGGGGTGGGGGGGGTTGATGGACTAGAGAGAGGCACCTTGTCATAGTAGTTAACAAGATGGACTTAGAATTAAGAAGACATAGTATCAAATCCCACATGAAAATGACTAGTAGTGTTACATTAGGCAAGTCACTTTATCTCTCTAAGACTTAGTGTTCTCATCTGTAAAATAAGGTTGAGTGACAGTATGCTGTAAGTACAGTGGTACCAGAACCAAATAGAAATAGAAGCCATTAAACCACACATAAGGTTACTTACTGGCCATCTATTGACTTAGAAAACCCCATATTAACATTGTGTATGTTTTATTGTATTTTGTTAAATATTTCTTGTTATTATTTAATCAGTTACATGCAACTCTGTGGGACCCTATTAGGACTTTTATGGTAAAGATACTGGAGTTGTTTGCCATTTCCTTCTCCAGCTAATTTTACAAATGAGGAAACTGAGGCAAACAGAGTTAAGTGATTTGCCCAGAGTCACCCAGCTACTAAGTGTCTGAGGCCAGATTTAAACTCAGGTCCTCCTGATCCAGGACCAACAATCCACTTTTACTTGTTTTTGGCCACACTCAAGAGCGTTTCTGACTTGCATGTGGGCCACAGCATGTTTTTGACATCTCTACAGTAGTAGAAAGAGGACCAGTCTTGGAGTCAGGAAAGTCTAGGCTCAAGTTCTACCTCTGACACATACTAGCTTTATGATAATTAGAATTATTTAATTATTTTTATTTATGTCTCAAGACACTATCACAGTGGCTGGCACATTATTAGGTACCTAATATATATTTATTGATTCATGGATTCTCATAGTGCTAGGCAACTCTGTAAGACTATAGGTCATAGAGGAGTTGCCAATATGCATTGTTTGAAAGAGTTCCCACTCAAGGAACTGCCTACACCAATTAAATTAGGGATTTAGTCCCTCTCTATCCCTCCCCCCAAAATGGGTTTAGTAATACCTCTATTATCTGCCCCCAAAGTTGTTACTGTTAAACATTTCTTAAGGCTCATTGGGCTAAGCTATTCTTTTGTCACGCTTAACATGGATCATACCCATGGAGGGAATTTCTCCAGTTTATTTTCTATGTGGAGATTGAGGCAGAAACAATCTCAAGTAGCCAAAGAAGCTCACCAACTGTAACAACAATGCTACTTGCCACTACTGTGGCTATGTGAGACCAATAACACCAGGACACAGGAGGGCTGCTAGTGCAGGTTCTTTGATCTGCTTTTCTAAGGAAAACAACTTTAAGGGGTTTATAATCTCACTTTAATTAAACATACATATATAATTCATTTAGTTCAGGGTAAAAAGTCAGCACCCTGAACTTCAGAGCAAATACAAACAGGAAACAGAGACAGTACAACCAGATCAACATAGAGGTTTCTGTCTGACTATAGCATACCTAGTTACCAGAGAGAGAGAGAAGCATCAACATCTAGGGTTTCAAAACCAGAAGGTCTCCTAAATGGCTATGCAGAGTCTCCACACCAACACTCATCCAATGAGTGTGCCCCCAAAACAAAACGCTTATATATTTCTTCAGGGTCAGAGGGTGTCACAACCATGGGACTCAAACCCATGTGACCTAAGCCTTCAGATGACTTAAGCAGGCCATCAAAGATTCTTGATTCAAAGGACTCAATCGAAGGCACTTGATTGCCTTAGTGCTGAAAAGTGCTCCAAAACAAAAACAAAAGATAACAAAAAGTCCCACTTTGCTTGCCATTACATTTGAAAGGCAAGACTTATCAAAGGTACTTGACTGCCTTAGTGCTGAGAAGCACTCCTAAACAAAGAAAAAAGGGAAAAAGTCCCACCCTGCTTGCCATCACACCAACTCCCCTTCCCCATAACTCTTTATTAGTTTTTGAAGGTACTCTGGTATTAGACAATGGCTCCCTGAGGATTAAACCAATAGAATTTTTTCCATGACTAAAAGGGCAATGATACAGGCAGAAAAGCAAAATGAAGGGAGGAAGAAGGGACATAACAGGGAAGTAGAAAAGGGAATACGCATTTATACAGCACCCACTATGTGCTGGGCACTGTGGTAAGTGGTTTATAAATAGTATCTCAACTTTACAAATATTACCCTCTCAATTACCCTATGAGGTAGGTGCTATCATTAACTCTCTTTTATACTGAGGAAACCAAGGCAAACTGAGCATAAGTGACTTGCCCGGGATCACACAGCTAGCACGTATCAGGTTGGATTTCAACTAAGGTCTTCCTCCCTGCAGGCCAAGTGCTCTATTTCCTGCACTACTTAGCTGCCTCCAAGACCATTTTAGTCCCGTCACCACCATGAGCAGTCAGACTGTAAGGCAGCAAGTAAATATAGCTTTGTGGATGCATGCCTGTACCTCATTTAGGTTCTAGGAAGGTTCAGGAACAGACCAAAGCTGAGTGAAGTCTAGGTTTATGGAAAGCAATGATTTCTGAAGTCCTAGAGCTGGCATTTTCCTGTTCTCTGTGCAGTTGTGACTAGCATATATAGACATCAGACACCAGTTACCCCGAGGTTTCTATATTCATTAGCATAATCACAACTATTGCCTAGTTCCTGAGTGATTTTTTTTTTATGGCTCTAATTTTTTGTTTTTGGAGGGAGGAAGGGCAATTGGGTTTAAGTGACTTACCCAAGGTCACACAGCTAGTAAGTGTCAATCGTCTGAGGCCGGATTTGAACTCAGGTCTTCCTGACTCCAGGGCCGGTGCTCTATTCACTGCACCACCTAGCTGCCCCTCCTGAGTGATTTTTTTTTGTTTACTTAACTCTCCATGGGGAGCTGAGCCAAGAAGTAACTAAGTTTTGTACTTCTTGCTTCTTGGGGAGGTTTAGTCACTATTTGGGGTGAAATAGGGGATCGTGGCCTGAGATGTTTGCAACATTAAGAGTAATCTTCAACTCTTCCCTCTCATCAACCAAACATATCCAGTCATTTGCAAAATCTTGCAGATGCTACCTCTGCTATATCACTCTCATCTACCCTCTTCTTCCCACTTACACCATGATCTTCCCAGTTCAAGCCCTTATTACCTCTTGCCTGGACTATTGTAACAGCTTCCTAATTTATTCCTCACATCTAGCATCTCTCTCTTTTCTAATCCATCCTTCATATAACTAGCAAATTGATATTCCTAAAGCATACATCTGAGTATGTCACTCTTCTATCCCTAGAATATTCAACCTATTTCATCTAAGATAAAGTCAAAATGAGAGAGAGAGAGAGAGAGAGAGAGAGAGAGAGAGAGAGAGAGAGAGAGAGAGAGAGAGAATGAATTTGGGTGCTAACTAGGAAAGTGTAATATCTCTGAAGTCAATTGGAGAGCAGGTTGTCAAGTGTCAGAAATCTTTGGAGATGTCAGTGATGAAGAGTAATTTAAAACCAATAGGTTTGTTGATTTAGGGATCAAGGAAAATCTTTGATACAGTAGCTTCAGTAGAGTGGTGAGTATGAAAACCGGACTGTAAGATATTGGAGAAATAGAGAAAACAGGAATAGGTATGTAGAGGCATTAGAAGAAGACGGATTTTCCCAGTTTTCCAGTGAAGAGAAGGAAGGAGGTAGGATGATGCATATGGGATAGATGAATTAAGGACTCTCTTTTAAGGACTTGAGAGACCTGAGCATTTTGTAAAACAGATGAGGAAAAGCTAATGGATAAGATTAAAGATGCATGAGAAAAAGGGGATAACTGCTAGATCAATGTCTGGGAGGGGAAGAGAGACAACAACAGATCAGAAGAGCATAAAGAGGGATTAGTTTAGTGAGAAATAAGGATACTTCATGTGCTGTAACCTGAAGGAAGGAGGAAAGGACAGGTAATCCTAAGAAGTTTTGAGGAAGCAGATCTTGTTTCTGACCTCAAGCTTCTTCGTTAAGTAGTGTGCTAAGTCATTCAATTCAACAAACCTGTGTTAAACACCTACTGTGTACTAGCCTCTGGTTATAAAATGATTTAAAAAATGAAATAATCCCAATCATCAAGGAGCTTATAATCTACACAGTCATTTGTTTTAAGTGTTGGAGAATAGAATTATGGTTGGTGGTAAGAGGAGAGATTTGGAACAGTTCTTATGAGAATGAGAATATGAGTGGATTAGGATAAAGTAGAGTGACTGCCCAGAAGCAAGGATATTCCAGCTGAAGTCATATAGCATAAATTTTTAAGAGGTCTATTCAGCTCAATCTCATTACTTTCTTTAGGCACAATCAACCATTTTGGAAAATGAATGGGTAGGAGCAGCTAGATGGTGCAGTGGATAGAGCACCAGCCCTTGAGTCAGGAGGACATTTGACACTTATAACCCTGATTGCCTCACAAATCCAAAACAAACAAAAACCCCTCAAAAATGAAAACTAAGAATAGGTAAAGTAAGTGGTATGAGGATTCACAAGTTAACGAATAATGGAAGATCATTGGGGCAAGGAATTCCAGAGTAGTAATTAGTAAAACATTAAAGTGCCAGACATCATGATGGATACAGATGCAAACAAGGCCAGAGTAGAGAATATAGACTGGGAGAACAGGGATGGTTCAAGGGCCCAGAAGTCACAATGAGGGTGAAGTATGAGTTTAATATGAGGGAGACAATGGGAGAGGGGAATGGCCAGAGTGTAGAATTTTTAACACTTCGAATCTTGGAGATTTGAAATAAAAGTAAAATTCTAAAAGATGGTGACATCTTAGGTGTAACTATACCAGTATATGGGTAACAGAAGAATGGAGAAAGAGGTTGTTAGAGGTTAAGAGGTTAAGGAATTGCATGTTTTAATTTTTAAAGAGGACAACATGAATGTTGAAGTTCCCAAGGCTAATTGTCAGTGGATGATTTGGAAAGGAAGACCAAGATCCAGGTGTTAAAATTAAAAAAGAAATTTGGAGTCACCTGGAGGTTTCTTTCGTCCATGTTCCACTGAATATCTCTGTTACATAAAAAACACTTGACATAGCAGAACAAAATACTGCCTTAAAAGTCTTCCAACAAAATGCCTCCTGCACATACGCTAAAATCATAAAGGATTTCTTTATAAATGCAATTGCAGAGATAACTTTAATCAATTGTCTTCTGATAAACCAAGATGTAAAGGTACTTGCCCCTATAATTAAAGAATCTTGCACAGAGTTGAAATGGAACAGGGATTCTCTATAGAAATGGATTCCTCCAGATGCTCTGGCTTGTGGATGATAGTGTGCTGATTGCACCAAGTCCTGGAATTGAACAGTATCCTCAGTAACATGCATAAGCATTCAAAAATGATCATTTTTACAATCTACAACCAAATGGATACACAATACCTATTTTGTTGATTATGACATACAGTTGGATAAGCATTCCACTGAGTTAGTCAGAATCTTTCTCTGAATCCCTCTGTCTCTCTGTCTCTCTCTCTTTCTCTCTCTGTCTCCCTCTGTCTCTCTCTCCTCTCGTCTCCTCCTCTCCCCTCTCCTTTTCTTTCCTCTCCCCTCCCCTCCCCTCCTCTCTCTCCCCACATATCTACCCACATACCTATCCATCTTATCTCTCAGAAGTTAGATAATAAACTGAATCCATAATTAAATAGAAGGAAGAGAGTCAGATGGATTGTATTTGTGAAATTGTTCAGTACTTACAAAGCTCCTGAGCTGCTCTTTGAAACAAGAATCCATCTTTTCATTTCAAATCTAACATCAAATTCCTGTGGAGATGCTATACGATTACAGATCTTGGCATATCACAGATTCCAAAGAATCAAAATCATAAAGGTAACCCAAAAGACAATGGAGAGATACACAGTAGGTATAGGATGGGGTAGAAGTAGCCTGTGCCATATTACTAGTGATGACTTGCAGGTACAAGTGTGGTACAAGAGGTATCACCCAGAACATGTACAACCACAAGAGGAGATTAGTTGTTTAGGCAGTGAGAGTAAGGGATAACAAGTGGAAAGCCCAAGTATTTCTATGTTAGCTATGAATTTTTAAAAGACTGAAAGAATGGCCTTCACAGTATCAGATAAATTCACTGTAGAGGTTTTAGTGGAAGACAGAAATTAATATCATAGGAAAAAACTGTGAATGAGGTACAGTCTGCATTGGTTCACATTGTTTGATGATAAATCCATTAAAGTATTAAGTTCATATAAAAAGCAGTTTGAAACTAAAGCTTTTAATTTAAAAATTTAGTAAATTCAGATTTTTTTCTTTATGCTTAACACATAAATTTATCTTGCCTAGTCTCTACCTTTCCATTTACTTGACAAGTAAGCTATTCTTTCCCATCCCATGGTTTCAGCATAGTCCTAAAAGATTTCCCAGTTAACAGCTGGGATTAGCTCCATTCAAACATTACCTAGTCATCAATATTAAGTTTGGGAAGAGCATTATTCTTATGTAGGGGTGATAACTAGGGATAATGTAACTTCATTCTCCTTCTGATTTCCCTGCTGTCTAACCAGCAGGTGGAGCACCCAGGGGTGCACAGCATTTGGAAATTGAGCAGATCTCATGTTCTATTCCTATCAACTAACACTTGAGACATTAAGAGATAATTTTCCAATATTAGAATTTTTAAAGGATGAGATGAGATTTTGAATTGCTTTTCCTGGACTATCGCAATATAATACATACATACATACATATATATATATATAATATATATATATAATATATATATAATATATATATGTGTGTATGTGTGTGTGTGTTTGTGTGTGTGTGCCTATATGTGTACATGTATGTACGTCTATACATAAGCTTAGGAATGAGTATATGCATATGCACACTGAACATACATATACTGTGCAATGTGTATATATGTGTATACGGATGTGTATATGCATCATATCTCACTTGGACAATTGTAATAGCATCTAAAATGGTCTTCCCTCTCACCAATTTATCCTCTATATAGCTACCATCAGCTCCCAAAGCACATGTGTTACTTTGGTAAGAACTTGACTCAAAAGTTTTCAGTGACTCCCAATCCCTTCTAGGCATCCTAACATGTAAAACCCTCTATAATCAGATTCAATCGTACTTGTCTCGACTTATTTTATATGACTGTCTTTTCTATGCTCTCTATTCCAGCTAAAATGGCCTGCTTGCTGTTACCCTAAATGTGACATTCCATCTGCTACCCACATACCTTTGCACATGTTGTTTTGTCACCCATGCCTGAAATTCACCTCATCCTCACTTCTACCTCTTCAAATCTATAGGCCTCTGAAATGTTCTGATTCTGCTAGTTATTAGTAGTTTCTTTACATGAAATTTTTGAATATTTACTTTTCTGCATATGTATACATACATATATATACATATATGTATATATATACGTATACACACACACACATATGGTATCCCTCAGTAGAATGTAAGTTCCTTGGAGGCAAGGGCTATCTATTTGTGTTGATGTATCCCTAATATCTTGCTAGTGAATTGCATATAATAGGTGCTTAATAGATGCTTTAATTGAAGTGCTATATAAATGACATGACTTTTAAGTTAATGTGGTACAAAATAATGTCCAAAAAAGAGAGTATGTCATTTTAAATCATAAACCAAGTCAATTCCAAGGTCTCCCTAGAGTAATCAGGTAAGTAACTGCATAGCAAGTACAGAAATTCCCTAGTGATGCTGAGGTAGATTGTAACCTTGGACCTTCCAAAAGTCTCAACTCACTCAGATTCCCTAGAATCATAAAGGTTGTTTTAACATGATCCTTTCATGGAACTAAATCTCATACTGACCTAAGCCAACAAAAACTTGGGAATGAGATGACACAAATATTGATATTTCCTCATGTAGCCCTGCAGTTGGGCCTCTTAGTAATTTATAAAATGAGCCAGAAACACCACTGTGTTACAGATAGGGCCCCACCTCTACAGGGCCATGGCTCTTTAATGAGCCCCAGAGCAGCTGCTGGCAAAGACACAAATGCAAACCAAGGGATGGGCTTAATGTATGTGAAATTGAAAAGACTGCTGATAATGCACTGGTCATATTAGCTGTAGTCACATGCATAGTGTTCACTGTCTACAGCATCATCTTTGAAAGTAGAGACTTTTCCAAATAGTAAATTTACAAGGTTCATTATCAGTGCATTATGTTTACTAGAATATTCTGAAAGATTTGTGATCTCAACAATATAAGTATTCTCTGCAGTGATGAAAGTCAAAATCTGTTCACATCTGTTCATCCTGAATGAGTCTTTCCCAGTTACCCTCATAAGTCCATGATAAGAGGTCCACCCAAATTTCTGGGGGATTTTCTTACCCATGGAGTATAAATTCTATCCATGCTTCGCTATTAGCACATGACACACCTATCTTCCTTTTTGCTTATTTATTTGATGTCATCCATTCCTTCAGTTATCTTTCATAAATTCTCATTTGTAGTGCATTGCAAACTTCTAACACCTATCATCATTCTCCCTATTACCATCTAGGTGATGCTTGATTCTTCATAATCTATAACATTTGATGTCTTACAGTTATGCAATAACAGAAGAATTATTTCAAGGAGAGCTTGGAATTATTAAAAAGAACCCTGTAATTTGCCAAAGATGCATTAGGCATAGTACTATAATTTGTTAGAAGGTACAGTAGACCTGGTCCTAGGCCTTAGGCCTGCCTGAACCTAGTCTACTTCCCTAGACATCCAGTTCCTCATCTGCAATGGTTTCTTCTTTTGAGAAAGGAAAATGTTAACTTTAGCACAATGAATGAATTTGTTAAATTTTTTTGCTATGAACAGCAGATATGTACATGTACACTTGCATAAACCTGCAAACATGCACCTGTATATATATATGTATATATATATACATATGTGTGTATATACATATATATGTATATATGTAAACATATACTCTGTAGAAGTTGAGAACCACTACTATTGAAATGTAGAAATCTCAATGGCCTCAAAGGTCCCTTCCAGTTCTTAGATATTATGATTCAATGTTACCTCTTAGTGAAGGAATAAGCTAAAATTTTCCCCTGGCTTCTTTCCTTCCTATCTCACACAAATGATTTGGGGATTAATGAGATAATGTCTGCAAAGCACTCTGAGCTCTTTGGAGAAAGACACTAGATAAATACAAGGTATCATCATTACCATTATCATGTTATCAATAAACTTCATGCTCCAGGAAAAAATTGGTTTAGTCATGACTTCCTTCCTTTCCATCAGCCCCTCATACAATCAGCCTTCTCTTTGTTTTCTATATAGGTCCTTAACTGACTTCCCTAACTGGCTAACTGCTGTTTGTTTGGTTGTTTTCTTACTTTCCCTCTTGAACTAACATGTATTTAACTTATATTATTATTCAGTTGTTTTCAGTCATGTCTGATTCATACAGTTTGGGGTTTTTTGGGTAAAGATACTTGAGTGGTTTTCTATTTCTTTTTCAGCTCATTTTACAGATGAGAAAGCTGAGGCAAACAGGGTTAAGTGACTCCAGGCCCAGCACTCTATCCACTGTGCCCCCTCTCTGTCTATCTATTAACAAGTTTATATTCACTTTGTATTTCTTCTCTACATATTGGCCTTCTCTGATAGAATGCAAGCTTGTCGAATATTGGAACTATTTCGATTTTTGGATTTTGTATCTGCAGTTCTCGCATCGTACCTGGTAAATTACAGGTATTTAATAAGTGCCTATTGATCAGCTGATTATTAAGCACAATTAAAATGACAGAAGAGTAAAGTAGTTATTCTAAATTTACTATATACTTAGCCATGTAACATAGCCTCAAATATATGTTTTCCTTGCCAGAAGTACATATTTCTTTACTTTGAATTAAGTGCTTATATGCGTAAGAACTGTACTTAATGGGAAATGGCTAAACAAGTTGTAGCATATGATTGTGATGGAATACTACTGTGGTGTCAGAAATAGTGAGCAAGATGATTTTTAGAAAAACATGGGAAGACTTGCATGAAATAACGAGGAATGAAATGAGCAGAACCAAGAGAATGTCATATACAGTAACAGCAGTATTGTTCAAAGAACTGTGATAATCTATGTTATTCTGAGTATTTATAAATACTCAAATCAACTACAAAGGACCCATGAAGGAAGATGCTGTCCACCTCCACAGAAAGAAAGGATGAATAGAAGTATGTATAGTATGGTTTCACATCTATGTGTGTAAATGTATAATATATACATCTGATGTCAAATAACGGACTTCTCTAATGAGGGGTGGGAAGGGAGGTAGACAAAAGTGTACTTAAAGCATCGCCTTTAGGAGACTAAGCTCAAAAATTATAGTCTCAATATTTTTTGGGGGGGAGGTTAATAAATGTATAGGATAGATTACATTATAGTTGAGCTTCTATCATGTGCTAAGTTCTATGAAGTCTCCCTATAACAAGTATCCAAAAGACATGGTCCTTGAGTTCTAGTGCTGGCACCAGAAATCTTTCCACCCTGGCTCATATTGCTAAGACAGTGGATAGAGAGTGTAGTTGGTGCTGACATTGCATTATCTCCACATGTGTAAATCATTCTTACTCAATTAAGACGACGGCAAGAAAATCTAAGACAGCAGAAGCAGTAAGGAAGGTAGGTGAGGATGCCAATGTTATGATATGAGTAATAGTGACCAAGTGTTTCCCAAGGCTATGTGCTAGCCATGATGACTTGGTGTGTCACGTTCTGGTAGTAGTACTAACATTCTTTTTTTCGCTCTAGAGTAGTGGTTCTTAATACAAATCTTAATCCAAAATCCTATCCTAGGGATTCCTTGGATAGATTTCAGGGGATTGATGACTTTCAAAGGGAAAAATTATTTTTTTTATTTCAAAATAATTTGGTTTCCTTTATGATTTTCTACATTTTATGTTATGCATTTAAAAACATTATTCTGAGAAAGCATCCAAAGGCTTGAGCAGACTGTCCAAGTAGTTTATGAGATAAAAGACTTTGGAACTTAAGGACCCCTTCCCTAGAAGCTTTTGTGTTCTATACGGCCATAATTGGAGAGAGGGGGACAATCAGCAAGGTCATTGTTTGTTCTATTAGCACTTTAAGCAAAATATCCCCTTACTTGTGTAGCTTTACCTACATGCCAGACAATGCCCTTTAATAAACATAATTTGCTTTTTTGTTTTGTCAGTGTTTTACATGTCATGCTAGGGAGCCAAGTTTAGTAAGCTTTCCTATGCTAACATTTATATTAAATGCAAAAACTGTCATAATGCCTAAATTGATGTTTAATTCACATAGACCCTGAGAAGAGTCATAAAAGGAATAAAAAATATCTTCCACCCCACTTTTGAGCTCTATTGTATGTGTCTTCCTCATCAGGATGAAAGCTCCTTCGAGAACAGAGACTTTTTTTTCTCCCTTGTACAGAATGTCCCAAAAGTCCTACTGTGGATTTATGACAGGATTTTTGGGACACTCTGTATTTGGATCTCTAGCAGTTAGCACAGTGGCTGGCATATAGTAAGGGCTTAATAAATGTTTGCGGCCTTATTGCCTCACCTTGCCACCTGGCTCCTAGAGCCAGGGGCAAAAGGATCCTTTGTGCTTGAGCAGATCAGGAATCAGGCTGAATGGGTTAACTAGTTTGTGTGCCATCTATTGTAAGTGCCGTATATAATAGCATGGGTGTAATTGGCAAAGTGGAATTAATGTTAATTGCTATATATCAGGACTTTCTTTCCCCGGGGAAGAATGAAGGTGGGAGGAGGTGACAGGGAGACATAGTGGGGCTAAAAAATTTGAGAGATCAGTGGCAATTAGCAGGGAAAGAACATGCCTAGAGGCTGAGATCCAAGCTGGTAACAGAAAGTGAGCCTGGGGTCAAAAGCTGTTTACTCATGAATGCTTTAGATTCAAAGTTCTAAGCAAGAAGTTGTGAACTGAGTCAAAGGGTAATAAAAGGTCCAAAGGTGGGGAGACAGGGGGAGGACAAGAAAATATCACAGAAAAATTAAATGTTGGCAATAACAGTACACTAGACCTGCTTGGTCCTGGAAAGGAAGACCCGAGACCAATGGGTAGAAATGAAAGAGAGCCATATTTGGGTCCAATATAAAGAAAAAAACATTATAATAATTAAAGTTGCTCCCCATGAAGAAAGTTATGAGTTTCTCATCACTAGAGCTTGTCAAATGAAGTAAACAACTGTCAGCAATCCTGTAAGGGGGTAGTTAGGATTCACATTTTGCATAGAGGCTGAAACAAATGACTTCTGGGGTCACTTTTAACATTTTAATTCTGTGATTTTATGATTCTAAATGCTATCTACTTTACCCAAAATATGCTTTACAAAATTATCCCATCTGGTACCTTTCTGCTACAAAAATAAATAGAAAACTCCACAAAATAAAAAGAAAGCCCTTTATATTAGAATAGCAATGTGGTTTTTAGGCAATGAGAAAAATCATCCAAGGTGAACAAATGCATTGCCTGTATGTGGGATATCCAGGTGTGGAGTTTACAGCCCTATACATAATGAAATAAAATTTACTAATTACATGTTTTATAGAAAGAAGTTTGCTAAATTTTCCCCTCTGAAAGAACTGGCTCCCTACAAAGAGTATTTTCAAATGTTTAAGCCATGAATTAGTGACTACCTTATAACTATCCTCCCATCCAAATGACTATGCCACAATCATTAACATCTACGTACCAGCTAGGAGCATTTAGAAATTTGGATATCAGAGAAACACATCACTAGCCAAGTTGAAGAGTGATTTCCTACTGATTCATGAAAAAAAAAAAAACAGAGTTCAGGACTGGAACAGTAAGCAAAATTTTTGAGTTATTATCCTTAGCATAATTAGCATTTCTATTGAAGGGAGTGAAAAGATTATGCATAAATTGAAGATATTAAAAAAGCAATCTCATTACTTTTACTATTGCCACAGTGTCATGAAACTTGATATACATTTGCAAATATCTATAGCTAAAAAATCTTGGCACAAAAGGAGATGAATTAAAAGAATTACTATCAGAGTAAGAGGAAAATAGAGTCCTGTTTATAATAAGTATGTATATCAATATTTCAAGAATTCAGGAATTTCATCCATGTGAGTTCTTCTTCAGGTACTTGTTACAACTCTCTCCATACTCCATAAACATCTTAACATATATGTGACCTCCAATATTTGCTGAGACTGAAAAATAAAATTCTTCAAAAAATCCATAATTTACTTCATCAACACTCTAAAGATGAACTTTTTCAAACTTAACAATTTTGGTTTTAAAACATCAATTATACTATCGGTTGTCAAGAGCCCAGAGTCACCACTAAACCATGATGCAGAAATAATTAGAAATTTTATTGTCTGATTCTACATCTCCTTTGAAAACGTGTTGTGTTAGTATCAATACTACAGAAATTATTCTCCAAAAACAAAAAGGAGAAGGAACACACCCTGACAGATCTCTTTTATGAGATAAATATAGATCTAATTTGAGGAAAGGAAAAAGTGTAGGAGAACTATAGATTGATACAATTAATGAATATTAATTTAAAATTTTACATGAAATCCTATCAAAGATCATAATGATTTCTCCAAGAAATC
This sequence comes from Trichosurus vulpecula, assembly GCF_011100635.1. Classification (NCBI taxonomy): domain Eukaryota; kingdom Metazoa; phylum Chordata; class Mammalia; order Diprotodontia; family Phalangeridae; genus Trichosurus; species Trichosurus vulpecula. The sequence continues at coordinate 227,298,480 of NC_050573.1, forward strand.
ACTCATCATGACAATGTAGGATCTATACCAGTTATATATGTTTCAACATGAGGAAAATAATCAATATAATCAATGATTGTTGCTGATGTTATTCAATAATTTTAGTTGTGGCCAAATCTTTGGGACTTCATTTGAGGTTTCCTTTTCAAAGATACTAGAGTGGTTCACCCTTTACTTTTCCAGATCATTCTACAGATGAGGAAACGGAGACAAACAGGGCTAAGTGACTTTCCCAGGATCATACAGGTGGTATCTGAGGCCATATTTTGACTGAGGAAGATGAGTCCTTCTGACTCCAGGCCCAGCACTCTATCCACCTAACTGCCCTATAATTAATCATATTAAAACTAAAATATATAATATTAATCATATTCATATTAAATAAAATCATAATCATATTTAAAATCAAAGCATCCAAAGCCATAAATATCTTAATGGACATGGAAAAAAGGGCTTTGACAAAGTGCAATACTCATTTATGCTTAAAAAGAAATGTACAATGGATAGACATAGAAGGACCATGTTTAATACTACTAAAAGGTACCTAAAACCAAAAGCAAGTCTCATACATTAGAACCTGTCTCAATAGATATAGGACTTAAAGGAAGAATGCCCACTGTATCCACTATTATTTGGTATAGCTCTGGAAAGGCTAATAGTGATAGGACAAGAGAAAGAAATTAAAGACTTAAAGATTGGCAAAAAGAAGATAAAACTATTCCAATTTGCTGAAAATATTATTTTCTTTAGAAATTCAAGGTAATTAGCAAAGATACTAATTGAGAGAATTAATATCTTCAGTGAAAATATAGGTTATCAAATAAAACCTTAAACATTAATAGCATTTCTGTTTAATAATAACAAAATCCAAGTGACAAAGATTAAAAAGGAAATCCAATTCCAAATAATTACAGAATACATAAAATTTCGGAGCATCAATTTATCAAAACACACAAAATACTCACAGGTTCAATTGAAAGTACTCCTTAAAGAATCAAAGAAGCACCTAAATAGCTGGAGGGATATTCAATTCTCATGGCTGGGCATGTCAATACAGGGTGTCCCAAAAGTCTTAGTGCAATGTTAAGTACCAATACTTCAAGGTACTAAAGATACTTTAAGGTACTAAAACTTAAAACTACACTAAAACTTTTGGGAGTGTATTGGCAATCAAAATGGTTTGAGTGACATGTTTGTGACATCAGAGGCTTTTAGACCATTTTTGTGACAATTTTAGGTCACGTGGGTGAGTCGCAAGTGTGACTCACCTTTGACCCTGAAGAAGATACATAAAACCAGGGGTTGACTTTTTTTTTTTTTTGGAGCTCTGAACTGAAGCAGTAGTGACGGGAGACTCTGAGCCAGCTGTAGTCAAGCTCCCGCCTGAATTCAGATGTTGGTAACCATGACTTGCATTTGGTCTGTTTATAAATGTATGTTTGTAATTTGTTTGTATTTGCTCTGAAGTTCAGGGTGCTGGCTTTTCCCCCTGAGCTAAGTGAATGATATTTGTGTGCTGCATAAAAGTAAGATTGTTAACCCCTTAACGTTGCTTTCCTTAGTAAAGCAAATGAAAAGGACCCAGGCTTGCAGCGTTCTGTGAGCTGGTTGTTGTTGGTTTTATACCCGCACAGCAGCTGCTAGCTGGATTGTTGAAACAGGGACACCCTATATTTTTAAAAAACAGCAATGCTCCCAAATAAATTTACAATTTTAATGATATAGCAATCTAATTATCAGGAGCATGCTTTATTGGAATCAATAAAATAATAATAAAACTCACTTGGCAAAGTAAAACACCTACAGTATCAATGGGAATTGTGAAAAGAGCAGAGACTAAGGGAAAATAACTATGTTAAGAAATGACCGCCTACAAAACCATCTGGTATTGGTTTAAAAATGGAGAGGTAGATCAATGGAACATACTAGAAAAGGGAGGACCAGAAACAATGGAGCTCAATAATTAAGTGTCTGATAAAATGGAACAAAATTACTCAGGAAATAACCAGCCCTTTGGTTAAAACTGCTGTGAAAATTGGAGATCAATATGGCAAAGGTTAGGCTTAAACCAAAAATTTGTGACCAAACTTACAAATAGATTCTAAATGGATAAGTCACTTAGTATTGAAAATCATACTATTGGGGCAGCTAGGTGGCGCAGTGAGTAGAATACCAGCCTTGGAGTCAGGAGGACCTGAGTTCAAATGCAGCCTCAGACACTTGACACATTTATTAGCTGTGTGACCTTGGGCAAGTCATTTAACCCCAATTGCCCTGCCTTCCCCCCTGCAAAAGAAAAATCATACTATTAAAAATTAGAAGAGAAGCAGATCTTATATGTCTCACAAATCTGGGTAAGAAATGATTCTCAAAGGACATAAGCAATTACAGAAAATAAAATAGCTAACTTTGATGATGTGAAACTGAAAAGTTTCTGCACAACACAATTAATGCACCTGAGATAAGAAGGAAAGTGGTCAGATGGGGGAAAGAAAAACTTTGTAGCAATTTTCTCTGACAAGAATTTGATATCCAAGATACATAAACAAATCAATATATCTATATGTGTATCTGTGTCTGTACAAATATAAAACCAAAGGTCATTCCCAATATATAAATGATCAAAACATATGAACAAAAGGTTCTCAAAAGAATTGCAAATTCACTCTTATATGGAAGAATTCTCCAAAGTGTTAATAATAAGAGAAATGTAAGTTGAAACAACCCCAAGGTTTTACCTCACATGCAACAAATTGTCGGAGATGACAAAAGATAGGAATAGACAACATTGGAGGGGCCATGCAAAGATAGGCACACTGGAGCACTATTCATAAAAATGGATCAGTACAATAATTTTAGGAAGCACTTTGAAATTATGTAAATTAAGCGATTAAAATATCCATACCCTTTGACCCAGAGACTTCATTACTAATTTTATACTCCAAGCAGGCCAATTGATAAGAAGAGAGTTTCTGTATACACCAAAATATTCATAGCAGCATTTTTTTTGTGATAAAGAAGAATTGGAAACAAAGTATATTACTATTACCTGGAGAGTAACTAACCAAATGAAAATGGAATGGAATATTAGTGTGCTGAAAGCTATGATGATTGTGATGAATACAAAGAAGCATGGTAAGATTTACATGAACTGATGAAGACCAAAGTAGACAGAACCAAGAAAACAGTAGGTACAATGATTACAATAATATAAACAGAGAGAATGACCACATTTAAAAAAAATAAAAAGTAAGTATTGGAAAATTGTAAAGAACAAGCATGGTTTAAAAGAGGAAATATGAAAAGACACCCCACCCCACCCCACTCCCACCTTGGGAGGTTTACCTGTGTTCTACATCATGCATATTTTCAGACTTTTTGTGTGTTTATCAACGTGTTGATTTTTTTTCTTTTTTTGTCTTCAAAAATACTATTTGTTATTCAGATGGCTCTCTTGGAGGAGATGGAGGAAAGATGCTGGAGGAAATTATGTTGATATTAAAAATCAAGACATCAATAAAAACTCATAAAAAAAGAAAATATATTGTGATTGCATCTCATTGAGCTATTCTTACTTAGCATTATCATATTTGTTTAAAAAACATGTAGCCAAAAGGTGGCACTGCAGCAGCACAGATGCTGCGTCATTTTAGCTGACTGATTAAATTTAGGTTACATAGTTGGAGTTGTAGCTTCTCAATATGTTGTGAAAAAAGACCTAATACTTGGTGCCAAACCAGAAGACATAGCCCTCCACAAGATCTTTTAAGAGTATTCCAAAAGTTCAGCATTATCAGTATTCTAACAGTCATTTAGGAAACCTTACAGAATGAATAAACAAAATTGAAATTTAAAACTATCAATTCACCAATCTTGTGATCAGGTTCTAAGCAGTTAGGGGTGTGTGTGTGTGTGTGTGTGTGTGTGTGTGTGTGTGTGTGTGTGTGTATGTGTGTGTGTGTGTGTGTTTGGCAGATCTCTTTGGAAAAGAGCCACATTTGCTAGCTCTCTCACTCCAACTCTTTACAGAAAACCTTTAGCATGGGTCAAAGTTCTAGAACTGGGACCTCAAAAACTACCTAAGAATAGCCTCTCGTTTTACAGGGGAGGAAAATGAGACTGTGACCTGCCAAAGGTCACACAGTTCTGCCATTATCAGAGATGAGATTTGAACCCAAGTCCTCTGATTTCAGAGTCAGTCAACTTTACACTATACCTCTCTGCCTCCATTAAAAGCACTACACAATTCCTTAGATTCTTAAAGTCTGATCTTTTCTTTCTGTTTAATCCAGAGCCCAACAGATTGTCCACGTACAGTGTCTGACCAAGATAAACATAGCAACAGGCAAGCTCAACAACTTACCCACAGAACTGCAACAGGCCATCTTCTTGCATTTCACCTTTGTTTAAATCATTAGTTAGGCTGAATACTTTTGAGCGATTATGGATTTCCTTTAGGAGGCTCTGCAGTGTTCCAGAGCATGATGTAATCAGTACGATTTCAGTCATAAAGAGAAGCATCTGCTTTATTCTACCACATATAGGAAATCAATTAATTAGTCAGTCAATAAATCACCAAGCAATTATTAAGAATTTTTTATGTGCTCAGCACTGGGGATACACAGCCAAAAAACAAACAGTTCTTGTCCTCAGGAAGCTGAAATTGTATTGGGGGAGACAGGTTGTACCCACATAAATTGGTACAAAATATATAGAAAGTTGGCTGCCTTTATTTTTAAAATCCTTAAAAGCTCTATTTTGCCTATATTTCCATATGTTTAAAGGGCAGATAGAAAAACTCTAAGATAAAAATCTGTCCAGAAGGTTTGGCTGTGAATAATGAATGGGTGTTTTCCATGCTTCACTGTCAACCACCTGTGTGCCTGTGCTGCCCTGGGCAAAATGGTATCCACTGAAAGTAGCAGTTAGCAATTTTAGCAGACTCACCCAGACGTTTTTGCTACCTACTGAGAACAAAGACCAGACAATATTATTACCTACTTGCTCAACACATTTGAAATGGGGGGAGAAATTTTCATGCCTCTTAGACGCATACAGAAAATTTTAAAAAATCTATTCATGAAGACTGGAGTGGTGATGGTGGTGGCAGAGGAGGAGACACTATTTTGTATTTTGTAAATTGAATAATAATCATTTAAACATAGATGTATGCATATATATATGTTTATGGTTATTTAAACATATATGCATATGTGTATAAATATAAATACACATATGCCAACAAATAAATTGCAGGCAAAATTAGTAACAATCTAAGTGTTATACTTTCTTGGCATCTTCTGGATTTAAATATGCTCTTACCACAAAAATCTTACCTTCTATTAGGTGTGTCATGCACATTTTTTCTTCTGAATTCTTTAATCATGTTGCCCTTGTGGTGTGTCTACCAAAACAGACTGTTATTGGAACCTTTCTTATTAATTTGTGGTCTTAGTAAGAGTTTATAGTCACTTGGTAAGTAATCTTACAACTAAGCTGTTTTTGAGTTCTTAGGGAGGCCAGAGACTTTCTGGACTGGCCCAGGTATGACATAACTTCAGAAGTCTTCTCTTTCCCTATTCTGAAGCTCATTACCCTATCTATGTCACAACTGCTAACAGAACCAGACAAGAAGCAGGAAGGAGAAAAGAAATGAAAAAAAGGTAAAACATCATTCTGGGCATCCTTATGTCACCAAACACGGAGGGCATTGTAGATACAAGGAAATTCAGTCTTCAAGGAGTTTACAAATGAATGAAGAAATAGGTTCCTGGCCTTTGGGAAATACAGGGAAGCTTGACAGAAGAGTTGAGACCAACTAGGCATCCTAGGCAGGAGTAAAGGCATGAGTAAAATCTTAGAGGTGAAAATTTGCTTGTAATATTTGCAGAAGAAGTATTTGATTGAAGAAGTGGGTGTGTATAGAGGAGATGTGGGAGATGATATAAGAGGAGTAGGTAAAGGAACCAGAGAGTGGAGAGGTGGCCTGAAAGGAAGACTGATAGTATCTGAATTATTCAAATTCTCCTTTGTGGTCCCAAGTGCAGAGTTATCGGAAAGTTTTAAGAGTCAAGAATGGTTTGGGTCAGTTCTATAACTATTTTGCAAGAGCTGAAGCAGGGCCTGTGTCTATTTAACTGTTTCTACTTTACAGGGTTTCCCTAAAGTCTGGACACATAGGCGAAAATGCATATTTTGAAATATTCGGAATATTAACAGACCTTAGCCACCCTGACTTCTTTATCTGGGTCATGCTAAAGGAGAAGGTGTACTCAATGAAAATCACAGATTCAACACACTTGATTGAATGGATAAAGAGTGAATGTGCTAAAATTGATGGCAATGTGGAGTTACTGCATTGAGTTCATGTGAATCTTGCAAAGTGCATCAACCTTTGCATCACAAATGATGGAAGTCATATTGAAGATGTTATTTGTTAATATTCCAATTAAATAAAATGTTGTTGAAAATTTTATTCATTTCATTTCTCAAAAATATGCATTTTTGCCTATGTGTCCGGGCTTTAGGAACACCCTTTATAATAATGGAGGAACATAATTAGGCTATGGAACCATCATGGGGAAACATGAAAAATATTTATCTTCATACCAGCGTTACTTATAGAAAAAGTTAATTACTACAAGTACAGCAGAGAGGAAGATAGCTAAATTTTCCTAGAGATCTACATGACAGGATAGGGATAGGGACTAGACCTGTGATTTCACTGGTATTGGAACTCCCAGTCGAGGCAATTCTCTTCTCCAATGCAAGGTGTCAGCTTCTCTTTAACTTGAACCAGATCTAGATTTGAGTCTCTCATCTACCTATTTATATCTTGTTTGCACATAGTTATTAACCTATTGTCTCTCCCGTTAGATTGTGAGTTCCTTATGATAGGAGACTATTTTTTTGCCTTACTTTGTATCCCAGTGTCTGGCACTGCATTAATAAATTCTTGTTGATAGACTGACTGACAAATCAGTCAAACGATAGTGAAAGAAAAGGACCAACTACAGATCTGGGTTTGAGGGAGAGAGGGACATAGATATTTTAGATGAAGATAAGATACCACAATAAGTCAATAACTGGCTAAGAACAGATGATACTACAAAAGGCAAGCATAGGAGGTTCTAGAAAATAATCAAGTAGAGTTCTTATTTCTTACCTCTCACCTTCCAGTGGAACTATTATTTTATTAATGTGATATTCTCTTCATCAAAGCAGATCATAACCCAGTCATGGCTTTCTAGCTGTTCATCCTGTGTGTCAATTGTGCATAGGCATAGGGCATCTACCAAAGATTACAGGCACCTATTGAGTTCCTGTGACACTGTGAGGATAAAAATTGGTCATTTGGGCTGGCCATTAATTACCTATTATTTTTGTCAGATGACTAAGCCACCTTTAATTTTAATTATACATTTCTTTTATGACATCTTTTGTATTTCTCCTCCATAATTTCTCTTCCATTTCTCCTCCATAATTCTTTATAGTACACCAAAGCCTGCTCTTATCCACCATGCACATATTAATACTGCCATGATCAGTAGTCTTAAGTTGGAGAGGTGGGCTGGACCTAGCATTTTACTTAAAATTGACTCAGGAACAGATGATAGCATCAACTATGAATGAAAATGCTATATTGAGCTTTATTCAAAGTGCTGTTTTAGGAAATGTGGGAACTAAAAAGAAGCATAAAATATAGACCTTTTTCTTAAGGAAATTGGAATCTAACTGGGAAGACAGAATATGCAGCTGAAAAGAAAATAATAATCAATATAATGATGACTGATAACTAGCATTCATGTAGTGCTTTAATTTTTATAAAGAACTTTACACATGCCATTTCATTTAATCCTAATATCAAACAGTCTTACATTTGGCAAATATCCAATTGAAACTAATGATCCAAAGTTGTACCTGACAGGAAGTAGTGGCCAGGGCAAAATTTTGTTGATGGTCCATGGGAGAATTCGGCAAGAACTTTGGGGCATTTCCACTGTAGACTATTGTGGTAAAAATAATGGGACATAACTTGCCCAGCCAGACTGCAGGGAACAGACTAGGTCATATACAAATGATTAGAATTGGCCTTCAAGGCATAAAGAGATTTCAAGACTTTACAGTAGGATCTTATAAAAAGTAAATTAGTAGAATTTATCCAACCATAAAGTAGACTATTACCCAGAAGCACTCCCATTCCTCTCCTGCTCCAAATGGAAGAAAAACTAAAAAGAATGGAATGTTTGGGGATTATAACTCAAGAATTCACAGCCCTATAGTGACAGTAGTAAAACCACATGGAAAAATATGAATGTGTAGACCTGAAAAAACTGAGTGGGGAGAGTGAGAAAAATACATATTACCTATCCTTCATGACATCCTGCTTAAGTTGGCAGGAGATAAGATATTCTCTAGCCTGGATGCTGCCAGTAAAATTTTGGCAGATTTCACTGGAAGAAGAAAGTGCCAATCTGAATAACCTTCATTACTCCTTGGGGAAGGTATTGTTTATAGAAAGTTATCACTTGGGATAACATCTGCCCTCATGATGTTTCAGAGGAAGATGCGCAGCTCTTGAGCAGATATGAAATTAGATGATAGTCTTGAGAATGGAGAGGATCTTGGTATCCACACTCATGATGTTTTATACAGAAATGTTGAGATGTCATAGTAGATAGTAGCCTTGAGAATGGAGATTAGCGTGACAAAAGAATTGAAAAATACACTTTAATTCAGTTCTTAAACCTAGACTCCTAAACTCTTAATGAGTTAGAAGGGATCTTAAAAATTATTGAGTCCAACTACCTACTCAATTTGAGCATTCCCTCTGTAACAATCTCCTTTTGTTGTTCAGTCATTTCAGTAATGTCCAACTCTCTGTGACCTAATTTGGGGTCTTCTTGGCAAAGATACTGGAGTGATTTGCTATTTCTTCTCCAGCTCATTTTATAGATAAAGAAGCTGAGGGAAGAAGGGTAAAATTACTTGCCCAGGGCCACAAAGCAAGTAAGTGTCTGAGGCTAGATTTAAATTTAGGAAGATGAGTCTTCCTGACTCCAGGCCTGGCACTCTGACCACTGCATCACCTAGCTATCGAAAATAATCCCCAATGATGGTTATTCATGAAGAACTCATTACCCCAACTCATTCAGGGTTTGGAGAACTCTAGTAGCTAGGAAATTGTTCTTTATATTTGAATAATATTTGCTTAGACCTGCAGAGGGAAATAGAGATTTGGACAGAGACTGCATGTGGGGGCTTCTATACTCGTCGTTCTACCATTGGACCAAGCTCAGAAAGGACAAAAACTATACCAAGTCAAATCAGACCTCACAGGACATAAAGAAACTTAAGCCATGTCAGTGTATGCTCACACCTTTAGGAAATACCTATGTGACCCGTCATGTCACTTCTAGCTTGTCTAAGATCCCTTGTAGCTCCATAATATATGAACCTATGGCTTTTAAGCAAATGACAATATGTTTTCAGTGCACCACTAGGGAAGCAGACCAGAACAAGGAATTTCAGTTGGTTAAAAATTGGTAAATACATCACCAGCTTTTTGTTTTGTTTTGTTTTTTTGCTTAGGCTCAGCCAAACCAATGAAAGTTAGTGGAGCTGCAAATAGTAATGATTCTTCTCCTACCACCTGGCCTGAATCTGAGGCTACTTCCATTTTCTTCATATAGACTTTCACATTTAAAGTAAGAATATTTTTGCGTTACATTTTCTAAGGGAGACACAGAATGTAGCAAGCAGCAGGCAAAGTCAGCTCTACTACCACCACCATCGCCACCACCTTGACCACCAACTCACCTCAGATTCTAATGGAGATGGCCCAGGACTCTGAAACCAAGAGCCTTGGGAAGAACAATGCTTCCAGCACATTGTCCTTAACTGTCATTCTGGGAAACAAACCCTGTGGAGATATATCCTGGAAATTGTTCCTCTAGGTACTGCAGCCACAGATACTAAAGACCTAAAAAAGAAAGTTCTTGCCACCAAAGTACTTGCCACTGTCAAATGGCTCAATATCAGAAACTGGTAAGATTTTATTAGTGGAAATAGCATTCTGGAAGAGGCATCATCATCTGTTTTGCCATTGCATCTAAAGGACCATGGGACCTTTCCATCAAACTTATAGCTGAAACCTTCCATATGTGTTGTTCCCCATTAGAATGCTGGATCCCCGAGAGCAGAGAAAATCTTATAATTTTATTTGTATGCCTGTGCTTAGTATGGTACTTAGCACAAAGAAAACATTTATTAAATGCTTTCTTTATTCATTAATTCAAAAGAATGTTTCACCAGTTTATGGAAACCTTAAAAGTATGGTCAGTGTTTTTGTAGGCTGGGAATATACAGACTCCTTCCTGGTCATGAGACCATTGCTCAGCAGGGGAATAAGAAAGATATGAATAAATTTTCCTTTAAAAAACACGAGTAATATATCCTTGATGCCCACACTCAAATTCAACTCTATAACAATGGCTGACACTAGGAAAGACGTTATTACTTTTAATTTTTGTAAATCCTATGAATGTTCTTGAAATCCAGGCTTAGATGATATCCAGGCATTTACTGAGGCAGTTGGTAGCCATCACTGCATAGGAACATTTTTATTATGTCCATATGTGGTGATGGTATAGTATAGTTTCTGTTGAGAATTGTAAGAGAAGACTGGCTAGATCACAATACAGCTTTGCAGAACTAGTCAGAAAATATTTTTATTGAGCTTGGCTATCTGAAAGTATTCCAGGGAGTCAGCTGATAGTGTGCTAATTTAGTTCAGAGTACTGATTTTTAAGAAAAGAAGATAAATGGTTCATTTATTGACTCCACAGCCAACTGAGATTTTTTTTCTATTCTGACCCCCATGGAGAGGCACTGAAATGATTTCAGTTACTGTGGTTCTCTGTTAAAGTCTTACTCCTCTCTATGACTTGTGGTATGGAAATAACTCTAAATTTTTAAAAGTTATGACAGTGGAGTATCTGACCAAATTTGAAAGTCTTCCAGGTTGTACTCAATGAACCCAAGAACCCAGAACCCAAGTACCTAAGAACTAGTCTAGCTCATTTCAGAGAAGCTCACAACCAAACAATTGGCCATCACTTGATGAGTTTTGAGACATGCAAAAAATCATCATAACATCTCTTGAGGATAAGAGAAATTATAGTACGTATGGATAGAGTAATATCAAGGTCATATTAAGCCCTGGAATAGAACAAATGCTTCAGTTTCATGGCCGGATATTAGTAAAGGCATTAAAGAGTGAAAGTTGACTTCTCAATTCTGCCAAGAAAACAGACCAGATTCACTTCAACAAACACTGATTCAAAGTCTAAACCAATGAAATTTCAGATCCTTCCAAGTAACTAAAGTTCTTTTATAGGAGAATCATAGTCTAAAAATAAAGAACTGTTTTGGGCCTACTTGGGGCTGGCATAATGATCCCACTTATAACAGAGCTGGAAGGATCCTTAGAGGTCATCGAATCTAGCTCCTCATTTTACAGATGAGAAAACCAGGGCCCAGAGAAGTTAGATGATTCACACAGGGTCACACAGTAAATATAGCAGATATAGGAGATGAAATTTCTGATTTCTGATTCCAAATATTACATTCTCTACTACGCTAAACTCCTCATTCTGGACTAAGGCATGCTAGGTTTAGTATTGTGGCAGCCTGGCCTCTGATGCAAGGAGAGTTAGCCTCCCTTTTATTATACTCTTCAGTTCATTAAATCTTTTCTGTATTGCCCCAGAGAAAAATTATTTCAAACTTAGGGTTAGGCTAATGCATAGGTTTTTCTCAAAAGAAAAGGTTAAAAAGGCATTTGTTGTACAGTATGAATCAGACATAGTATTTATTTCCTACACACAAAAGGAATGCTCACACAGAACCCTCACATGTATATATTTGATGAAAATGAAATTAAAATGGGATCCAGTACCAATTTCTAACTAGCTTTACAACCTTTTGGGAGGTTGATACCTAAACATATTTAGAACATAAAGCAGTTTGCAGGATTACTGATTGGGTATTTTACATTTGCTCTTAGCTCTGCCTTATCCAAACAACATGTAGGTCATGTTTGCTGGTAAAATGGCTAGACTTGGGCCAGTCTTCTTATCAGTAACTGTCCTCTCCAGGAATGTTGGAGTAATTACTGGGGAATTCTCCCCTTGATATCATTTAGCTCCAACTCAATGGAACCTAGTACCACCAGACATCTCAAACTCACAAGTTCACCTCCAAGCCTGGTCATGTTCATCTAAGAATAGTTATTTCTTCACCTAAGATCAAGCAAATTGAAATAGATAAAACTCAGGCTCAGGCTTATCTGGACAATTTATGTTCTTTAGAGGCCATGTGTACATGGTGGCAAGGAAAGTGGGGTGTGGCATAGGGCAAGCCACCCCTTCCCCAACACCCTTCTAAGGGAATAGCTGTAAACATAAGATTAAAGGCCAAAAAGGAAGAGAGAACTGAGGGTGGCTTTATTCCCTTTTAGACATCTATTTAGTCACTAGCATTTCTGGATCTGTACCTAATAAAGGGACTCTTAGTCACCTTGAAGTATGAGTCTCTTATACATGTGTCACATGTGACTGCAAGCAAGTCCCAAAGCTTCCACATGTTAGACTACCAGGAAAGGCAGAGTTTCTGAGCCTACTTCATGAGATGGCCCTCATTACTCTAGGATTAGGAGCTGGAAGGAATCTTTGATATCATCTAATCCTCTCTTTTAATTTTACAAATGAAGAAAATGAAGCACAAAAATGCTGTTACTTGACCAAAATCGCTGAGGTAGCAAATAACAGCCAGAGTTTGAACTAAAGTGCTCGACTCCAAATCCAGTGTTCTTTTCATTATGCTATGCTTTGGCAGTATATCACAATGCTCACTTACAACAAAATGCAAAATCCCCTTGGGGTAGAAGGCTGAGCTGTAGATTAATAAGACATGAGTAGTTGATTAGGGGACAGTTAGGTGGAGCATTGGATAAAATGCTAGGCCTGGAGTCAGGAAAACTTGAGTTCAAGTCCAGCCTCAGATACATACTAATTTTGTGACTGTGGGCAAGTAATTTAACCCTGTTTGTCTCAGTTTCCTCATCTATAAAATGAGCCAGAGAACAAAATGGCAAACCACTCCAGTACTTTTGCCAAGAAAACCCCAGATGAAGTCATGAGGAGTCAGACATGACTGAAACGAGTGAACAACAGTAACAGTAGCTGATCACAGAGTGAAAATATCATGGGTATGTGATACCCACAGAACCTCAATTACAATGGTGGTGGTCATTGGGCTTCAAAGGGCCCTTTCAGCCTTCTAACAACTCCCTTTATCATCATGAAACACAGTATAGTCGAAAGTAATACCAGGCCCCAACTTTGTTGAATCTCAACTTTGCCCAAGGTCACAAAGGTAGTAACTAGCAAAAGTAAGATTTGAACCATGTTGGACAAGTTTCTATCATGTCATCCCTGTGCTATTTCAAAAGCTTGCTAGTTGGTTTCCCTGCCTCAGATCTCTCCTCATTCTAGTTCATTTTCCACTTACCTTTCAAATTGATTTTACAAAGAGCAAGGTTGACCATGTCCCTCTCCCCCATTCAATCAATTATAGTGGTTCACTATGGTCTCCAAGATAAAATGTAAAAGCTCTTTTCTTGCCTTTTAAAGCTGTCCATAACCTGGCCCCTTCCTTCCTTTCTAATCTTTTTGCTCCTAATACCACCCTACCTCAATAATCTGCAATCCAGTGACACTAGAATCCTTGTTGTTCCTTGCATTAGGCTCCAAGCATTTTCACTTGCTGTCTCTCATGCCTGAAACATTCTCTCTCCTCATCTCTACCACGTATTTTTCCTGGATTCCTTCAAGTCCCAGATAAAATCTCACCTTCTGTTAGAAGCTGCTCTGAATCCCCCATGATGTTATTGACTGCATTCTTCTGATTATTTCCAATATATCCTACATATGTAGTCTTTGTATAGTTGTCTGAATGATGTCTCCATAATTAAAATGTAAGCTCCTTGAGATCAGAGACTGGTTTTATTTGAATCCCAGGTGTTTAGCACAGTGCCTGAAACACAGTAGGTACTTAATAAAGTCTTGTTGTTGACTAAAACAAGGCTCTCTGACTCCAAAATCAAAGCTCTTTCCACTGTATTGTGTTGCTGCCTTTGAAACTAATTCAATTTAGCAAACATTTGCTAAGTGATTACTACATGCAAAACTGTGCTAGGTACTGGGGATACAGAGACAAAAATGAACTCTTCAAGGAAGTCATGTTCTGCTAGATTTGTGGGATCTAGTTCAAATGGCTCTAAATGTATGCTGAATAACCATTAGAATACTTGATATTTATATAGATTTTAAGGTTTGCAAAGTGCCTCACAAAATTTATTTGAAAAAAGATGTAAAATCAAGAAAACAAAGGGTTATTAATATTGTTGTTATTATTAATAAAAATATTGTTAATTATTAAATCACTGCAACAACCTCGACAATGAGCCAAGGGCCATTTTGTGTTTCTCATCCTTTGGTATACCTGTGGTTGAAGATTTTTTTCTAGGTTGACAAATCTATTGACACTCAGAAGATAAGCTCAGAGTATGGAATAGGAAAACAAAAGACTTATGAGAAATTCTATTACTGACAACATTTAAATCAACCCTTTCTCTTGCAAAGATGATGTTGGCCCAGTCTCCACAGAATTAATCCCTCAACCATGGCACACAATATACTGTCAAGAAGATTAGGTTAAGAAATGTCTTAACTTTATCCAGAATCACCCACAGGAGAAAACACACACACACACACACACACACACACACACGTATACACACCTTGGAGAGAAAACATAAAATACCTGTACAACTTACTACCATGTCCTCAGCTAGAAACACTTTGAAATAGAGGATTTCCTCTCATCAGTCCAAATTGTGAAACATGCTGAACCTACCATAAGGTTAAATATCTATAAAGCCTAATAAAGGGAAAACAATTCCTTTTCTACTGAAAATTCATAGGATTGATTAGGATAGAGGCAGGTAAGAATGGAGAAGAGAGGTGTATGTCTGCACAATAAAGTATTTGAAGATTTTCATGTTATTTCAGGGACTTGACCATAAATTCTTGCTCCTTAAACGGTATATTCCCTTATCAGCTGCCTCTCAGGTTCTTGGTTGGCCCTGAACTTGGCCAGCTGGGCAAAGTGGGCATGATGCTGTAATAAGTGGGTGGGTGGAGAGCAGAGAACATCTGTTATAGCTGTATAGAGATCAGGAGGCCTGGGCAAGAAGAGAAGCCGGTCAAACGGAGGCAGGGGAGACCAAGACAGCTTCCTAAGGCAGTCCTAGTTCATAGAGCCAGCTCCACACTCTGTTCTGGAAAGAAAGGTGAAGAGCATTTTCTCATCCTCTCACCACTCAATTACATAGGATGGCTTCCAGAGCCAAGACTCAGCTCCCCAATCCCTGCGCTTTCTGGGCGGGTCGGTCTGATTGGCTAGCAAGCCTGCCCATCACAGAGTAGGGTCTTGGAAAGTTTCATTCAAGGTGGAGAAGTGTGGGGGGAAAGAGCACAATTGGAGTCGTGGATTAGCTTCGAGGGGCAGCGGGCAGCTGCAACAGCAGCATTAGCAGTGGCAGGAGAAACAAGACTAGGAGGAGTCGGGCGGGCTGTTAATTTGGATTGCTTTTTTTATTTTCTTTTCTCTTTTTTTTTTCTTTAAAGGGAATGAAAGCGGACAAATCAAGCAAAAGCCAGACACTGTTAGCTATGTAAATAAGCTCTATTTTTGCCCGCAATCCTGAGATCCCTTTGGACGACCGATTCAAAACAACAACACAATAAATCAACCAATAATGCAAAGCCTATAGTGTCTGGGGATGGTTTTGCTCGGTTGGCTACCAAGGTCTGGGTCTTTCTGGCCAGAGGCTGAAGGCGTTGCGATTGAGGTTTACAGTGCGCTCCGGAGCTCCTCGGAGTGACGGGTCTGGAACAGCGGATTTCTAGAAGGCAGCTGGGCAGCCCCGCGCTCCAGCTCCAGAGACTCCGGACTTGCTTAGGGCAGCGGGGCTGAGTGCTGGGCAAAGAGACCTGCTTGAGGGTGGGTGGGGTAGGGACGGAGGAGAGCGGCAAGGGCAGGCGAGGAAAGCGTGCAGGTTCCGAGCGTTATCTTCCCATCAAAAACGCCCTCCCCTTTTGCGAACAACTCCAAAGAAGAAGGAAAAGAGGAAAGCACTGACTTTTCAGTACCCCTACCTCACCCCCTCAGGAAAACAAAACAAAACAAACGAAAACAACAACCAAGCAAACTCACAGCAACCATACAGCCCTTCAAGATCCAACCCCAGACTCCAAAGGACACCCTGAAGAAACACTGACGGGATTTTAAATGAATTCTTGGACTACTCTCTTGATGTGGGGCGTTTACTGAGGTGTCTGCTGCAGAAAGTCTACTGAGAGAGAGAAGAAAAGAGGAAAAGAAAAGGTTGCGGAGGAAGAGGAGAGGAGAGAGACAGAGAGAGAAAGAGAGAGAGAGAGAGAGAGAGAGAGAGAGAGAGAGAGAGAGAGAGAGAGAGAGAGAGGGAGGATGTTTGACCAAAGGAG
Source organism: Trichosurus vulpecula (assembly GCF_011100635.1). Taxonomy (NCBI): domain Eukaryota; kingdom Metazoa; phylum Chordata; class Mammalia; order Diprotodontia; family Phalangeridae; genus Trichosurus; species Trichosurus vulpecula. The sequence goes on from NC_050573.1 coordinate 227,315,111, forward strand.
ATCAGTCTCAGGCAGGACCACCTAGATTGTCATGGGACTGTCCTCGGGGCAGTGACTTAGCCTAGCTTTGTGTTCTTACTGTTGTCGCCGCCTGGATCCCAGGATCCCGTCAGAAGTACCCCCGAAACGATGGCCTCAGAAGTGGTCTGTGGACTGATCTTCAGGCTTCTGCTCCCTATCTGTCTGGCAGTTGGTGAGTAAATCATCCTTGAGCATTGTTAGCGGGCTGGGGCCTAGGAAGAAGTGTGCTGGAGGTGGGGGGTGGGGGGGAAGGTGACATTCACATATTCTTGACCACCACCACCGGTGGTCTTGGAGATAAGAGATTGTGAGTCATATCTGAGGACCTTATTTCGCAAGGGTTGGATTTGGGGAAGCAGCTGTCATTGTTAACATGTCCCCAGCACAGATGTTCTGCAGCTGGGACTTTCCTCTCTTACCTTCCACACTGGCAGAATCCGGGTTCCACTTGACTTTACTTTTTCTTAAACTTTCTGGTTGAGGAGTTTGAACTGCCAAGTTTGATATCTTATGCCTAGGTCTCCTGGAGTCAATTTGCGTTGAATTTATCATAAAAGGTACATTTTATATCATGAAACATAGGCTTCTAGCACACAGAATGGAAATCTAGTAGGGTTAAAGACAGTATTGACCATATTGCCTTGGAGGTTCTTATCCTTTTGCAAAAGCTTCTATATGCCCAGGAATGCCAGGAATGACATCAACAACAACATACAACTTACTTCTCCAAGTTCCCCACAAAATCTGAAAAACCCGAAGCCCCCCAGAGAATGGAAAGTGGAATGTGTATATGCTGTGGATGGGCATCAAGGAATATGGAGTTGTTACATTCTAAACCTTGCATTTGCCCTAAGGGAAGCTGTGTAAATGCAGTAGTACTAAATCTCTGATTATTTCAATATAGATGGTACAACCTCTTAAAGGAAATTAAGCTTCAGCTTTGAAAAAAAAATCCAAGATCCTCCTGTTCTGGGGAGAGCTTCTGTAGGGCATAACACTGTTTTCAATGATACAGTGATGGTGTTGTACTGAATCAAAGCCCCTCCAGTTGTCAACTAATGGTGAGGAGAGATGTGTTTTCTCCTCCAAATTAAAACTCTAATATAGAAAGCCTTTAGGATACTATTGCATTTTAAATAACAAATATTTTCTAATAGAAAGATAGTAGACTTCCTGCACATCATTGTTCTGCCACAGACACAAGAATCAAGATCACATCAGTTCTTTCCAAGTTTTGTTTGTGTTTCAGTAATTTTCCTAAGTAGTGGAATAAAACTCCTGGATGCTTAAAGGCCAGTGATTGGGGTTCATCCCACTATTTGAAGAATTATAAACTTCAATTGCCATGAGCTCTAGGGAGCAGTAAGCATTTTCCTGACAACCCAGGAAATCTCCTAGAAAGCAGGATCCCAGGAACCTCCTGGAATTCTTTAGGAGTCACCAGTTCCTTTTTGCTCTGGGACCATTGATTTTCAGTGCTGAGTCCGTTTCTCCAGATTTCACTTCTGTCTTACAGACAATGAAGCTTTGCTTAGATCTTTTTTGTCTTCTGAACAGTTTTACCAATTACTTTGAGATGATGATGAATGTGATATGGGCTTTGACAATTTTTTTTTCATTTCCTTTTTTCTCTAGAATGGGTGGGAGTGGTGTAGAGGGAGAAGTCAAAGTTTTCAGAATCCAAGGAATTAAGACCTTGCCTTTTTACTTTCTTCTGTTTTGTCACACACACACAGACACACAGACACACAGACACACACACACACACAGACACACACACACACACACACCCCTGGTCCGCATCACATTGTTTTGTATTTTCAACTGTTAGATCTCTGACTCAGGTTTCGTGTGTGTTTACACGTGTATGTGTAGGGGGAAGAGGATGAGGAGATGACCTCTTGGGAAAAGAAGAGGAAATTTACCAAAGGCAGCTTCCACCTTAATTTTCCTCACACTTCTCCCTGATCAGTCTCTTTTTTTCTTTGAGTATTGGAGTATGTTTTATATCCTTTGGGATATATTTGCTCTGGGCTCCTTGCAACAAGGTGGAATTAATTATTTGAGCTACCACCTCTCAGGAAAAACACCTGCTTTGACACTGAATCTGTCAGTGTTCCTCTTCTCTCAAAGTTTTCGCCTTTTCAGGTAAAGAGACGTGAATGAACATTGGCATAGTTAAGGGTCTTCAACAATACGACCTTGTTTTGGGGGCCTAAACGATCCAGAATGTCTATTGGTCATAGTATTGATTATCTGTCCCTGTAGTCCGCATTGCCTGTGGAAACACAGCTAAAGAAACTTTGCATGAAGTAAGGAAAGAGATTCTGGGATAATAGCCCCTGGCATGTTTCAGTGCCACTGAGGAAGGATCCTGCCTGGGAGAAATGCTCTCAACCATCTCCTTCCTCTTCAAGTTCATGTAAATAGGGGCAGTGAACTTGTCCCAGGAGTTAGAATAGACACCGAGTGAGTTTCAGTTCTGTGGCTCTGAGACCTCTGTGGAAAGTACCTTGAGATTTGCAGGCTTGGTAGGTGGGGCGCCTCAGCCTGCAGTTTCCCTTTGCCTCAGTTTCTGGGCTGCTGAGTGGCGTAGAGACATTGCCGGGGGCCGTGGGGAGGGGTATCCCTTGGACAATTCTGAAATCCTGGCCTTACAAGTGAGGCGAAAGCTTGGAAAACTGGAGCTGGTTAATAGAAGTTTCAAAAGAGCCACTCACTCCTTCTCCTTGATCCTCTTCTGGCTTTCCCAGTTTATGCACAGCCCGGCGCTTATGCACAGATGTTTCTGTGCTTGACCCTTCTCCACCCTCCTCCGCTTCCCAATCCTCCACACAACACAGTCGTCCACTACTGCCTCTGACAGGGCAAAGAGTCTTCGGCAGTGCTTCCTTTATCTCCGCGTGAGAGGGGCGGGGCTGGACTGAAGCGGGGGGGGGGGGGTGGTGGTGGGCAACTCTCTCAGCTGAGTCACTGGGAGGCACTCCTACAACCATTTATTTGGGGGTGAGCCGAAGGGGATGGGTAAGAGAGTTGGGCGCCGGAAGATCCTGGAAGAGCGGCGCTCAAGAAGTCTCTGGATCCAGCCTCAATCTCGTAGGTGTGCTACTAAAGTGACTGCTAGATGTCTCGGCAACTCTCATCCTGTCCCTTTGATCAGCATTTGAGCATAATTAAGTCACTAACTCTAAAATTAAACATTCACGCTAATCGTTATGTTCATATGTTGTTGTTATTGTTGGGGATGGAGTGAATTATGCATCCTTCTTATTTTAAGGGCTTAACTTGTACTGGGAGTGGAGCAAGAACAGATTTTCAAGGTTATTGGAGAGATTTTAGTTCCACCTACTCCCGAAGTGCCACTAAATCAAACATTCAGGTTTCCCCTAATATCCTAGGCAGAGATGTTGCAATGATCTGTTTGCTATTAGAATCGATTTTACATTTTAGCCATCTATTTTTACATCTGGGCAAAATAGTCAGCAAAGCCAAATATTTTCAGAACCTATACCAATCTCTCCTTTAAATCAACCTTTCTAATGGATAGTGTTGAAAATTCCTGTAGAAAGAGGTTTTTAATTTTTCCCTTCTAAATAACAAATGAGGAAAAAACCCTGTTATTTTGTTAAGCCTGCTTGAAGACGTCCATGGCCCGCCTTTCCCCTCAGACTTAGGCTTAAGATAAATTTAGGTAAAATCATCTTCCTTATTTCAATGATATGTACCTCTTGATATCTACATGTTGGGTCCAGACCTGCGATTTTTTTAATCAGCTGAAGTCCAAGGAAACAAACTTTCTCTATTAATGCAGATGTGAAAGTGTTCCTCAATTTATAGTCTTGAAGAGATACCAGAGTCACTAGGGCTCTAAGAAATTCCGTAACTCTGCCACTCAGGGTGATGTGACTCTTATGTTTCAGAGGAAAGAGAGGAACCCAGGACTTCCTAACACAGAAAACAGCTAAGTGGTCACACTGCTTTTCTCTCTGAGGCAGAATCACAACGTTATCTCGTTCTTTGCAATTTTACATTTTGGGAGCAAAATATTACTTCTCCATTATAAATGATACACTGTAAGTGCTTTATTATTAAATTTTAGATAGAAAAAATCATCTAAAAGTTAGCTTAACTTAGAATCCTAACTTAGTGTCTTAGAGTCAGAAGAGACCTTAATCTCTTCCATCCATTTCAATTTATACACAAAGAAATTGAGGCTTCAAGAAGAGAAATGATTTGCCCCAGAACAGGTAGCTATTTAGTTAGTGGCAGAACAAAGGCTAGGACTCAGACCTTTCTACTTCCATCTTGGGGGTGGGGGTGGGGAGTGGGGGGAGATTTGTTGTAATCTAAGGGAGGGTGGTTGGGGGGTGGGAGAGACATCAATATGCAAATATGTAAATACCAATATCAGACTTGATAGTTGGATTTCTTTTTTATTATTATTTTGGAGTGGGGGAAGGCAGGGCAATTGGAGTTAAGTGACTTGCCCAAGGTCGTACAACTAGTAAGTGTGTCATGTCTGAGGCCCAATTTGAACTCAGGTCCTCTGGACTCCATGGTCAGTGCCCTACTCACTGTACCACTGTACTACCTGCCCCTATACTTGGATTTCTTGAACAGTTGCAGCCTCCCTCCTCCACTAAAGTTCATATGAACATCAGTTATGTACAGTCTGCCCTTCATATAAAAAGATGATGCTACCGACCCATGTCAGTCTAGCTCATACTCAAAGTTGTTTTTCTTGTGTCTGTGAGGGATTCGTGCTTGTCTGCCTGCATTTACTTGATCCATCATCTTCTTCTGAGACCAATGATGGTGTTGAGCCTCCAGTCAGGAATACCTGAGTTAAATCCATCCTCAAATGCTTACTTCCTGTGTGCACTTAACCTCTGTTAGCCTCAGTTTCCTCAACTCTAAATGTGGATAATAATAGCACCTATTTCCTAGAATTGTTGTGAGGATTAAATGAGATAGCATTTGTAAAAAGTGCTTAGCACAGTGTCTGCCATGTAGTAGGTATTATAAAAGTGCTTATTCCTTCACCCTTCACCCCATCTTATGTAGACCGACTTCTATTTATCTATATATACTTTTTCACCTGAACTATCAATAATACTCTCTTGCTTAATCACCTTCATGACTAAGGACAGTAAGAGAATAGTTCACCTGAGGTCACAGAATACTGATCCAGAGAGGATAGAGCCAATGAAGTGATGTCATTGGTGTTATGATCTAATCAACACAGATGAAATAACAAAAGAATTGTAAGAATAATCAGGTAAAATTAAAAAAAATGTCTATATGTGAATAGCTTTGCAAGTGTAGTAATTTTCTGGAACTTCCTTCAGTTTTAATTAAATTTCTATCTAGGAGCTTGCTTAGAAAAGCCTACTGTTCTTTCTAGGACAACCCATTTTAAAGTATATTTTATACATATTTCAAGTCATTGGAAGAAGGACTTGATATGATTATTCACTAGTATCAAAAGTGTTTCTAATATGCCTTCTTAGGTGTCTCTGTTAAGAATGATCTTGTCTAGATTTACTCACGTGAGATCTTTACGTTAACTTTTTCATTCCCCCTTACTTCTTCCATGTTCATTACAGTAGGGGACACTTGTGATGTCATCAATGTATGGAACTCCTAGCTTCAAAATCCTCTCTATAAATACTGATCTATATCTTCTCTGTAACTTAGAGTCTTAAAAGATGTCTGGGAAAAATGAGGGATTAAGGGACTACTAGCCCATGGTCACATAACTAGTATGTCAGAGATAAGACTTCAATCCATTTCTTCCTAAATGTAAAGTTGATCTCCTCCCCCTCCAGCCATTATAGCACACTGCCCCTCACTCATTTGTGTATATAATTGTTTTCTGTTTTCAAACTTTTAAAATAATAACATTTGGGAACAGCCAAATATTGATTATTTTGTTCCAAAATAGGCCTTATTTTTATCACTTACAGGATCAATTATAAAATCCTCTGTTTGGTGTTCAAAGGCTTTCACCACCTTTGCCCCCAACCCAGACTTTCCAGTCTTCTTACATCTTATTCCTTACACCACCCCACCCCCACATGCTATGAGATCCATTAACACTGGTTCTGGAATAAATTGACATTGTTTATGCCTTCTGCTTTTTTTCTATATATTTGTCTACTTCCTACTCAAATTTCTTTTAAACAAATATGTATTATCAAGTAAAACAAAACAATAAACCAGTCATGTCTCAGAATGTTTCATTATGTACCTCTTTCTTGTTCTTTGTATATTGAAATGATTGTTTTCAAATTATTAAGTTCACAATAAACTGAGAAAAAACTTCAAAAGGTTGACTTCAATTATGTGGACTTGATTTCCAGGTAATCTGAAAGAGGTAAATAAACCAGAATAGTAATTTGGGAGAAAGATTTTGAGGGGGGTACTTTTTACCAGTCAACTCATTTCCATCTTTGCTCTTTTGTCTCTTTATTTCCTTGTGCATAGAATGGTACTGACTTTTGACATGGCATGTCCATAAGATTTCTTTGATGTACTTTCATTCTAGTCTTGGAATGAGCTCATTTTTCTTTTCCATTTTATCCGATATCTTCTTTAACTGTGGGTATCCCACAGGTCCAGATCTGTCCTGTCCTCTTCACTTTTCTTTTTATACTATTTCACTTGGTAGTTTCACCTTTACAGGCATCATTTCTATGCCAATGATTCTCACATCTACTTATCTATCCCTAACCTCTCTGCTAACATCCAGTTTGGCATCTCCAAACTGTTTAATCTTGAACTGGATGTCCTGTAGCCATCTTAAACTTAACATGTCCAACACCAAACTCATTCTCTTTTCCCCTAAACCTTTCCCTGACTTCTATCTTCTCTATTACTGTAAAGGTCAACACCCATTCTCCCAGTCACACAAGTTCATTTAACCTAGGTGTCACACTCAACTACTCACTATCTCTCACCCTGTAAGGGCAAGCAAAGTGGGACTTTTGTTGTCTTTTGTTTTGGAGTGCTTCTCAGCACTAAGACAATCAAGTACCTTTGATTGAGTCTTGCCTTTATAGGAAGGACCATACTCTTTTGCTAATTAGGTCATGAGAGGTGTGAAACATTCTGACCCCAAAGAAGTGTATATAACTCTGAGGTTATCATTTTGTTGGGGGCACATTCATTGAATGAGTGTTGGTGTGAAGACTCTGGGTAGGCTTTAAGGAGCCTCGGACCTTGAAAACCCAGATGGTGGTGCTTCTCTCTCTGGTAACTATGTATGTAATGTCTTGGTCAGATAGCTAGAAACCTTTCTGTTGATTTGTGTTGTTTGCTCTGTTTATATTTTCTCTGTAATTTCTGTTTGTATCTGCTCTGAAATTTTCCCCTGAACTGAGTGAGTGATATTTGTATGTTTAATTAAAGTGAGATTGTAAACCCCTTAAGTTGCTTTCCTTAGAAAAGCAGATAAAAGAACTTGCACTAGCAGCCCCCTGTGTGCCACAGTAGCTGCAAGTAGCATTGTTGTTACACACCTCCATATACATCCTGTTGCCAAGGCCTGTCAAGTTGACCTTTGTAATATCTCTTGAATATTCTTCCTTTTCTCTTCTGATACTGGCACCACGTGGTACCTACTCTCATCTCCTCACACCTGGACTCTCACAGTACTCTACTGGTGTGTTGACTTGCCACAAGCCTCTCCTCAGTTCAATCCATCATCCACCCTGCCACTGCCAGTGATTTTGCTAAAGCTCAAGTTGGATCAGGTCACATCCTTACTCAATAAGCTCCAGTGACTCCCTATCACCTCCAGAATCAAATAGAAAATCATCTATTCAAAGCCCTTCATAACATAGCCCGGATCACACTTTCTAACCTTACACCACCACCCCCATTTACAATCCAGTGATGTTGATCTCTTTGCTACTCCTCAAACAAGACATTCCACCTCTGTCTGGCTCAAGACATTTTCATTGTCTCCTATGCCTGCAATGGTCTTACCTCCCCAGTTAGACCTCCTACTTCCCCTGGCTTCCTTCAGGTCTTAGCTGAAATCCTTAGTTTTTCGGGAAGTATTTCCCAGTCTCTGAATTTAAGTTCCTTTCCTCTGTTGATTGTCTTCTGTTTATCCTCTTTCTATAACTTGCTTATACATGATTGTTTGCCTGTTGTCTCTCCCATTAGATTGTGAAGTTCTTCAAAGTCAGGACTGTCTTTTACCCCTCCTTTTAGTCCCATTGCTTAGCATAGTGCCTGGCACTGAACGGGTGCTTAATGAATACTTATTGACTCCTGTTGAGAAATAACTGTAATTAAGTTTAGGTATCAACAAGAATCTTTATATTATAGACAATAGTAATTTTATTAGTTTGTCATGGGTCCTTTATCTTTTTTTTTAATGTACTGAAGATAAGAGTTAAGGTACAGAATGAGACCTTTTTAAGACTTTTCATGGAGTCCAATAGTGTTTTATGATACTATATTTATAAAATACCCAAATATGGTCACCACTGTGACCCTATATCTTTTATTTGCACCTTGAAAACAGGTACTGTTTATTTTTGTATTTGCATTCCATAGCTTAGTACAATGGTTGGAATATAGTAAGTAATTAATAATTTTTTCATTTATTCATTCAACTGAGTAGAGAATTAATTCAATTAGCCATCCAGTTTCAAAGAAGACACCATATTATCAAATAAAATAATTGAGATTTTGGACAAAGACTCTTCATTTATCATATACTTCACTGTGCCTTCCAGATGTAGGGAGAATGTGAATGAGAGAAGAAAGATAGTTGGAAACAACCTATCTAACCTTTATTGAGTTGTATCATGTTGAGACATGACCCTAAAGACTACCAACTTTCTATCCCTTGACTCTCCCTAATTCTCAATGAACACAGTCTCCTCCTGTACAGTTCTAGCACTGATTGTATTCCCTATATTTGGCATTTCCTAGTTTAATATAACCTCGGGCTACTAATGATTATCTTATCGTGAAATCATCAATGTTTATTAAGCTCGAACTATGGGCAAGGCATTGTGCTGAGAGAGAGAGAGAGAGAGAGAGAGAGAGAGAGAGAGAGAGAACAAGCAGCAAGCAAGCAAATATATACAAAGCAAGCTTCATAAGGATGAGAAGGAAATAATCTGCAGAGGGAAGGTACTAGAATTAAGAGGGGGTAGGGAAGACTGCCTGTAGAAGATGAAGTTCACTGGGACTTAAACGTCACTAGAGAGGTCAGTAGATGGAGAGAAAGAGAGAGAATTTTCTAGGCATGGGTAACAGCCAAAGAAAATGCCTGCTAACAAGAGATGGACTATTTTGTTCTGTTCATGGAATAGCCAGGATGCCAGTAAAATTGGATAGAAGAGCATTTTTATTACTCTTATATTAGTATATTCATTTTAAATACATTTCTCTCCTAAGAAATGGAAATCCTGAAGAAAATTCAATACCTGAAGATTCTTAGACTCATGATCAACAACGAAGCCATGAAAATCACTTTAAGTTGTTTTCTGGGAAGTTCTTAGGTTCGTGAAGACTCTGGATACTATGGGTATTCTGGAATTTCTATAGGGAGTAAAGAGATGATAACAGTCCCTGTGGTTGAGTATTTTTTCAAGAAAATCACTTAGTTGTGGAGTAGGTAATTTCAGTGAGTAGGTAACATAGGATCCTGGTATCACAAAAGCTATAAGGGACCTTAATGACTACTTACCACATCTCCTTGCATATCTATATTGTTGCTTCAACTTTAGATATTAAGTTCATTTGATTTTCTGATCTCTACTATATAACTCCCATTTTAGATGTTGCTTCAAGGTTTAAAAAACAATTTAAGCAGGCATCTAAATGGCACTATGGATGGAGTATTGGCTCTGGATTCAGGAGGACCTGAGTTCCAATGAAGCCTCAGACACTTACTAGTTGTGTGACCCTAGGCAAGTCACTTAACCTGGATTGCCTCTTAAAAAAATAAAGAAAATCATTTTACATATGTACGTATGCTATCATAGTTTCTTGAAAGTTTATTTATCTTTAAAATAAGAGTTAGGAAACTTTCATTACCTATTGCATAGGGTTATGGTACATAAGTCACTATATAAAATGTTATGAGTTAAGTTATTATTGTTATAAAACTAGTAGAAATTAGTAGATATTCTTTTTGGTAGATTAATTCTATTCTCCTAAGAATGTCAAAACCTTACAAATAAGAGTTAACTGTGGCCATTAATTTCTATATGCATATATTTTAAAAGATATATTCATTTCTTTGAAATATTTTTCAAAAGGTCACCAAAATTTGTAGCCCTGCTTGTCTCTTCATAACTCTGAATTTAGATAATGAAATTTTATTGGATCTTTGAATGATGAAAAAAGGTTATTTGTCCTCTGGTCTTTCTCAAGCTTTTTAGGCAGCACACCCCCACCCCCTATCTCTTCCCTATTAGCTCAATTCATTATGCTTTAAGTCAAAATAACTCCCCTTATAGCCTGGAATTGCAAACTAGGACTATTCCCTTTCCTCTCCACCCTTCACAAAATGTAAAAAAAAAAAAAGAAAACAAAAACAAAAACAAAACATCTATTCTCTGACTTATTGCCTTACTCCCTACTTAGGTGTCACCTAGCTAATCCAATAAACCAGTCAATCAGTAAGCACATATTAATTGCCTTCTCTGTGCCAAGAACCATGCTAGGGTAGATGAATACAAAACCAAAAAAAGAAACAGTCTTTGCATTCATAATCCCTACCAATGTGTTAATGGGTATTATTACCTTAACACATTACCTCAATATCAAATAAAAATGTTTTTAACTGATGAATAATCACTGAAAATAGAATATTTTGGGTTGAAATTATTGTATATTGAGTTTTCCCAAAGAAGGATACATCTTAACAAAGACTTTCTGAAAATATCTTAACATAGCATTTCCCAAATTACATTCTTTGGAAACCTGCTATTGAATTTGATATAAATAGCAGTTCCATTGTAATGATATCCTACCCAATGTTAAATATTAAGTTATATATGTATTGAACTACACATTATTGTGTATAATTCCCTATTGGAAAAAGGTAATCTCCTTGTTTTGCTCCAAAATTTCTTCTATGATCCTCCATCCCAATTTCCTTTCCCTATGTCTATCAGGAACAAAAGTTAAAGGTTCTGCTAACATTTAAAATCCAGGAGTTTTCTTTGGCTTTCCAATTATTTTGGAAAACTTTTAACATGAAATGATGACTTTTTAAAAGTTTTGGAAAACTTTTAACATGAAAAAATGTTTTGTATTTCAGAGCTAGTAGTTATTAGGCCAGTTGGGGAGATATTTTATGTTCTATTCAATTTAATAAGCATTTATTAGGGAAATACTGTAAATAGAACCTGGTGCTAGAGAATTAGGAAGGTAAAAAGTTCAGATAAGACATGGTCCCTTGTCCTTATTAAGGTTAAAATTTAGTAGGAGAATAAAAAAGAAAATATCCACAGTGATAATAAGCAGTATTATAAAAATAAATACATTAGGAAGGTACATCACAAAGAATTATGTGAGGTCTTTACCAGCTTGAGAAATTAGGGAAGCCTTCATGAAGCAGTTAGGATTTGAATTGGATTTTAGGGGATGGGGAGGAATTCAGTAAATGAAGCTGGGGAGGGAGAATATTCTAGGTACAGGGAACAATGTTCACAAAGACGGTGAGTCAAGAAAGTGTAAGAATTGTACTGATGACTGAGCAGTCCTACTTTGTTGGCATACAGATAGGTGGAGAAGAGTAACAGGAGAATAAAGCCAGGAAGTTAATTTGATATCAATCTGTGGAAGACCTTGAGTATCAGACAAAGAAGTTTGAATTTTCCTTGTCAGGCAACATTTCAGGCATTTTTCGTTTTTGTTTGAGTCTTTGTGACCCCATTTGGGGTTGTCTTGGCAAGGACGCTAGAGTGATTTTCAGTTTTCTTCTCCAGCTCATTTTACAGATGAGGAACTGAGGCAAATAAGGTTAAGTGACTTGCCCAGGGTCTCACAGCTAGTAAGTGTCTGAGACTAGATTTGAATTCAGTTACTCCTGACTCCAGGGCTGGCACTTTATCCACTGTGCCACCTAGCTGCCCCAGGTGGCAATAGGGAGACACTAAAGATTTCTGAAAAGAGGAGTGACATGACTTGATTGACTTTTCAGAAAGATAAATGTGCAGTGATAGGAAAAATTAACTGAAGGGAAGAGAGAACAGCATTTTGAAGATCTATTAGAAAGTTATTAATTCTAGACAGGGAAATAATGAGAACTTTTATGGGAGTGGTAACAGTAGGCAGCTAGGTGACTCAGTAGATATACTGCAGGGTAGACTAATGTTTGTGAGTTCAAATCCAGCCGCAGACACTTGCTAGCTGTGCGACCCTGAGTAAGTCACTTAACCCTATTTGCCTCAGTTTCCTCATCTGTAAAATGAGCTGGAGAAGGAAATGGCAAACTATTCTAGTATCTTTGCCAAGAAAACCCCAACTGGGGTCCTGAAGACACTGAAATGACTCAAAAATAACAACACCACAGGAGCAGACTGGTAGGTAGGCAGCTCTCTGTTATTCAAAGAAGACCAGTTAATACACTTTGAGTGTGCACTGGAAATCTTCATCTCAGGTCAGCTTCCCTTGGTCCATAGGATATTCCTCAGCCACCTTGCTGCACCCACACCGTGAATATGCTCAAAGGAGGCAAATACATGAATCCTTCAAGTTCTTACTTGGCCCGTCTCCTCTATGGACACTTCCTTGACTACTCTAGCCCTCAATGAGGGCCTCAAGAAAAGGCCCTCCTGGGGCAGCTAGGTGGCAGAGTGAGTAGAGCACTGGCCCTGGAGTCAGGAGGACCTGAGTTCAAATCCGGCCTTAGACATTTGACACACTTACTAGCTGTGTGACCTTGGACAAGTCACTTAACCCCAATTCCCCTGCCTTCCCTCCTCCAAAAAAAAAAAAGAAAGAAAAGGCCCTCCTTCTCTTCAGAACGTCTGCACTATGCATTCTTGTTCAAGGCAGCCAGGTGATGCAATGGATAGAGCATCGGCTCTGGAGTCAGGAAGAACAGAATTCAAATCCATCCTCAGATACTTGCTAGCTGTGTGACCTTGGGCAAGTGAATTACCCCTGTTTGCCTCAGTTCCTCATGTATAAAATTAGCTGGAGAAAGAAATGGCCAATTACTCCAATATTTTGCCAAGAAAACCCCCAAAAGGGGTATTCATCAAAACGCAGTACCCTTATTGCCAGTCACACCTATTGCATCAATGTGAAGTATTCTGACCCCACATTTCTAAATATCCATTATTTGTATAGACACTTGTCAAAAGCACATCTGAAAAGACACATGAAATCTCCAAGTGAGATATGTTAGAAACCCCAAACTTATATAGAATAGAAAAATATCATAGATTTGGAAGCTGGTACACCTCCTAATACTTCTAAAATTTAGAACTGCTGATACCATTGATTATCCTCTTTCCTTTTTCACCTCAACAAAGTACATATATGCCCACCCCCCAAATGTCCTGTTAGGTGCTTCAGTTTCCTTGTTAATAAATCACACAAAGCTCGAGAAGCACATGACACACAGGGAAAGGGCCCCAGGAACATTTAAACTCTGTAGATGTGCTGACTTGCTAAATGTCTCTTGTCTTTTTCTCTGTCTCTTCTAATACCACAATGTTCTACACCAATACTATCAAAAGTCTGATATCAAACATAAGCTTTTCTTTTTTTTTTAATATGCTGACTTTTAGCAACTCCAAACTAGTTGAGGTCCATACGTAATACCCATGGCTATTGCCCACAGCTCATATCTGCTGCATACACAATTCAACTGCCTTACTATCAACTGTTCTGCCATCCTTGATGTGCTAACATTAGCTGCAGCTTTAATAGAGTGGAGGATAATAATTTATAGTGATCTATATACTATCCTGAAATTTCATTCTAGCTAAGTTCAATATTATAAAATACAACATGGTTTTGGTAGTATGATAATCATCTTATTCAATATGTAGTTTTGAGAAATAAAAACAGATCATTGAAAGGTTGCCTTTTGGCAATGCCCTTGAAAGAACATGATTTTTTTAAAGTAGTGAAATCAATACAAATTAATTTATTTTCTGTAACAGTTACACCTACGTAAGAAGATGGTTTTAACCACAGATACAGAAAAAGTGAAAAGGATTTTAATGTTTTAAAAATAGTGATTAGTAATTGGGATTTTCATGGAACTTAATGAGTGGTGCTCTTCAAAGTCATCATCTTACTCAGATTTTACACTATTGTGATGAAATTGTTTTGGAATTTCCTAATGAGTCAGTTAAAGCACCAGTCAGTCTCATCATGGTAAACACTTGATGATTTTCTATATCATTTGGAGTTTAAGGAAGAGACTTCCTGGCTTGGGCTTTGTAGTCCAAATAATCTTTCTTCCACATAACAAAATACAGCCAAATAAGTCAGATTAAGGTGGTACTCATTTGATTGCTTGTAGAAAGAAATATATTCTGCCATCGTATGGATCAGAGAAATACCCAGGCAAAACAGTATATGTTCCATTATTAAACTGTCAAATCTGATAATTAATTGAAAGTAGTCAAGAGGCAAGCTGAAACTCTGCTTTACATTTAAACTTCTCTGTGACCTGGACTTTCTTACTTTTTCAGTCCTCTGTAACAATGTTGCCAGCAGCTGTTGTGGGGGTAAAAGACTGATAACACAAGCACACAGAAGAGCTGCTAGCACAGATTTTTTGATCTGCTTTTCTAAGGAAAGCAACGTTAAGGAGTTAACAATCTTACTTTAATTATACATACGTATAAAATTCACTTAGTTCAGGGGGAAAAGACAGCACCCTGAACTTCAGAGCAAATACAAATAGAAATTACAAGCATACGTTATATGAACAGGGCAAATAACACATAGAAATCAACAGACAGGCCTCTATCTGTTTGAATAAAGAATTACAAAGGTACCAGAGAGAGAGGCACCAACAACTGGGTTTTTAAAGCTGCGGGTATGCCAGCGGGTACCCAGAGTCTCATCTGGCCAAATCATATGACACTCTTCCAGTGAGTGAGAGCCCCAAAACAAAAGACCAACCTCAGATCTTATATACTGTATTTAGGACCCCGAGGACTCAGAGTCTACTTAGCAACATCTAGTTAGTGAAAGGGTGTGGGCCTGCCTCTAATCAGGCCTCCCTTTATTGGCCCCACCTGAGGCTTATTCAATGGGTGGGAAAGATCTTTCACTTACAGATTGCCCTTACATTCCCTTACACTTTACTCTCCTCCAAACACTATGATACAGCTTCATTGGCTTACTTGCTATTCCTCTGTCTTCCAAACATGATACTTTATCTTGACTTTTCCTTGTCTTGGCAATGTCCTCCATACCTGGAATGCTTTGCCCCCTTACCTCTACATTTTAGGGTCCCTTGCCTCCTGTAAGATTCAGTTCAATCTTACCTTCTGTAGGGCATTCTTGATCTCCCTAGCTCTCAGTGCCTTCCCTTCTCATATTACCTTTTGTTTACTACACACACACACAGACACACACACATACATATATACATATATAGATACATACATATATACATGTGTTTGTATATATATAGAGAATATCTACATGTATATATATGTATTGTGTATGTATGTATGTACATACCTAGTTATGTGCATGCCTCGCTCCCATTCTAGGCTCACATATTGCTGAATCTTTGCTTGTAGAATCTTAAGCATGACCTTGTAGGTGTGTGAAATGAGCATAACTGTTTGGTAATTTGAACAAAATATGGCAAGTCCTCAAAGAGATGGGAGTACAAGATATCTCGCTTTTATCCCAAGGAATCTGCGTATGGGTCAAGAAGAAACGGTTATAACAAAACATGAATAAACTAGTTGGTTTAAGATTGTAAAAAGAGTAGGACAAGGCTGTAAACTGTCACCTTATTTATTTAACCTATATGCAGAGTATATCATGTAAAATGCTTGGCAAGATGAATCAACAGCTGGAATTAAGGTTTCTGGGAGAAATATCAACAATCTCAGATATGCAGATTATACCAGTTTGATGGCAGAAAGTGGAGAAGAGTTAAGAAGCCTCTTGATGAGGTAAAAAAGGAGAGTATAAAATCTGGCTTGAAGCTTAACATAAAACAAAAAACTCAAACAACTAAGATCTTGGCAACTGGTCCCATCACTTCTTCACAAATAGAGGGAGAAGAAATAGAAGCAGTGCCAGATTTTATATTCTTGGGCTCAAAGGTCACTGCAGGTGACAACTGCAGCCATGAAATTAAAAGATGTTTCCTCCTTGGAAAGAAATAAGACAAATCTGAATAGCATACTAAAGAACAAAGATATAGCTTTGCCAACAAAAGTCTATATAGTCAAAGCTATGGTTTTTCCAGTAGCAATGTAGTCTGTGAGAGTTGATCTATAAAGAAAGCTGAACAGAATTGATGCTTTAGAAATGTGGTGCTGGAGAAGACTTTTGACAGTCCCTTGGACGGCAAGGAGATCAAGTCAGTCAATACTTGGAGAAATTAATTCAGGATATTCACTGGAAGGTCAAAAAGCAAAGCTGAAGCTTAACTACTTTGGCTACAAATATGGGAGTCAGTGGAAAAGATCCTGATATTGGGAAAGATTGAAGGCTGTAGGGAAAGGGGATGGCAGAGGAGGAAATGGGTAGATAGTATTATGGAAACAATTAACATTAACTTGGACAGATTTTGAGAGATAGTGGAGGATAGAAGGGCCTAACGTGCCCCCTAAACTATGGGGTCACAAAGAGTCAGACATGATTGAATGTGACTGAACAACAACTTTCTCATTAGAATACAAGCTACTTGAAAGCAGGGATTGTTTTTGCATATTTTGTTTTTTGCTCTTCTTTGTATTCCTGGAACTTAGCACAGGGCTTGGCAAATAGTAAGTATTTCATAAATACTTGTGGACTGACTGAAATTATGTTTGTAAGAAATTTTTTTCTCATGTGTGAAGGCTTTGTCGTGTGTTTTGTAAATAGGATATTTTGCTCATTCTGTTTTCTTAAAGAGGTTACACTTGCAATCCAGTATCAGTAAACTATTTCCAACATTTTCTCAAATGTCGATCTGTCCATTATTTTAATAATTTTTATTGTTCTTCCCTGAATTTAACCATTTTTCCCCATGGACCTTTTTGTTAATGGGAACTCTACATGTGCCCTGTAATACAACAAATGCAGTAGTCATCCAAGACTGTTGACTTTTTGTTCCATGATGCAGTGTCTCATTCTGTACTATCTTAAAATAGCATGGAGTTTCATTTACTGCAGTGTTACAGAGGAAATTCATGTCTAATTTATCATTCACTCTTATCTCTTTATCTTTTTTTTTTTTTGCTTTACTGCTTTCTAGGTTTCTTTTCCTATTCTTTCCCAGAAAATGAATCTGACAGTATTTTTTTCATATCTCAGCTCAAACAGCTCAAACTTATAATGTCTACCATTTCATTGTTTGTTAGGTTAAATTTTAGTATTATGTAATTAACTGCTGTATTGGCCTGATTATGGCCTGAAGTTTTCCTCCAAATCCGACTTAAGTAAAAAATGAATGCAGCATTTAATTCATGGTATTTTTCTGACTATGTGGGTATATATATACACACATATATATGTATATATATATATACACACACACACATATGTGTGTGTATATACATAAATATATGTGCATGTATACATAAATATATGTATACATATATGTTATTTTAAAAGAGATTATATTTTAAAGGTGAAGACCTCAAGAGTAACCTATATTTGAACCAATGTGGTAGGAAGATATCATCTTCCCCAACAAAGGCAAGACCAAGAGAATAGGGCACAGCTTTCAAGGTGATGTCAAAGATGAAGCTGTTACTGATTTTGTGATAGTCATCATCAATCAGCCCTTTGATATGCTCTGTGCTTAAGACCTCAGGCAGCTTAAAGCCCAAGGTTTTCTGCAGGTTCACTTGGCACAGAGGAACACTAACACAGAAACAAAAGAAAAATTACTTAAGTAGCCAGACTCAACAGAACCTCATTATTTTGCCTCAGAGGTCTTTCCTGACTTTCTAAATATCCATTCTATAAATACCCTCAGATGTTCAGCCACAATACAATGACTATTTTGGCGACACAAGCTTAGAGGCTTGGGCCATGCCTGCTTTTATTCCACTGTTTATAGGTAGCCTCTGACTTCAAAGGAAACTGAGGGCTATTGACAATAGCTGGTGCCTTTATATACCTATTAAGACTTCTAACCTCCTTGAGCTCATTAACAAATTAGCCAATTGTATTAATATGCCATCCAATTCTCACCTTTCTTCTCATTTTATCTCATCTTGTTTTCTTCATGCCATTTTTAATAATCAATAATTATTTAATTTAATTATTAACATTTACAACAATAAAACAATTTAATAGTAATAAATATCATTCTTAATAATTCTTCGACTTGTATTCATTGTTTCCTCAATCAATTCTTATACTTTATAGTGGGTATTAAGACTTGCATTCAATTCCCATTTAGCAAGCACTTAGCATATGCCTAGTACTACTCTAAGTGCTATGTTAACTACGAAAGAGATATTATTCTCCTTCTGAAACTTAATTTTGATGGAAAAAGAAATATTAAGGGAGGGTGTGATAAGTATGATTCAGGTAAGGAAGAATCACATTTAGACTGCAGTTCTTCCTGGTTTGCACATAATAGAATAAAAAGTTCTTCCTAGGATAAGCCAATCCTGTTAAATCATCATACTGTTTAACTCAATCTGGATACTCAATACCTTCCTAACTCCCTTAGTCCTTTCTCCCTTGTGACTGGAGGGTTGCAGGGTGGAGCACTGGGCAGGGATCTGGACTTTCTAGCTCATTATCCACTTTCCATCTGCAACTTTACTTGGTTTGAACTTGATGGTCACTCTGACCCCCCTTCCCTATAGATCCCCCCTTCCAACTTCCTTTTCTGTGTTCTCTCCCCTCTCCTTCACGATATTGTAAGCTCCTTCAGGACAAGGGCTGTCATTTTTTCTTATTTTTATCCCCAGTGTTTAACACAGTACCTGGCCCACAGTGGGCTCTTAATAAATGTTTATTGAATTGAATTGAAATTGACTTCATGAGTTGAATACTAGTCCATTCATATAAAGTACATTTTAATATCATAATCTTTTATTATAGCCTATTCTCCATTAGCTGCCTCTCTTTGCACCTTTTTCTCTTAATTGTCTATAATTTTATCTTTCTGAAAGATTTTAAACTAATCTTTGGAAATTTCCTTTCTCAATTCAATGCAAATTTCAAGATGCTTTATCACAAATGACTGTAGAATGCCTGTAGTAAAGCAGATTGACTGTCATCCTCAGTATCACAAAGACCTGGGTTCCAGTTCTACCTCTGATACATAATTGTTTCTGTTTGTGTCTTCAGACACCCCTGCCCTTACCCAAGGGTGGTAGTCCTTTGCTCTGTTCATAAAGTCACTGTTAAGTTCATTTCTGGGTATGATGATACTGAGGGATAAGTTGTTCCCTTGCTCAAATGGGCTGGTTCCTTGATGGGCTGTATCAGGCAGGTAATTCTGAAGGACTTGATGCTTACTGAATGCAGTTGTTGCAGCCACTGTGGGATTCTGGTTGCTTGTAGGACCTCTTGTGCCTTTGACCAGTTTGCCAGTCTCATTGGCACTTGGTCACTCCCATTGGTGGGTGACCTCCACTCATCCATCTAAGATCAGGAAAAAAGAAACACAATAGAGGATAAACAGAGGTGCTATGCACTCATGAGCACATACTGCCCAGTTCAGGAGGAGTTCTCCCATTGGGCAACATACAGTAGAGCTTTCCTTGCTAGATACCAGGGAAAAGAGAGAGGGTTCCTCTGTTCAGTCCTCTTGTATGCACACTGTTCTGACTCAGATGCTAATTGAAGGGCTTTCTGTAACAATGGAGTTAAACGGTTGTGTGTGCTCTGAACCTAGAAGGCGGAAGACCTTTCCATCACATTTTTCCAGAAACCGGTTCATCAAACCTACACATACATTGACAGCAAGCAGAGAATATTATGCATTAGGAACTAGGATGTCATTGTCCCATGTCCCCATCACTTGTGTAAAGGCATCAAATACATATAAATAAGAAAAGATCAGCAGTTTACATGTAAAAGAAACAGTGACTGTTGCATATTGTTTAACTTTATGTAGGAAGATAAGGATTCCATTTAATATAGTTGTATTGGAAATCTTTGCTTGTCTATCTTCCTGGAGTCTGGAAATCACTTTTATTTTGGTTCTCCCAAAGTAAAAGTCACTGGAAGTCAATGAATGAGTGAATTGGAAATTGTTCTTTTTCTGCACTACTCTTTTCATGGGATAGTCTGGTCTGTTCATGTGGTCACAGACGAAAAGTCAGCTCTGGCAGAGGCATCCAAATACATCAGAAAAATTGGCCCTGCTCAAAAGAGTATGAGAGACAGTTGTGAGTCCAGAGCCCTAACAGAGTTATGCCTTTGGGCTGGAGAATCCATCTGACATAAAGCCACTTTATGCTGGTTTTCAAGTTTTTTGTTATTTGTTTTTTTCCTTGATAAAAACATAGCTTCATAGACCTAGAAGGATTTGCCCTGAAGCATACCTCTTTATTTAGAAGGAAGTGTGACTCAGTTTCCTCAGATATACTGAGAGAACAATTTGGCAGTTTAATGCCGTGACTGGTTTTTCAGAGCAAGGCACAGTCAAAGCCTCTGCTAAGCAGAGTAAATTACTTATTGAATATGTGAAGGGAATGAACTATTTTCTTCTTTTCAGTTTGATCTGAAAACACCTTGGGGTTGTGATAGAGCATAATCCCTGAAATGCTGCATTCTTAAAGTTAACACTGCTATCAAAGTTTTAAGGATTTGCAAAGCAACAGTATGAATCAGCTAGCCTGACCACTCATTAACTTGGAATTCACTTTGATTCAAAAATAATTTTTGAAATATTGATTATTTTAAGCACTGAGGATCTAAAAATTGAAAAAAAAATAAACAACCCCTACCTTTAAGTAATTTATAATTCTACCGGAGGGCTTTAGTGCAAAGCAGAATGAAACAGAAGGTTATATACAAGTATAGGAACTAAAAATCCAGCCTTCATGAATTTGCTAGTAAAGTCCTATTTAGTGTCCTAAAATCTGATGATCTCAAGTGGTTATAATACACATATGAATAACTGGCTCATTGGAAAATGATCCGGCTAGAGGGAATCGTAAGAGGTAAACTCATCAAGTATTAGAAATGCCATCAGGTGGGAAAGAGATAGATTGAAATTAGTCCTAGGGGAAAAAATAGAATAAATGGAAGCATGCTTCAAAGAGGCGAATATAGGATTGATATTAGGAAAAATTAACTAACAATTAAAATAATGCAAAAGGAGAATGGGCTGCACTGAGAGGGTCCCCCTTCCCCTTTAAAGCTCAGAATAAAGGACCACTTCCTGGGTATATTGTAGAGAGCAATTTTGTTCCGGTATTGGTCAGAATAAATGGACTCTGTGTTTTCCTCAAACTCTGAGTTTCCATGTGAATTAAAAATGCTATGGAATCTATTCACAATATTCATGAAATGTCCTTTCTGATTATGTGTAGGAGATGTAAAGAAGTTCCAAAGAACCCTGGGTTTTTTTTCATGCAATGATTTATAATAGATAATTTTAAAAATAGGGTACTTATGGCTAGTCAATGGCCACATTTTCTCCATGAGTCCAAGCCATTAGACTATGTTATGGCATAACTGTTGCCTGTGATTTTCTTTTAGCCATCTTAATAATGAATATTTAGGCAATGCTGAGTGGTTCATTTGTGCATACAGGTATGTCAAGTGAACTGACTGTGTATGTGGTTATGATGAATTCTACTTTGAGTCAACGCTTTTATTTAAGAGACAACTAGGTGGCACAATGGATAGACCACTGGATTCGGAACCAGGAAAACCTGAGTTTAAATCTTGCCTTATTAGTTGAGTGACCCTAGACAAGACACTTAACCTTTGACTGTCTTAATTTCTTCATCTGTCGAATGGGGATAATAATAGAACCTACCCTCCCATTTGTTGTGAAAATAAAATGAAATATTTGTAAAGCATTTTGAAAACCATAAAGCACTATACCTAGCTATTAGAGCATTTAGAAATATATAATGATTTCTAATGAAATAATTAAAGTAGAATGGAAAATTAACCTTTCAAACCATTAACTTCTTAACAGCCAACAAAGCCCACTTCTATTTTCCAAAAGTTCTAACTTGCAAATCATTCTGTTTTGATATTTGATATTTCAGTGAAATTAAATTCATGTAGCACGACTATTTTATTTTTCAAAATTGTGATATTTTTAATGGACATCCAAAGCAGAGGATTGGAGTAGACAACCTTCATAGTCCCTTCCAGCTCTGAATTACTTTTCCTGTGAGCCAACAAATGACAGTTTGCTAAGTGGCTCATTTGAAACCACAGAACTTAAAAGAAGACAATTTTTAGATGGTTGGCTGACTTGAATCTATTCCTCTAGGATAGCATGGCAGTGATTGCCGTGATAAAAATGAAGGAAGTCAGTTGTCTCAAAATATTTTCTAACATAGTGCTACAATTCAGACAGTTTAAATGATGATTTTATGCACTTTTCATACCTTATTACTGAGTCCTCTTCTGAATGTGATGAGGTCACAATGATTTCCAAATCGTTTTTTGTTACAGAAAAGAAACTTTCAGCAGACAATGTAAATTGATAACATTTTTTTTGAACTTGAACTAGAAAAAATTTAGTTTTTACCATGAGCAAATTCAAAATATGTTGAACCTGCCTGGATTTTTATTCTATTTGTTATGTGTAATCTCTTGAGTCATAAGATTTTTTTCTTTTGATATGAGTAATAAGTAGGCACATTAATTATGTTACCTTCTCCCTTACACATGTTTGCCATTCTTTAGGGGGAATAAGTTTTCCATATGGCAGAGTAATTACTGTAATGCAATATGAACAACCATAGCCCCTGTCCTTAGGGGATGGGACTCATTCTATTAGTAATTATCTTCTATGTTTGTAACTATTTTAGATTCTCCTACAACAAAGTGTGAACTACAACAAAGTGTCTCCTACAACAAAGTGTCATCATCCCATCCTATGCCTGCGATCATAAATGGGAACTTGTTTTGTCAAGAACGTTTTAATGTAGAATCAGGTGTTTAAATCTTTCTGTCTGGGAAAATTAACTTGATCCAATTGATGTGTAACTTTTATTTGCTTAGTTTAGTCATACTTTCCCCAAAAACCCATTCCAGTGGGGTCATTGTGGTGGGATCTCAATACTGGGTTCTCAAAGGCTATGCCACCAAAACCTAAGATTTGGTAGGTGCCATTATACTGGAAAAGCTTGGAATATAGATTCAAGGCTGGACTACATTTTCTCTATAAGAAGTCAGCATAGAGTCCTGTGGAGGGAAATGTTCATCCACAGAAAGCCCATCTCTCTCTCTCTCTCTCTCTCTCTCTCTCTCTCTCTCTCTCTCTCTCTCTTTTTCTCTCTCTCTCTCCCTCCCTCTCTCTCTCTCTCTCTCTCTCTCTCTCTCTCTCTCTCTCTCACACACACACACACACACACACATTGATGACACATACACAAAACACAGGTACATGTGCGATTATAGACACTTAAGAAGCAGTCTATAAAAAAGGTGGTGGTGGTCATATTCTTCATTGGTGGAGAGATGATTGATACTGATGAAATTATGGATCATTGAAGTATATTCATTCATTACTTTGAAAAATCGCAATAATACTTTGAACCCATGTTGTTACTTGCTCCCCCCCACCCCATGCTCCCTCCTTCAGAAACAGAACTCCAGAAGTGAACTCAGCAGTGTTCTTTCTCATTATTTTCATTATGCCATCTGTCCTGGCATATACTATGTGGGGACAAACCCTTCACCCATATAGGTAGCAAAACACCCATCCAGGAGAAGGAATTCTTTGAAAGTCTTTTCATGATATGGGCTTCCAATGTTTGTATTTACCTGTACTCCATGTTTATCTATGATACCAGTCCCAAATTGAGCCCTTGATGTAACCACCACCTCTTTTTACTTGCCATGTATTCTCACACAAATGTGCACCTAATGCATAGTCTCCCCACAAACAATTTCTCTCCTTCTAGGCTGCCTTACTTAGAGCACCCAGGCTGACCTCCAAACCACATATGCCAACATTCTGCCTACCTTCCAATGTTTGTACAAGCAACCCAGGAATTGCAACAATTCACTCCCTTTTGCCACTATCCTCAAAATAATAGAACATAAGGAGAGAATCTTCCCGTGGAATAGTCAATACCTGTGTTTAACTCCCCCTGTCATCCTCCCCCATCTATAGGTTCAGGCACATTTAAAAAAATGAGTGTTTTTTAACTTTAAAAATTCATTTTTAAGGGGCAGAGCCAAGATGGTGGCTGGAAAGCAGGGACTTGTGTGAGCTCCCCCCCCAGGTCCCTCCACAAACCTGTAAAAATGTCTCTGAACAAATTCTAGAGCTGCAGAACCTACAGAATAGCAGAGGGAAGCAGGGCTCCAGCCCAGGACAGCCTAGATGGTCACTGAGTAAGGTCTATCCCACAGAGCTGGGAGCAGAGAGGAGCAGAGCCCAGCATGGGCTGTGCCTGGACCAACCAGACTGGGAGCCGAGCGGAACAGGCTGTAGCACCCTGAATTAGTGAGCTGTGGCAGTTACCAGACATCTCAACCCACACACACCAAAGACAACAGAGAAGGTTAGCGGGAAAAGTTGCGGGGACAGAGTGAAAGGAGTTCAGGTTCGGCCACTGCCTCAGGGCAGTGGAGGTGGTGCAGCTCTGAGGACAGAACTACAGCTGCGGTTGCTTCTGGACCCAGGCCCACCTGGTGGGAGGAATTAGGTGGCTGATCGGAGTGGGAGTGCATAGCCTGCTAAAGTTCTGAGTCTAGTCAGGGTTGGTGGTTCTTGGGGGAGGAGAAGCGCTGGTGTGGCACAGCTTGCTGTGTAGAAATAGCTCTGAAAACAACAGCACAACCCCTCAAGCTTGGGACAAAGTACTCTCTACTCTACAAACAATCATACCCAGATGAAAAACTCAAGGGTCAAGTAGTTGGCTGGGAACATGAACAGGCAGTGAAAACGAACTCAGATTCAGACTCAGACTTTGGAATCTTTCTTTGGTGACAAAGAAGACCAAAACATACAGCCTGAAGAAGTCAACAAAGTCAAAGAGCCTACATCAAAAGTCTCCAAGAAAAACATGAACTGGTCTCAGGCTATGGAAGAGCTCAAAAAGGATTTGGAAAAGCAGGCTAGAGAAGTAGAGGAAAAATTGGGAAGAGAAATGAGAATGATGTGAGAAAACCATGAAAAACAACAAATCAATGACTTGCTGAAGGAGACCCAAAAAAATACTGAAGAAAATAACACCTTAAAAAATAGACTAACTCAAATGGCAAAAGAGCTCCAAAAAACCAATGAGGAGAAGAATGCCTTGAAAGGCAGAATTAGCCAAATGGAAAAGGAGGTCCAAAAGACCACTGAAGAAAATATTACCTTAAAAATTATACTGGACCAAGTGAAAACTAGTGACTTTATGAGAAATCAAGATATTATAAAACAGAACCAAAGGAATGAAAAAAAATTGAAGACAATGTGAAATATCTCATTGGAAAAACCAGTGACCTGGAGAATAGATCCAGGAGGGATAATTTAAAAATTATTGGACTACCTGAAAGCCATGATCAAAAAAAGAGCCTAGATATCATCTTTCAAGAAATTGTCAAGGAGAACTCCCCTGATATTCTAGAGCCAGAGAGTAAAATAGAAATTGAAAGAATCCACCAATCACCTCCTGACAAAGATCCCAAAAAGAAAACTCCTAGGAATATTGTCGCCAAATTCCAGAGCTCCCAGACCAAGGAGAAAATACTACAAGCCGCTAGAAAGAAACAATTTGAGTGTTGTGGAAACACAATCAGAATAACCCAAGATCTGGCAGCTTCTACATTAAGAGATCGAAGGGCTTGGAATATGATATTCCAGAGGTCAATGGAGCTAGGATTAAAACCAAGAATCACCTACCCAGCAAAACTGAGTATCATGCTCTAAGGCAAAGTATGGATTTTCAATAAAATAGAGGACTTTCAAGCTTTCTCAGTGAAAAGACCAGAGCTGAATAGAAAATTTGACTTTCAAACACAAGAATCAAGAGAAGCATGAAAAGGTAATCAAGAAAGAGAATTCATAAGGGACTTACTAAAGTTGAACTGTTTTGTTTATATTCCTATATGGAAAGATAATGTGTATAGTTCATGAGACCTCAGTATTAGGGTAGCTGAAGGGAATATACATACACACACACACACACACACACACACACACACACACACATAGACAGAGGGCACAGGGTGAGTTGAATATGAAGGGATGATATCTAAAAAAAATTAAAATCAAATTAAGGGATGAGAGAGGAATATATTGAGAGAGGGAGAAAGGGAGAGATAGAATGGGGTAAATCATCTCACATAAAAGTGGCAAGAAAAAGCAGTTCTGTTGGGAGGGAAGAGGGGTCAGGTGAAGGGGAATGAGTGAATCTTGCTCTCATTGGATTTGACCTGAGGAGGGAATTAACATACACACTCAATTGGGTATCTTACACCCCACAGGAAAGAAGGAAGAAGGGGATAAAAAAGGGGGGATGATAGAAGGGAGGGCAGACAGGGGGAGGAGGTAATCAAAAGCAAACAATTTTGAAAATGGACAGGGTCAAGGGAGAAAATTAGATAAAGGGGGATAGGATAGGAAGGAGTGAAATATAGTTAGTCTTTCACAACATGATTATTGTGGAAGGGTTTTGCATAATGATACACATGTGGCTTATGTTGAATTGCTTGTCTTCTTAGGAAGGGTGGGTGGGGAGGGAAGAGGGGAGAGAATTTGGAACTCAAAGTTTTAAAAGCAGATGTTCAAAAAAAAAGTTTTTGCATGCAACTAGGAAGTAAGATATACAGGCAATAGGGCATAGAAATCTATCTTGCCCTACAAGAAAGTAAGGGAAAAGGGGATGGGGGGGGAGTGGGGTGACAGAAGGGAGGGCTGACTGGGGAATGGGGCAATCAGAATATATGCCACCTGGGAGTGGGGGGTGAGGGTAGAAATGGGGAGAAAATTTGTAATTCAAACTATTGTGAAAATCAATGCTGAAAACTAAAAATATTAAATAATTAACAAAAGAAAAAAAACAGAGAAAGAAAATTATAGAACAATTTCACTAAAAAAATCATTTTTAATAGAATAAGAGGCAAAATTGTGAGACCTTTTTGTAATATTGAGAAATTACTTAGTTTAATCATTCCTGTTTCTAGGTTGTTTTGCTTGTTTTTATTTTATATTATTTCTCTTATGAAAGATTTTAGCCTTATTTGGCATTTGAATAGGATCCAAAGGTGAAGGGAAATCAATGGTTCCCTGCTATTTTGTTTAATGTACTTATGGTAGTTGGAAGAGTTTGTTCTCATCTTAGGCCAAACGAAAAAGAAAGGGAATAAATAAGACAAATCTCAAGTTCTCTATCTAAACATCTGAATCAATTTTTCAAAAAGAGAAACAATTGTGGAAATGGAGCCAAAAGCAATCTAAGAATTACCATTCACCTTATGCAATAGAAAATGTCCTCAGAAAACACAATTATGGTTTCTGAGTATTGAGCTAATGAATCTTCTTTGGAATTTAGATATTTTGTTATTTCTGGTGGCACAGTAGAATTCTGTTTTCAGACTTGGGTTTCTGACTCCTGACTCTTGAATGGCCCTCTAGTCCTCAGCAGAATGGAAGACATGAGATTGACAGCATGACTCAATGAAGAAATAAGCTGATGATTTTATAAGGATTGAATGGAACTTATGGAATTGTGTTTAAGAGCAGACTTGCCAGACAAATAAAGAAGATTACCTTGTCTCTGGGATAAATTACAATTTTAAGTTTGGCACTTGGGTCTGGGGAATTCTGAGACTGACCTAGAGACATCAAGAATGCTGTGGAAACATGCAACAGTGCCAACTAGTGTCCGAATAGATAGATACATAGTGAGATGGATTGTAAAATAAACTCGACAGAGGTAAAAAGGACTGTCTGCCCAAAGAAAAATACCAAAGTTTATAGGGAATAAATGAAAAATAAAAATGGCTACATGTGTTCTGACGGTGTAGACTTTGGGGAGTCCAACAAGCAAATAAACAGAAAGTTTAGTACTTTTAAGAAAAGTAAATTAAGCCAAGATTTTGATCTTAGGAACATCTTTGAATGCAACCACTGTATCCTTTTGCTTAAAAGAGAGCAATATTTGAACATGAATATCCTTTAAAAATTCAGTATATTGCCAGTAAAGTTCACTGACCTCAGATTTCTGTTCTGGACATGTTGATGTTTTTGGGTAAGATTGACAGTTAAAGAAGAACTTCATTGAATCTCTAGCTTTCCTTTTTTAAGATTTGTAGGTACTTTCAAGTATACATGCCACATTTGAGAAAAATAGTGGTCTGGCATGTAAATGTCCAAAAGCAAATTCTTCACCTGTTTCAAATAGAAATATTTAAATTATGATATTGTAAATGTTCTAAATTTCAATAAGGTAGAGTGGGTGAACATTTAGTTTTCACTTACCTTTCAAGGGATTTGGGATAAAAAAGAAAAGGAAACTTCAAATGGCATATTGCTGTTTAAAGGTCAGCACAATATTGTTTTGTGGCCTTATGGATTTGTTTATTGACAGTGGAAGTCAGGGTTGTGCAGATCTTCAGACCATGATTCATGCTACCCACCATTCCATGATATATGTCCTTTTTTCTCTTCTCTCTCGCTTTTCTTTCTCTCCTCTCTCTTTCCCTTTATCTCACTCTTCTCTCTCTTTCTTCTCTTCTTTTCTCTCTCTCTCAAATAAATAATAAAACACTTTGGTTATAGTTTGTATTTAGAGTTTCTAAGGATTAAAGAGTATGCATGGCAACAGAACAAATATAGTTATAATACAGTCTATTTTAATATTATAATATTTATAAAAACTAATATACATATGTTTCTATAATTAATGTATTTGCATATTGGAGTGTTTTCTGAACTATGTCCTATCAAGAAAAGCTTAATAAAATAATAGGTTATTAACGGTGATGTCAGTCCTGCTGAATCTCTATAAGACTTTGAGGAACTTAGCCTATTATTCAGAGTCAGTGGTACCCCATAGGTATAGATAAGAATCATGGAATCATTGACAGTTAGGCCTGAAAGGGTCCTTAAAGGGCATCTACAAATCCTCCATTTTACAGGTGAGTAAGTTGAGACATTGAGAGGATAAGTGACTTGCTGAAGTAACATATATGTATATATGTACATATATATGTGTGTGTGTGTGTGTATGTGTGTGTGTGTGTATATACATACATCTATATCAATCTATTTATCTCTCTGTCTCTATGAGAGATAGATAGATAGATAGATAGATAGAGGAAGTCAATGCAATTCTGCAAGCTTTGTTTGAATACCTACCATATGCCAGGCAATATGCTGAGAATATAGGGACAAAATGAGCCTCTGTCCTCATGGAACTTATGTAAATCTACAGAATCACTTAAATGGTACTCCCAGAAGGATGGGTTTGGGGCTGAGACTTGACCCTACGTCTTCTCGTTCAGTCCTAGAGTGACCTTGGGAATCTTCTTTCGACCTAGTACATTTCATATTACATTGATGTATAGTTTCTGCTGCTACTAGGAAGAAACTAGGTGTATATATTTGGTTCCTCTTATTATAGTAAAAGGAGTTTATAAACTCATTCATTCCCAAAAGACAAACAAACCAAAAAAATGAAAGGAGGACTCTTAGACTTTCAGAAACATGACCTCTTATGATTCCAACTATTACAGGCATTTCTAATGTCAAGAGAAACCATCTAATTGCTTTCATCATCTGACCTACTGCTAGGCAGGATCTTTGGTCTTGGACATGGACAATGATAGGAATATCACCAAAGGAATATCAATACTTGATATCCATTCTATTAGTACAAGGACAACCCTCCAGTCTTGCCCAGGAATCATTTTTGATTACTATAGCACCTCAATGTGGTGCATTTATAAGCCATGGATTCTACAAAGGGCTCTTAAGCAAGGTATTATTGTTCAGTTGTTTCAGGTGTGTCTAATTCTTCATGACCTTATTTACTCAGCTCCAATATACCTCTCATATAAAATTTTTCCTGATACTTCTGGCTGCCAGTACCTCCAGTGAAGTGAGGGAAATGTAAAGTTGAGGTTATAATGCTAAAGGGTCAGAAGGCATATACAAGATGGGAAATGAGAAATAGGGGAAAAGAGAGAGCTCACAGCAAATGACGTCACTTTTTTCCTGTTAAATATGGTTCTTAGATGAGAGTAGTGGGAAGAGAGTCACAGGACATTTGAAGAGGGATGAAAAGGTTTGGTAGAGCTTTTGTGGAGAATGGGATAGTAAGTGGATAAAGCAGGTATAGATAGATTGCCAAGTAGCAGGGAGGGCCCATTTGAGGTTGTGAAACATACATTTGTAGTAGACCCAGTCAGAACAATATCATGATTTTCTCCACCCTTATTCAGCAGAACATGTCTAGGAGCAAAGAAAGCAGAGAACGGAAGTGATCCAAGGTTGAGGCTTGGCAGGGTATAATCGGTGAAACGACAGGGGAGCTAGGAATTCAAGAAAGGAGAACAGTGTAGAGTTGATTTGGTTAATCAAGTAGTCAAGATGGGGTAAAAAGGAAAGAGGGGCTAGTACATGGTATATGTCCTCAAAGGGAATTGAGGAGTCAAAGGATTAGAGACCGCAATAGGGACAAAGAGTAGGATTTTATAAGGGAAGAAGGAAGAGGTGAAAAGCAAACAGATTATGGTAGGATAAGGGAATTTTAAAATTCTTGAGTGTGGAGATGATACATTTATTGGTTTTGTAAGTATCAAAGATACAACTAGCTTTATGTGTGGCTGAGGTGGGATAGAGGGGTAGGTCATGGGAAGTGAGTACATTAAGGAACTGGGGGGTTAGGGTGTTTGGGGAGGAGTTGATAAGTACGTTGATGTCTATATGAGAGCAAGAGATGGGGAGGAGAGAAAAATTGTGAGCCATGAACTGAACTCAGTGAGGAAGGAATAGGAATGATCTGGAAGCCCATAGACAACAGTCACCAGGATTTTGATTGCGTGGTAGATATGAATTGCATAAACATTAGTGGAAAAGAAGTTACTGAGTGATGAAGGTAGTGAGGCAATTTGAAAGTGACAATGAGGAACAAGCAGTATTGCAACCTCCTCACATCAACTAATGAGACAAAGGAAGTCCAGGTGCATCCAGTACTGGAGAGGGTGGCTGGGGGGAGGGGCGGCATAGAATAGTCATTTTAATTCTTATATGATTTTGCCCTTTAAACATTGTTACTGAATTATGTTATTTTCTTTTTCTAGAATTCATTAAAAACAATTTAAAACTGAAATTTCTTTTAAAAAAATAATGTAAAATGGAAAACTTCATGAGCATATGAATCTATTTGTCTTTATTTCTTGTTGCAAATGATTACAGGTTTAAATGAAATGCCTTTCTTTTTTCTAGAAAGTTGAGTTTTAATAAATTTCTGATCTTAAGTCAACTTCAAAATTAGTCAAAGTACAGTCATATTTTCATCATGGGCTGTTTTCCAGATAACTTTTCTTATTAATTGCCACAAACATAATGTAGCTTGGTCAGAGGTAGACTTTTCAGCTTTCCCTCTCAATATCATCCATTAGTAAAAGTGAAAATTTACATGGGCATGCTAGATGTCTAGGGAAGGATATAGCTGAAAAATATAACTATTCTTTCTGATTTTAATTCTTTGACATCTTTGCTTAGGATGTAAGGTGATAAATTTACTTGTTAAAGCACTATAGATCTTTCAACACATTCATAATTTTTATGACATTTTGCCCATGATGCCTAGAATATAGGACTTTGTAGCAAAGTACAATGAATTTAAGACAGGTAGAAGATTATTAGGCAGTGGTAGGTAGAGGAAAAAAGACTCTCTGGGCTCCCCTTCATGTACTTCCCTTCCTAATATTCTTCTCATTTGCAAAGTAAAAATATAGTTGAGGATCTTATATGTCTACAAAGAGGTGGACAGGAAAAAGTGAAAGGAAGAAAATAAGATGGCACATTTACAATTTGGGGTAGATAAATGACATCAAATCCACAGATTTTTTAGTAGCTTTTATGTGTGAAACACAATACTAGGTCCTTTGGAGGAATATAAAGAGGCATAAAGCCCTCAATGATATGACTCTTGCTAAGCCTATTTCACACTCCTTTTCTTCACGTGCTACATTTCTACCAAATTAAGCCCATTTCTTATTCGCTTATTTTACTTTGACTTCATGCCTCATCTTCCATATCTGGAATTCTTTCTGATGGAAATCCTTATCTTCCTTCAAGGCTCAGCTATATTGCTATGTTTTTTTTATGAGGCTTGCCCTGGATCCTTTAGCTATAAGTCATCTCTTTTATTTTCCCTGAGTCCTTAATACTCATCGAATTCACTGTCCTCTTTTTCAGAGTAAGCACCTGAGGTCTATAGAAGTGAAATGACTTGTTCCAGGTGTGATAATTGTGATTTTTAAAATATATTGCCTGATATTGCAGTTATAAGTGATAGGATTCCAATATGGAGTCACTTAGGCAATGACAGACAGCCTGAATTTTCTACTGTCTTAATTCATTTTGACCCTGTGTCAAATATGTAAGTGATTATAGCTCTTAATTGGAAAAGATTCCTTGTCAACTGCTAAAGCCCTGTGCCAATACACCCATTTCAGGAATCCCTAATTACAAATTCAGACCCTCATCCACTTTCTGGTCCAAGTCAGTAAACTCCCCCCACCTCACCCCATGAATCTGGTATCAATAAGACACTCAGATAATTTTCCCACCATATCTGGGTCTGCTTAGGAAATTCCCCTCCCAGATCTGGCACAGATTACCTGTTTTCACAGAGCCCACCTTTAAGAGTAAAACTTCCCTGCTCAATCCCCCTCTTTGGGAGCATGTACTTCTAACCAAGATCTTTCTCACAGTACATGTCTCCTCCATGTGAGTGACCCTGGCTTTTTTAGTCTCCACATCTCTGTCAGTCTGTGTATAATAGTGTATGGGTGTGTGTATGCTTTTGATTTTGCTATGCATAAAGATCATGTTTGTACTCACTTCCCCAGGACCAATTTTCTGTAAATCCTTGAACCCTGGTTTTGGCTCTAATCTCAGCTACAAGGTCAGGTAAAGCATGGAACCACCCAGATTTCATACCAGTCCCTTTTTAAATTTCTCAGCCCTTTTATCTGGCATCATAGTTATCTCTATATTTTTTTCCTTGCCTACTAAGTTGTTCATAAAGAGAGTGCAAATCTTGATTAGACTTTAATTAGGAAGACATTAATTCACCTCCTAC
This sequence comes from Trichosurus vulpecula, assembly GCF_011100635.1. NCBI lineage: Eukaryota > Metazoa > Chordata > Mammalia > Diprotodontia > Phalangeridae > Trichosurus > Trichosurus vulpecula. Next base: position 227,348,728 of record NC_050573.1, read on the forward strand.
CTTAGACAGCTAGTAGCTGTGTGACCCTTAGCAAGTCATATAATTTCTCTTCGCCCCAGTTTTCTCATCTGCAAAATCAAGATGAAAACAACACCTACTTCACAAGGTAATTGTAATGATCAAAGTAGGGGTAATATATGTAAAATGCTTTACAAATGTAAAAGATTTCTATGCATATTAGATGCTTGTTATTGTTGTTAAATCTTACAATTAATGTATTATTACTATATTATTGTCTTGAATGTGACTGCTTCATTTTGACCTTGCATCATGATTACACCTTGATAATGATTGTGCCTTGCGTGTGGGTAGGTTCTTAAAAAAATATTTAATTGAATATAAGGCACAGCATTACCTTTAAAGAAACATGGAGGCTAGTGGAGGGCAGGATGGGAGGGCCTGTGGATCTGATGGCATATGCATGATAAAACCTCATTACTGATATAGGACAGTAAATGATATGTCAAGTAATAGTATAAATCAGTGGTGTCAAAATCGAATACTGGCATCAAGAGGTGCTGAACTTTTCCAGGCTACAATTGTAAAGGCTGTGAAAACAAGAATGGAGGAAGAGAAAAAAATCAATGGACCAGCTGGAGAGACAGTACAAATGTGTCATTTCGCTTTTCCTTTCCTTTCCTCTTATTTTCTGGTTCTGATGATGGGGCAGCAATCCACTACACCAAACAGAAAGTCAGGCTGCACTCAGAGTCACTAGAGCCCAAACTCTAAGTATTCTGATTGGATGAATTTTGACATTTGCCATGAAGCTTTCTGTGGAATTAGAAGTTCCATGATTGTTGTCAAGGCATTACTAATCCTGTAATGCTCACAATCTGGTGGTGAAGGGAACTGTAACAACAATGTTACTTGCAGCTACCGTGGCTGTGTAAGGCCAATAACACCAGCACACAGGAGGGCTGCTAGCATAGGTTCTTTGATCTGCTTTTCTAAGGAAAGCAACTTTAAGTGGCTAACAGTCTCAGTATAATTAAACCTACATATATCATTCATTTAGTTCAGGGGGAAAAGCCAGCACCCTGAACTTCAGAGCAAATACAAAAAGAAATTACAAGCATACATTATATAAACAGCAAAGTAACACAAGTCAGCAGACAGGATTCTATCTGTCTGTCCAAGCAATAGATAAACAGTTGCCAGAGAAAGAAGCACCAACATCTGGGTTTTCAAAGGGGGTGGGGAGGCTGCTTCAACAGCTTACCCAGAGTCCCTTCACCAATACTCTTTCAGTGAGTGTGCCTCCAAAGGCAAAATGCCAACCTAACAGCTCTTATACCCTATTCAGGGCCCTGATGGCTCAGAGCCTACTTAGCAAAAAGGTGTGGGGCACGGGGCCTTACACCTAGTTAGTGAAAGGGTATGGGCCTGCCTCTAATCAGGCCTCCCTTTGTTGGCCCCACATGAGGCCTATTCAGTGGTCGGGGAAAGATCTTTTACTTACAGATTAACCTTAGGGGAACTCAAAAGGTGGGATGATTTTAGAATATTCCATCTAGAAAGGGAACTAGAGGTCATATATTACAATCCTCTTCACTTTAAAGATGAGCGTTATGTTACTTAGGAAGGTTAGGTGATTTGTGTAAGGTCGGTACATGGGATGAGATAAGAAATTAACTGTCTACCCAGTGGGCTTGTGAAATTTTCATTCTGCAAGAGCAGTGGTTAGTGCTTTCATGGAGTAGATATTTTAGCAGCGGAATTATTAAGATATGGTGAGGGGCATCTCCAGTTGTCCTAATCTATATCTTGCCATTGGACCCAGATGGCTCCAGAGGAGAAAGTGAAGCTGGTGACTTTGCCCAGCCTTCCCTCAATTATACCTGATTTACTTGTAAGTCATGTCATCACCTTCCTGATGTCATGGTCCTTTTCTAGAAAGAAGGATAAATAGTAACAACAACTCAAATAGAATCAGGAGCCACTAACCTATACATAAGGAGCCTTGTGGGCCACATATTGATTTAGAAAACCACATATTAATATTATCTATATTTTATTGTATTTCTATTTATTTTGTTAAATATTTCCCAGTTACAATCGTAATCTGGTACTGGCAACACTTGAGAATGTTGTGGGATGTGGGGGGCCTGCTGACACATTTTTGATACCTCTGGTGTAGATGACAAAAAGATGGCTTTAGCCTTGGAGTATCAAGGAAAGCTATATGGATGAATTGGAGGATAATGGATAGGATTTAGATGGGTGCAGAGGTGAGTGGAGGGTATTTATTGGATGAGGAGACAATGTTTCCGAAGGTAGAAATTCAGGAAGGTGACAGATATGTTAAAGCAAAATAGCAAAAGTTTTCTATAGGATAGCAGGAAAGTGAGGGGAGATACTGCTGGAAAATTAGTTGAAGGTGAGATTGGGGACAATCTTGTTACTTAGATCAAGCAGTTTAAACTTTAATATGTAGACCTTTCTGTATCAGTAAGGCAAGATTCATGACCTTGAGGATGATCATGAACATGCCTGTATGGTTCGGAATCGCAAAGTATGAAAAACTCTCTAGGTAGAAGGCAGAGGAAGTACAGCATTTATTTAGACAACAGAGAATCCAATCCTAAGACCAGCTACTCCAATCTGATATAGCAGTAATTATATTCCAAAGCCAGTAAGCCCACCACAATGTAGCAACAAGGAAATTATAAAACAGTATTTTAGCAAGAAACCAAGTCATCCTGTAATCTTCCCCCCTGCTGGGGCCTTCCTGTAAACAATCACTTACAAATCATAACTCTCCACTCAGCACTCTCTTCTGCAGCTCTGTTGATACTGGCTCTCTCGGTGTCTCCCCTCCAGTGCCCTCTTGATGTATGCTTCTCAATTCTGCTTCCCTTCAGTTCTGCTTCTCTTCAGTTATGTCCCTCTTCAACTCTGGTTCTCTTACATGCTGGGCTCTCCCTGTATACAGTCCTAGCTGGCATGTGATTGGCTAGAACTCAGGTCTCTGATTGGCTGAATTCATGATTGGCTAGAACTCAGTGCACATAACATTGACTCCAGTCTTAGCAATTCTCCATAGGGCCCTGAGGGCATCATGCCCAAATCAGCTTAGTATCTAATAAGTAGAGGCTTTAGGCCTACTTACAAATATATAATGAAGCTTCCTCACCTAGCCCCATGTGAGGCCTACTGAATGGGTGGGGAAGATCTTTGATCACATTAATACTACACCTTCAAAACCACTGGAGGGTTTTGATCAGGAGCGTGTTATATTCTTTTATCTCTTTCAGTGCAAGAATGTTCTATGTGTGTTTTTATTCTTTTGAAAATAAATGACCCTGGGATAGGAGACCAGGAGGAGAGGGGAAAGGCAGAGGGATTTCCTAGCCGCACAAGTATTCTCCAAATATTCCCCTCTTTTATATTCATATCTATGTACAGGGTTGTGAGTCACAGTGATCCAAAAAATTTTTCTTCTTCAGGGCCCTGACCAGGGCCAAAGAATGAGGATCTTAAGAGAAGGTGGTCCTGCTCTGCTCCCAAGTCTTTATGCAATATTTATATTAGGTGGGGAAGCATCCTGATAGTTGTCAAAACACTGGGTAAAGGAGATACCAAACACTACTATATGGCCTGGGTGAGGCCTTGAGATGGTAGCTAAAACCAGAGAACTGTCTTCTGGATAGTAGGAGGTGAGGATACAGCCCCAGGTGCCCCAAGGTTGCTCAGTTTTCCATAATTCTGAAATAACTTTAGTTCCATTGGGTACAACTCTATTCTCCCCAAGATGGGATGGAAGGTTGAGGGTTGAGGGAAACACCAAGGTTACTAGAGGAGGTGGAAGTCATATGGCCAGGCTGAAAGAGGATGTGAGGGAGGAGATATATATATAGGAGAGCACATTGGCAGCCAGAAAAGTGAAGGTTGGACCTGTGGCAAGGAGCTGAATTTCACCACTAGTAGTTGGGATTCCACTACCATCAAACTGAAGTGGAGCTGAGGAGAAATATAAGGAGGATAGTAGGCCCTAATACACCTGAAGAAAAAATGCGATGGTAGGTCATCAGGGTGTCAGGGAGGGGACTGGGCCAGAAGGTTCATGTGTACAGGAGGTAAGGTGAAAGATAAAGGAAACCCCTCCCTGGCATGACTTTCCCATCTGTCAGTTTTCAAGAATCTAAATCCATCAAAAATGATATAATATCTTATTAGAAGACACGAAGCTTTTTTTTCTTTCTTTTTTTTTTTCTTGAAGTAAAGGAGAGATACAAAATGATTCCTAGTATAGGAAACAAAAAAACTTCATTGATGGAGATATGAGGGCAAAGACAAAAAGAAATAAATTATATATATGTATATGTCTGTGTGTATATATATATATATATATATATATATATATACCCACATACACACACATATCCACACACATATGCATACATGCATATACATATATACATATATATATATATATATATATACATGTAATTGAAGCATAATCAGGAACATACTTAGCAGCATATAGAATCATTTCCTCCCCTCCACACACCCATATTTGTCCTTACGTATTTCATATTCTCTTAAATGGCATGGCAGGTTGGTCTACACCATTGCCTCTGCTTTCTCACCTAGTACTCACTTCTCAGTAATTTACAATTTGGCTTCCTTCTGCCTCCCCTCACCTCCTCCACCCTGCCAACGCTTGACAAAATACCTTCTGATCTGTTTCTTACTAAATCTAATAACTTCTCATCTCTCTTCCTTGACCTCAGCATTATTTGACTGTGTTTACCACCCTGTTTTCTTGAATAGTCTTTCTTAAATAGTCTCTCTTCTCTAGGTTTTATGATACTGCTCTGTGATAGTTCTTGTCAAATGATCCTTCTTAATTAACTTTGCATAATTATCAGCCATGCACTGTTGTCTATGGGTGGGCTGTCTCTTCTCCAAGCTGTCCTCCTTACAGCTTCCAAATTGACATCCCTTTTTAAAGGGCTAAAGATAACCCAAAGTGACTGTCAGTCTTCTGCTCAAGAAGCTACATGGTTCCCTTCAACATCTAGGATACAATACAAATTCTCTGTTGACCATTCAAAATAATTCACAGTTTGATTACCGTCTATATTCCCAAGTTATTGTACATTACTTCTGTTCATACACTCAAATTTATAGCCAAATTGACTCAGTGGCTTTTCCAAATGCATCCCACTTCTAGAAAATATGCCCTCCACACTTCTGCATCTGGGAACTCCAGGTTCTCTTCAGGATTCATTTAAAGTACTATGTCCTTCAAGAAGAGTTTTTCATTCCCTCAGTTGTCAGTCTCCCCTCCCCCAAACCTGAAATAACTATTTGTCTGTCTTATTTTTATGTGACGATGTTGTATCTACCTAATAGAATGCAAGCTTTTTGAGGGCAGAGATTGTTTTCATTTCTGTCTTTCTATCTTCAAAACCTAGCCCAAGATCTGGGACAAAGTTGAGTTTGATAATTGCTTGTTGATGGATTAATTGGCTGACTGATTGTTACTAGTGAAGAAGGAAGGCCCTAGGCTGTTGTGGCTAATTTACAAAGTGAACAACCTACTCATAGATAATTGAGCAGTTCCTTTATCTCCCAACATAGCATTCCTGTCATTTCATAAGACAACCAGGAACATATTTAATCAAAACTATGTTCTTTGTTGTCTATGCCTAGAGGCTAGATTTGAATCTGAGGCAATCCTGGGAATATACTCATATGATGCAGTGAGTCTAGGGAATTGAATCCAAGAGATAGAGTTTAACTTGAAGTTCAGTGGAATTTGGGGATCCCTTGTTTTCTCCATCTTTCCCTCATTATTCCCCCAAATGATATATAATGACCTCAACAATCAATGTGTTATTTAGATATAAAACTTAAGTTGAGATATAGAAATGCATATCAAGATAGAATGATCCTATTTTGATTTAAGTGCTTAAGTATTGGCATGACAGATTCCTTAAATGATCTGCTGTTAATTAATCTTATAATAATGGCTCCATAATGACCTTAACTTGACAACAAAGTTGGGTCTATGCATAGAACTACAATGACCATTATGGTGGCCAATTGAGTACAGAACTGGTCAGTTCAGTCAAACAGCTCATTTGCTTGACTTTAAAAAACCACACACACATACTCACATCATCATCATCATCATGACCAACAGGAAGCAATCAGAAAATATCCATACATGCTCTGTAACTAGCGGGGGTGGGGCACATGGAGAGAGCAGGTTAGAGAGAGGGATCCTCTATTATGCATATCCAGAAGCAGGCTTAGTATTGTATGTTCTTGACTGAAATATTGACTGAGCATGCACTAATAAAGCTTCTAAGAAGGTACTGCACTGGGCAATTAACCTCTCTGTATCTCTTAGTTTTCTCACCTGCTAAATGGGATTGATAATAGAGCTCTCCTCACAGGTTTGCTGTAAGGCCCAATCAATATAATATAAGTAAAATGCTTTGCAAATCTTAAAGGGCTAAATAAATTATTTAATAATAATAATAAATAATTATAATGATGATAACACTAGTAGACTCTAGTCAGTGAAGCTGATCAGTAGAGAAGGGGCTACCAAAAGCAATCTTTACTTTTTAGGTTAGAAAATCTCTGATGATCTTTGTCTTTTCCCTTTCAATGTTCATATGAATTTCTTGGTCAATGAGCATTTATTTTTCCTGCTCAACTACTCCCATTTTATTAATACAGACATTTGGTCAATCATTTCTAGTATGATACATTGTCTGAAAATCCTTGGGAAGTAAGTACAGGACTTGAGAATCAAACTCTTGATTTCTGTGGCAAGGTTTAAGCCACTAGGACTCTGCTATGTATCTATAACAACAATGTTGCTAGCAGCTTCTGTGGAGGTGAAAAACCAACAGCAACAACACACAGGAGGGCTGCTAGCACAGATTCTTTAATCTGCTTTTCTAAGGAAAGCAACTTTAAGGGGTTAACATTCTCAGTTTAATTAAACATACATATATCATTCACTTAGTTCAGGGAAAAAGTCAGCATCCTGAACTTCAGAGCAAATACAAACATAAAATACAAACAGATCAACAGACAGGCTTTGTCTGATCAAGACAACACATACATAGTTACCAAAAAGAGAAGCACTAGCATCTGGGTTTTCAAAGCTTGGGGGGGGCGCTGCTTCAATGGCTACCCAGAGTCTCATCACAAACGCTCTTTCAATGAGTGTGCCCACAAAGACAAAATGCTTTATATACACTTCTTCAGGGTCAAAGGATGTCACAACCATGCAACTCAAACCCATGTGACTTCGGCCTTCTTGTGACTTAAGCAGGTCAAAGAATCTTGATACAATCAAAGAAACAAAAGACAACAAAAAGTCTACTTTGCTTGCTATTACATTTGAGAGGCAAGACTCATTAAAGGTATTCGATTACTTTAGCATTTTAAAGAGAAAAAAAAAAGTCCTACCCTAATTACCATAATAGTATCTTAGTGAATCACCCCCTTCCACCGTACCTACTTTAGAGTTCACATTAGACAGTTTACCTCTTCTTTCTTGAAATGGATAAAATTATAAACTCTACAAGGAAATCCCTTTCACCACTAAAAAGGTTTTATTGGTGTGCTTTGGTTTTACATTATAGTTATTTAAGAATGTATCCTGACCTCCCAACCAACCCTAACTACTAAAATTTTTCTTGTAACAAAGCGGAAAAAAACAAGTCAAATCAACCATAATGTCAACCCTCTCTGCTAATGTGTGCAACACTCTATTATCCATAGTCTCCTGTGTCTTCAATGAAAGGGTTTCAAGGTTAGTCGTAATAATCATGCAGTGGATAGTACCAGATCTCAAACTAAAGTGTAAAGCAGTAACCATCAAAACAACCTTTTACTGGCTAGAAAATAGAGTGTTTCATCATTAGCTACACAGTATACAGAAGTAAATGACCACAGGAACCTAGTGCTTGATAAAAAAACCAAAGAGCCAAGCTATTGGTATAAGAACTCATTATTTGACAAAAACTTCTGGGAAAACTAGAAACTAGCCTGGCAGAAACTAGGTATAGATGAACATCTCACACCAAATGGCATGATAAGCTTAAACTAGATATATGATGCGGACATAAAGGGTGATATCACAAGCTGAGGGAAGCATGGAAAAAATAGCTGTCAAATCTATGACTAAGGGAAGAGATCATGGTCAAATGAGAGATAGTGTTATAGGAAATAAAATGGATGATTTTGATTACATAAAAAATTTTAAAATTTTGTGTAAGCAAACCAATGTAGCCAAAATTAGAGGTAAAGCAGGAAACAAAAAATACAGTAATATTCTCTGATAATTTTTTTTTGTCAAATATATAGGGAACTGAGCCAAATGTACAGAAATAAGAGCCACTACCCAATTGATAAATAATCAAAGGATATAAGCAGACAGTTGTCAGAAGAAATCAAAATTATCAATACTCATAAAAATGCTCTAAATCAATAACAATTAGAGAAGAAATACAAATTAAAACAACTCTGAGGTACCATTTCATTCTCATCAGCTTGGCTAAGATGACAAAAAAAAAAGAAAATGACAAATGCATGAAGGGATTTGGAAAAAAATATACTGATGTACTTTTGGTGGAACTGTGAACTGGCCCAAACATTCTGGAGAACAATTTGGAATTATGGGATATAAAACTTTGTAAGCCCTAGGGCAGCTAGGTGGTAGGGTAGATAGAATGCCAGGCTTGGAGTCAGGAAGACTCAGCTTCTTGAGTTTAAGTCATGCCTCAGACACTAGCTGTGTGACCCTGAACAAGTCACTCAACCCTGTTTGCCTCAGTTCCTCATCTATAAAATGAGTTAGAGAAAGAAATGGCAAACTATTTCAGTATCTTTGGCAGGAAAAGAGGATTCAGTGGAATGTATTAGGTACACATTACAGAGAAGTAAATTACCACAGTAACCTAGTGTTTGATAAACCCAAAGATCCAAGTTACTGGGGCAAAAATTCATTATTTCACAAAAGCTACCAGGAAAATGAGAAAGCAGACTGACAGAAACTAGGTATAGATGAATATCTCATACCACATACCAAGATAAGCTCAAAATGGGTATTTGATGCAGACATAAATGGGGTCACAAAGAATTGGACATGACTGAAACAACTGAATAATGACAGATGCTATAAGAAAAGAACCCACATATACAAAAAGATTTATAACAGCTCTTATTGTGGTGACAGAGAATTGGAAATTATGGGGATTTCCATTAATTGGGGAATGACTGAATGAGTCGTGGCATACAATTTTGATGGAGCACTATTGTGCTGTAAGAATTGACAGAGGAGATGGTTTCAGCAAAACCTGGACTTATATGAGCTGATACAAGGTGAAGTGAGCAGAACTAGGAAAACATTGTATATGCTAACAGCAATATTGTGAAGATAATCAACTGTGAAAAACTTAACAACTGTGATCAGTGCAATGATCCATTATAATGCCAAAGGCCTCATGATGAAAAATGTTATCCACCTCTAGAGAGAGAACTGAAGAACTCTAAGTACAGATGGAAGCACATCACTTTTCACTTACTTTATTTTCCTTCCTTTTTTTTTACAACGTAGCTAATGTGGAGATATTTTTACATGACTTCTTGACATCTCAACGGGTAGGAAGAGAGTGGAAGGAGGGAGAGAATTAGGAACTGAGAATAAAAATAAATAATTATACAATAGAGAACTGTCTTTTTAGAAATGTCATTTACATTTGCTTAGTAAGAACAACAAAAAATAGGAAAAAAGTTGGTGGACAGTATTTCTTTGAATTGTGGACAATTGTAGAAACTCCATATAATTTATGCCACTGTCACAATTAACCTAAGTTGGAGCTGGAATGAGATGCCCTGTTTCAAGATGGAAGTAGGAAGCATAAAAAATAAACTTTTATGGTTAATACACCATTTTCATTTTAGGGGGAGCAGGGCTCTACTGATGATTAAAAACAAAAGATCTTTTCAGATGTCTTTAAAATATGACTACTAATTCTAGCAAAATTCAAAATAGTTAAACACAAAAATAAAAACAAAATTGAAAAACAGTACTTGCCATGAAGGGGAGTATATTTTCGTGGGCAAACACATGACTAAACATGTGATATTTTGAGAAAGGAGAAAACACAAATAAGCAAAATGCAGCCCACTAAAACATGGTTTCTTCCTAGACCTTTCATTAGTTCTAATGTGTTTCTAGGAGATATAGGGATAGAGAATGCGATTTCTTTTTTTGTTTGTTTCTTATTCTTTTTCTGACATTTTTTAATTAAGATTTTTTTTTATTTTTAGTTTACAACACTCAGTTCTGCATGTTTTGGAGTTCCAGATATTCTTCCCCTCCCTCTCCTCCCCCCTTCCCCCCCAAGATGGTATGGAATCTGACATATGTTCTACATATACCTTCACATTAAACTTATTTACATAATAGTCAAGTTGCAAAGAAGAATTATGACCAATAGAATGAATCATGAGAAAGAAGAAACAAAATTTATAAAAAGAGGAAAAAAAGAGAGCAAATAGTTTGCCTCAATCAGTATTCAGACTCCATAGTTCTTTCTCTGGATGTGGATGTTGATAGCTCTTTCCATCATGAGTCTTTTGGAGTTGTCTTTGAACCTTGTATTGCTGAGAAGAGCCAAGTCTATCAAGGTTAGTCCTCACAGGATCAATATATCTGTGGGTATGTGCAATGTTCTCCTGGTTCTGCTCTGCTCTGCTCACTCAGCATCATATCACGTAGGTCTTTCCAGGTTCCCCATTTCTTAGTATTCCATTACATTCATATACCACAACTTGTTTAGCCATTCCCCAATTGATGGGCATCCCCTTGATTTCCAATTCTTTGCTATCACAAAAAGAGCTGCTATAAATATTTTTATACATACAGGTCCCTTTCCAACTTGTGTGATCTCTTTGGGATACAGCCCTAGAAGTGGTATTTCTGGGTCAAAGAGTATGCATGTTTTTATAGCCCTTTGGGCATAGTTCCAAATTCCTCTCCAGAATGGCTGGATCAGTTCACAACTCCACCAGCAATGTAACAGTGTTCCAATTTTCCCACACCCTTTCCAACATTTATCATTTTTCTGTTTTGTCATGTTAGCCAATCTGACAGGAGAGATGTGGTACCTAAGAGTTGTTTTGATTTGCATTTCTCTAATCAATAGTGATTTAGAGCATTTTTTCATATGCCTATAGATATCTTTAATTTCTTCCTCTGAAAACTGTCTGTTGATATCCTTTGATCATTTTTCGATTGGGGAATGACTTGTCTTCCTATAAATTTGGCTCAATTCTCTGTATATTTTAGAGATGAGGCCTTTATCAGAGACACTGGTTGTAAAAATCTTCTCCCAATTTTCTGCTTCCCTCCTAATCTTTGTTGTATTGGCATTTTTATACAAAAACTTTTCAATTTAACATAATGAAAGTTATCCATTTTACATTTTCTAATGCTCTCTATCTCTTGTGTCATAAATACTTTCCTTTCCCATAAGCCTGATAGATAAACTATTCCTTGCTCTCCCACATTGCTTATTCCTGAATCATGAACCCATTTTGACTTTATTTTGGTATACAGTGTAAGATATTGGTCTATGCCCAGTTTCTGCCCTAACATTTTCCAATTTTCCCAGAAGTTTTTATGAAATTGTGAATTCATAGCCCAGAATCTGGATTCTTTGGGTTTATCAAAGAGTAGATTGCTATAGTCATTGACTACTGTGTCTTGTGTACCTAACCTATTCCACTGATCCACCACTCTGTTTCTTAGTTAGTACCAAATAGTTTTGATGACTGCTGCTTTATAATACAGTTTAATATCTGGTATGGCTAGGCCACCTTCCCTAGCATTTCTTTTCATTAATTCCCTAGATATTCTGGACCTCTTGTTCTTCCAGATGAATTTTGTTATTATTTTATCCAGCTCTGTAAAGTAATTTTGGTAGTTCAATGGTATGGCACTGAATAAATAAATTAATTTAGGTAAAATTGTCATTTTTATTATATTAGCCTGGCCTAACCACGAGCAACTGATGTTTTTCCACTTACTTAGATCTGACTTTGTGTGAAGAGTATTTTATGATTATGTTCATATAGACCCTGGGTTTGTCTTCGCAGGTAGACTCCCAAATATTTTACAATGTCTACAGTAACTTTAAATGGAATTTCTCTTTCTATCTCTTGCTGTTGGGCTTTGTTAGTAATGTATAGGAATGCCGAGGATTTATGCGGGTTTATTTTGTATCCTGCAACTTTGCTAAAGTCAAGTAGTTTTTTATTTGATTCTCCAGGATTTTCTAAGTAAATCATCATATCATCTGCAAAAAGTGATAATTTAGTTTCTTCTTTGCTATTCTAATTCCTTCAATTTCTTTTTCTTCTTATTGCTAGAGTTAACATTTCTAGTCCCAAATTGAATAATAGGGGTGATAATTGACATCCTTGTTTCACTCCTGATCTTTATTGGGAATGCATCTAGCTTATCTCCATTATATATAATGCTTGTTGATAGTTTCAGGTAGATGCTACTTATCATTTTAAGGAAGGCTCCATTTATTCCTATGCTTTCTAGTGTTTTTAATAGGAATGGGTATTGTATTTTGTCAAAGGCTTTCTCTGCATCCATTGAGATGATCATATGGTTTCTACTAGTTTTGTTTTTGATATAATCATTTATGCTGAGAGTTCCTAATATTGAACCAGAGTTGAATTTCTGGAGTAAATCCTACCTGGTCATAGTGTATTATTCTCATGATAAGTTGCTGTAATCTTTTTGCTAATTTTTTATTTAAAGTTTTTGCATCAATATTCATTAGGGAAGTTAGCCTATACTTTTAAGAATGTAATTTCATTGGTATAGACAACATTAGGATAAGGAAATGCTCCAATAAGCTCCAATTGGGATAAGGAAATTGCTACAAATTGAAGCTGACACTTTCTTGCAATTTATAGACATTAAGAATTACCAGAGGTGCTACACATAGAGTTTAGGACTGGGAATAAGGAATACCCAAGTTCAAATCCTCTCTCAGACACTAACTGGTTGTGTGACCCTGGGTAAGTTGCTCAAAACTCTGTCTGCCTCACTTTCTTCCAATACAAATTATAGATAATTATCACTCCTACATCCCAGAATTAGTGAGAGGATAAAATGAGATATTTGTAAAGTTTGCAAACCTTAAAGTCATATGTAAATGCTTTTATTATTATAATAGTGAGAGATTAAATGACTTGCCTAGCCAGAGTTATATGTGTCCTATTGTTATAGGTGGTATTTAAATCCAAGTCTTCCTGGTTCTGAGACTGGTTCTTTCTTCACTATATTACCAATGCATACATACACACACACGCACACACACACACACACACACACATACACACACACACACACACACACACACCTTTAGTTCTTGCCCTTAAAGTATCTTATGAAAACAAAGGCCATTTAGATGACATTCCATTATTCCATTTGATGATATTTTTATATTACATTGGTTTGCTCACAATGAGCAATTCTGTCCCACCCTCTGTCTTTGGCCAAAGAGGGTGTGTATCATGTTTAAATTTCAAGATGTTCTTAACACACTAATTACACTGCCTTCTAAACTTCTATTCTGTGACAACCTGCAGAAAAATTGTTGAGGTGTATGTTTGGTACATTCTGTATGTGGTGTGTCATAGCAAGTTGTACCAATTGTTTGGCTGTCATCATGTCATCATCATCCAAGATGCTAAAGTTGAAAGTAATAATGGCAGCTGCTGACCTTGTTGCAATTGCAGTTTGCCTCCCATTGTTGTTGTTGTTCAGTTGTTTCAGTCATGTCCTACTCTTTGTGACCCCATTTAAGGTTTTCTTGACAAATGTTTTGGAGTGGTTTGCCATTTCCTTCTCTAACTCATTTTACAGTTGAGAAACTGAGGCAAACAGGGCTAAGGGACTCAGCCCAGTGTCACATGATTCTAAGTGTCTGACAGCAGATTTTATCCGATGAGTCTTCCTGATTCTAACCCCAGTTCTCTAACCACTGAGCTACTTAGCTCCCTGCTTCCACTCCACATAAAAAAGCAGGTGTTGACAGGTGGCAATTCCCTTCCAAGGGAAATGTCTTGCTATGATGGATGATATTTACTTTACTTTTACTTAAAGGTTTTGAATATATTTCTATTTTGAAGTGATGATTAAATTTCTCAGAGATGGTCCTATTCAGAAAATTCATGTTGCATAATCCAGTTACTCAAACTCTCCTTTATGGGAAATAGTGTGATTTATTTCGAAAGAATTATGAATATATAATCATGACCTGTTTTCATGTCCCAATTCTGACACTTTCTAGCTGTATGACCTAGGAAAAGACATTTAACCATTCTCATCTCATGTGTTACCTCATACGTCAAACAAGAGAATACTTTATAAGCCTTCAAATGATATATGAATATGAAGTATTATTCAATTCAATTCAAACAATATTGGTTAAGCTCTTACTAATTCCTAGGCTCCATGAAGGGAACAGTTAAAATAAATAAAGGAAAAATAATAAAGGGATAAAAATGAAATAGTTCCTAAAGAGGCCAATGTGATTGGATGAAAATAAGAATAAAAATAGATAAATGCAAAATCTGTCAGAGAAAATACAACATAGTTCTAGGCGAGGAGGTAGGGAGGGGCAGTAGCAACTGAGAGGCTCAGGAAAGGTCTTGGGGAGGAGGTGATATTTGAGCTGAGTTTTGAACAGACCTGGGGATTCCAAGAGGGGGAGGTAAGGAGGAAAAGCCTTCCATGATAGCCTGTGCAAAGACACAGAAGAAGTTATGCTGAGCTACCTTTTCCCAGGATTGGGGGTTTTCAAAAATGATGATTTCAATCACTTTGGCTTTTGTGACCTAAACTCCACAGCAAATATGATCTGATAAGATCATATGCTCTAAAAATCTGCCTGCATATGTTAAATTTGTTGAATGCTGCCCTGTAAGATTATTCCAAGCACAATGTAAAAAAAAATCCATTCCCTTGCCTGCCTCCAAAATGCAAAGCTTCACTGAAGATTCATTAAAAAACATTTTTACTGGTGAGGATGTGGCCCAAAGTGCTTTTTGCTTAGGTTGGTATTTCAGTGCAATAAATAATGGCAAATGAACATCCTTTGCAACTTGCGGTTTCACTGTTGTTTTGGAATCAAGTTGTCCCAAGTCATTTTGGTTTTCTCCCAAACCCACTCTACCTGCAAATGAAACCAGAACAAGTTAATGCAGAGGAAATCAAGGTATTATATTTCAATATATATTTCAAGGCCCTTTGGATCTAAAAATACTTAATTGGTGATAGTTCCAATTAATAACGATAGGGAAAAAGCTTTGATTTCCCTCCCAGTTGATCTCAATTTTGGTAGTCACAATTAAATTTCACTGCTGGTCACTCACTTGGAAACTATCAAATTTCATATTTATTTGCCTGTATGAAAATTAAATTTATGGAAATTCTTAATGTTTTCTTAACACACGCACACAAATGTTTTCTTTTCATGTTTGAATTTTCAGGCTGACCAACTTAATTTTAATTTCTTCATTCTTGCTGCGTGAGTGGTCACTTCAAAGTGTGGAAAAAGGTCTATATGTAGTATGAACGAAATGGCTCCACTCTCTCAGAGCCAAGGTCACTACATCTTCCTCTTGAAGTTTTGAGGTACTCTGAGGAGTTTGGGGGGGTGTCTCATCACCACCTCCATTAGTTCAAGCCCCTACTTGCTATGTTTCCTCATTCTTAGGAGACCAGTTACCTGCATCCCAATTTCATTTAACCACTTAACATTGGATAACTTTCACAAAAAATGTAGCTATTTCTAAGATGTAGCAAGAACAAAGGACAAACACTCCCCTTGCCCAATAACTAGGAGCAATATTCTCCCCTATACCAATCTGCTCTCTACAGAAAGAAGGCTGATCTTATCTCAGTTCTAACACAATATCAGTCCCACCAAGTGCACATCCAGAGGCAGAATCTCTTCTGGATGAATCCTTGCCTCAGCCATCATTGACCTGTGGTCCAGACTTTGAAGATCACTCCCAAAGGTTACTTCTTGTGACACTGATCTTGTGGTGACTGCATACCTGGACTCTGAAATGAAGAAAGTTTCACTTTCTTTCTACCTCAAAGCCATTGTTCCTCACTGTTGCAAACATGAATTCTGCAACACATTCATTAGCCCTCTGAACCTTTTGAATTTAGAAGACTGAAGGCTCCACTTGTTTAAACAGTCGTCAAGATGCCTCAGGAGTGCTGAGGCCAAGAGGAGGAGGCTGAAGCTTCCAGGCCTTGTTTGAATGACTCTGAAGCCCAAGTACCTCCCCTTCATCTTGTGGTTGGCTAACCTGAGCCAATTACATAACATCTGTATGTGCTCCAGTTTCTTCAATGGACTACCCTTACATGACATCACAACTTTCCTTGAAGTACGCTTCCTAGATTCTTCATGAGGAGAATGCCATCATAGTTGATCTGTATTTGTACTGGACCCCCTCACACAAGAATCTGTTATGTATATCAAGGACAGACAATTGTACATACACATTGAGAGAACGATCTTGGAAAACTAACCTTATTTCTGAATATATTACTTTGAGAAGCACATAAACAAATGTGCTATTTTGTTAACCTATTATATTGGTATTTGTGGTGGTGTTTTAAATTTGATAAAAGCTAATGATTCATCTATTTGTTTTGTGTGTAACTTTACTATAATTTCCAGATACCGATGATTTAATAATGTCTTACAACTTACTCATGTATATCTACATATTTTTCTTGGAAGAAGAGGTGCTATGACACTGATTCTAATATCACAGTAGTCAAATCTTTTCAAAATTTTAGAATGGATAGGGTTATAGATGAATTTCTGTTTAAACTGAAGAAAAACTGTAGATGTAAAGCATGTACATTTTTTTCACTTTAAGCTCTAGTTTCGATGAAACTTTTTTTCTTTTAGGAATCTTTAATTTTCATTTATTCAAAAACACTGTGTTAAAATATTTGAAAGTCAGATTTACTGCAACTGTGTTTTGTTTGAATAACTCTGTATGACAACAAAGGGCAATCTATATATTTTTAAAAAAGATTTATGTATGCCTTATACATCTTATCATCAGAAAAACATCCTTTTTTTCAAATCATAGCATTTAATATAAACTACTTGATGGCAGGTCCTTTGTTTATGCTTTGAGTCTGACTCTGATCTCAGTCATATATCCTGTCTGATCTAGACTTTCTATTTTTAACAGTATAATTTTAATAACATCTTCCTCCTTTCCATAAAAGATCAAGACATAGCACTTAGAATCTATACATGTTTTATTTATTCAGTGAAAAATCAGCTATGTTAATTATAGTAGTAGAACTTGTAATTCATTTCCTGAAAAATAAAATTGGGTACCTTAATGAAAATGTATAGCAGGAAAAATTATGTTAAATGCGCACCAAAAAATTTAAAAAATAAGACCCACACCATTAGAAGTCTTCATCTTTAGGTTTCTGTTGTCTATCTGATGATATCACTAAATGAAGGCTGGACTTGGGATAATTGTGTTGCACTTATTAGATTTGAAGGAACGTCATCAGTGTTTATTAAATAACAATAAAATACTTTAGTGCCTTTTCAATTTCTTTCTTTGTAGCAGCAGTCAGTTCATTCTGGTCACCATTTCCTCATCTGTAAAAGATGGGATTAGACTAGATGATTACTAAACTTCCTTTCAAACTCTAAATCTTTTAATCCTATGATACTATAGTAACATGGTAACCACAGAAATGTGACCTGGCTTTGGAGAAAATCTGTGACTTTTTCCAAGGTAGTGTACCACTCTGGGGTACTTTATAGTAAATGGAAAGATGAAATAATATGCCTTTTTAATACATATTTGTTGTTACAGTTGTTAGTGGAAAACTATCACTGTTTATTTGTGTTTGAAGATTTTTTTTTCTTTAGTATGGTGACTTATAACTCTGCTTTTAGAATTGTGATTTAAAAAAGTTGTGAAATAGGTCATGTTTGGGGAAAATGGCAGTACTATTGTAAAAAAAAAACGTTTAAAAACTAAGAAATAAGTGATATAACTAGTACGTATGACCAACCAAAGAGTAGAACTTGCCAGAATTTTTGCCACATATGCACTTTGTTTCAGACTACAGCTCATGGAGAGGTTGGAAGGAGATACCAAGCCTTTTTGCTCCAATGGATGAGGTACCAAATTTAGGGTCTTAGTCTCTGGAAGTATTTTTTAATCCAATCTTCATAGTCAACTTCCCCACAAAAAAAGGAATCTGAACAATCTTTCCATCCAGTACTTCCTGAAAAGTAGCCATTCTATCGGCTACAACTATGTAAGTCTTGAGGTCTTAAGTCCTGGTGCTTCTAAATAGTTAGCTCCTTAAGTATTCTTAAACTAATATCCTCATGGCATATGTAGTTTTGGATACAATTTTCCTATTGCTCCTCTACATCTGGTAGACCCAGTAGAAAGGGCAGAATGTAGTATCTTTGTGTGGGTATGTGTGTGGACATAGTGACTTCTTCATGGAAGATTTAGTAAGACTCTTACCATGCCAATAATCTGTGTTAGCACTACAGACAAATATTTCCAATGATATCATTAATATGGGTCAATCTTCTTTAATCCAAAAGAAGTTGAATCCTGGACATACATCAGATTGGTCATAAAGACAAACAAACTGATGAAAGTCAGTAGCATGTGGTCTTGAGTTAGAAATGCAGTGCTAGGCTATGTTAGGTAGAGTGACAAAATAAAATAACTATTTATTCATACTAGCATTTTTTCCATGTGGCAAAAAACTGAGGCTTGCCATCTTTTCCAAATAAACAGAGTATGGTTATTACTGGGGAGCACTTTGGGTCTCCTAAATAAGCTAGCCAACACTAACGTCTGAGCCTAGAACATTCTAGAACTTGTGAGGTTTTGGCAAAATGCAATTTACCAGCTAATTTTTTAGCTGAATCTTGCCTGGAGAAAGGATCAATCTAAATGCATTGCTGGTAGTAGTCCAACATGGTTTTATTTTTTGCTTATATCTTGTAACATGATTTTTATGCAGTTATAGAGCTTTATGGTCAAACCTCAAGAAGCTCTACTATTCAATTAGGTAACTACTGATTCAAGCCCCAGTGGCACACATGGGTTTTAGACACTATTTTGTTGATGCTCCCAGACATTCTGCAGACTTAAGGAGAACAGATGGTTGGGCAGTATCTCTATGTGAATATGTGGGCATACATACACACAGTTAGATAGATAGACAGATACAGATATATGTCTATACATATAAATATATACTTGTGGGTGTGTGTGTATTGTATATATATGTGTGTGTTTATATCTAAATATCTATAGCTATAGCTAGCTTATAGCTATGGATACATCAAAAACTGCCCAACAAAGAGGGTGCTAAGTAAATATTCTTCTAGGATCATAGAGTAAGAATCAAAAACAGGGAATGATGAATTTAGTGAGTTCTACATAGGGAAGTTTTGATTTTTGTTTTTTGACAGTAGTAGTCCTTGAATTTTGGAATGAATTTCTGTGAAATATCCTCTGGTGATTTTTAAAGAGAGCACAGATTCTTAACAGCCTGAAATTGTTTAGCTGGGATGAGCTGAAAAGGCTGGAGAATCTCTCAAGTTCCCTTGCAAACCTATGGCATTGGTGCAAGGTTAGGTTTCTCAAAATTGTTAAAGGGGAATGTGGTGGGTTTATTTTTGTTTAAAATGTGTTGACCTGTAAAACCCTTATTTCATAAAAAAAGAGAGTGAAAATGCATAAAGTATTGCCTAATAAAAGAACTCTCTCACGGAGTTAGGTTGGAAGAACTGTAGCCCTTATGTCTAGCCCAGCATATAACATCACTCCTCACAAGCTCAGATATTTTCTCCTTATGTGATCTGCATAATTTACTAAATCTCTCTGGACCTCTGGATCATCATCATTATTATGTATTAATTATACTAGTTATATTAATTATATTAGGTTATATTATATTTATATTGTGTTATATTTTATCATTATGTTATATTATATTGTGTTATGTTATATCATATTGTATTGTATTATGTTATGTTATATTATTTCTATTCTATCATAGTCTATCATATTATATTTATCATGTTATGTTAATCATATCATACTTACATTATATTATATTAATCATATCATATTATAATATTATGTATTATATCATGTAATATATTATATTATAAAATGATGGGACATTTAAAAATGTGGCACCTTGGATTTTCATCTAGCCTTGGAGTCAGGAGAACTTAGGTTTAAGGTCTGCCTCTGACATGTAATTTTTACTCTTCTTGGGGGAAGGCCTTCCTTTCTTGTTAACTTTTTTATTATTGTAAAGGGCAGTGAAGTGCTCTTCCCCCACCAGAATAGGTGGAGAACAGTTTGTTCCGATGGCCATGAAGGCAGCTGAAGCAGGTGCTGTGGAGCACTTAGAGCTCAGGCAGATGTTGAAGGTGCCAAGGTATCCACTTCATCTCCAGAATAGCCAGTCATTTTGACTTTTGTCTTGCCACTGGACTTTGATCACTCTGGAAGAGAGAGTGAGGCTGATGACTTCATGCAACTGTGCCTCACTTAAATCCAATTCATGTACAAGTCAAGACATCAGCCTGTGACATCATTGGTCTTGGAAAACTAAGGATGAACAACAATTACTGTCTAGGGCACTGCAATCTCCCTAGTCACTCAGGATTAACAGAATTCACCTCACCCTGTCACACACATACGCACATCCAATCTGTTGCATGGTCATACCAATTCTACCTTCAGAATATCTCTCATAAAAGCTCCTTTCTCTCCTCAGACACTGCCCCCACCTTAATTCAGGCCAAAATCACCTCATGCCCAGGCAATTACTGTAGCCTACTGGATGGCTTCTCTGCCTCATATCTTTTCCCACTCTAGTCCTTCCTCCATTCAGCTGTCAAATGACTGTCTGTCACCCCTGGCCCCGATTCAGTAAACTCTAATGACTCATTATTTACAGGATCCAAAATGAAAAAATCCTATGTCTCATGTTCAAAGCCCTTAATAACCTGGCCCCATTCTGTTTCCAATCTTCCAACACCTTACTTCCTTCAACATATTCTGTGATGAAGTAACACTGAATTATTTTATATTCCTCTAAAAAGACACTTCATCACCTGACTCATGTGTCTTCCCTGTCTGTTTCCAATGCCTGGCATCATCATCCTCCCTACCTCTATCTACCTTCTGCCCTCCACGTCTTCCTTCAATTCCAACTAAAATCTCACCTTCTACAAGAAATCTTTCCTGATTTCCTTTAATGCCAGTGCCCCAGGCAGCTTTTAAGACAGAAGTTACAAATCAGCTTCTGATCTTCATGAGTGGAGTGGGGGCAAGGAGGGGAATGGAGGCATGGAAGGGATTTTTTAGAGTTGGTGTTTGTCATGCAGATGCTATCAGAGGTCTGGAACAAAAAATAAAAATCTCCAAAGTTCCTTCCAGATCTAAATCCCATACTCCTGTGATTCACTAGGAATTCTACTGAAGTTGATTCTTTCCAAATTCACACCATTATCCCTTCCCTTGAAAATCTGAATAATTGTGCCAGTTTCTCAATATCGTGTTATACTTGAACTCTAACAAAACTAAAAATAACAAAATACTATGTTGCACGTAAGAGTTGTAAAGTGTTTTGTAGATGAATCCTCCATTTGATCTGTGAGTTAAGGAGGGCAAATCTTTTTACCCCTCTCTTTTCAGATATAGAGAATGAGGTTGATAGACTATATGCCATCATAGAAAAAGCTCTTGACTTAGATTTGGGTCACCACACTTAAGTCCTTCATCTCCTATTTATTTTGGGAGTGACTCTCAATAAGTTACATAACCTTTCTGAGACAAAGTTTCTTCATCCGAAAAATGAATATAATCATAGAGATACATAATCTTATCAGATACTACATATCTTCCAAGCTTATAGTGAGGAATGTGTTTTACAAACTATATGTTAATGTATAAATGTAAGTTAAATGTGGAAATGAGTGAGATTTTCAGAAAGTCATATTAAGACAAATATGTACGTGTAAGGACAAATTTCTTAATGATTAGAATAATCAAAAATGGAGTTGTCAAGAGTGTTCTAATCACTGGCAGTCTTTAAGCCTTTAAGTCTTTAAGTCTTTAATGGATGACCATTGCTTTTGAAGAGATTCTTGTTCAGGAAAGGGATGAGCTAGATACCTTTTGAAGGTCCCTTTTAATTCTGTGATCCTGTGATTTTGGGGATTGCCCAAAGTCTCCCAGATAAAAAGTAGCAGCATCATGACTAGACCCTTTTAATCCAAACATTGTACCCTTTCCATGTTACCCTTAAGAGAAATGTATTCGGGGGAGAGTTGTCAAGAACAATTAAATTGATGCTAATAGTTTCATGTACCAGAACCTTGAGGACATAGCCATGTTGCAGGCAAAACCTTCACAAATAATTTCTACTATACCTTTGTTTAGGGAAGAGATTTGCATAAAGGTTTAAATATTTTGAATTATCTTTTCTGCATAAGAATTGTGGTCTTTCTATGGTTTCTGGAGTCAGTTCAAACTGGCTCGAGAACCAAATGTGAAATTTTCAATATGAACATTTATACCTCAGCAATCCAAATGCTACAAATCAGGGCTTGGTTTATTGTTTTGTTGATTATCTAGATTAAGAAATGCAGATTAAACTTTTAAAATGTGTCATTCATATAGTTTTTCAGAAAGCCAGTTGGTAAGTGTGTACCAGCTGTTTGTAATTATAAATTAATTCTCTCCAGAGCCTTTACCTGGAAGCTTTCTTTAAAGTACCATGGTTTTTGTATAGAGCTCTTCACCAAGATAAAGGCAAAGGTTTTAGGTTGTGAAAATACTGTCATTGAGATGACTGGACTGTCTGGGTTATAGAGGAAGTAATTGACATTCTGGGTTTCACAAACCTAGCATGAATTTCTCATTGCTTTTAATCTTTTTGTTTTTGTTTTAATACACAGAACATTATAAAACATTATTCTTTTCTCATATGATCTTTTAATCAACAATTAACTGGTATATAGTTACTGTATCTAGAGAACCCTTTTAATACATATCTGAGGAGACATACAAGCTATTTTTAGAGATTTTGTCTGGATGGGTGCATAATGAGCCAAGGAGATAAATTATATTTTGGAGGTAGCCCCAACAATTAGACTCAGTCTGTATAAGCTCAGAGTGCTTACGGAGAGGGCTGAGCCATAGGTCACACTAGAAATCAACTTAATGGGAGCTAGGAGAAATATAAATCAGAAAAATTGAGTTGGAAGGAACCCCAGAGTGTTTCCATCTCCTCATTTCACAAATGAGGAAACTGAAACCAAGAGAGGATAAATGACTTGCCCCAGACCTGGCACTACTACTTACTAGTTGTGCAACTTGTTAATTTGAGGCAAAGCTGGAGCTGGACCCAGGTCTCCTGACTCCCAGCTCTGTGATTTCTCCCACTGCACCATACCTTTCCTTAAAAGTACTTTAGAGGTAACAGATCCAGTGGGAAGTTTGAAA
Source organism: Trichosurus vulpecula (assembly GCF_011100635.1). NCBI lineage: Eukaryota > Metazoa > Chordata > Mammalia > Diprotodontia > Phalangeridae > Trichosurus > Trichosurus vulpecula. The sequence goes on from NC_050573.1 coordinate 227,372,359, forward strand.
ACAGTTATATCAAATACTGGTTTCTTTGAACTATTTTCTCCATAAATCTTTTTAAAAATTTGTATTTTAAGGGATTTCAAAAAAACATTCTCTAAGTGCTCTGGAAATGGAGGTCTGAGAAATCGCAAAGAGAGTTTAACCCACACTTTCTGATCTTGAACAGAAAGGACTTTTTTGCCTTAATAATCTATATTATCTGTCCATAGTAATCTATTCTTGGGGATAAATACTCTATATTCCATTTTATTTTTTTTTTGAGGTATAGGCTATGTCTATGCATTTGTATTTCAGTTATCTGCATGAATTTGGGTAACAGCAGATTCCATATCCAAGAATTCTCTGAGAGACTTTTTTCTAAATCAGACTTTTTTTTAAACAATTTTTCTTATTTTTCAGAATCCAGAGTCAGTTTGAGTGACTAGAACTTGTAGCTTAAGGCTGGAATTCAGCTCATAACTTAGCATCCATACAATTTAGGTAAGCACATGCTCCTACCTTTGAGCTTAACAGATTTGGGATTTAGTTTGAGTCATTTTTAAGGTACAGTATTTGTTGTGAACCAATTGGCATCCACATGGAATCCAGAAAGGCTTTAACCTTTTGGTGTTTAACCCCTTAGCCCAGTGGTGTCAAACACTCTGCCCAGGAAACACTCCTCAGTACAACCAAAAACAGGTTAAAATGTGATTGAGAAACATTTAACTAAATAAAAAATACAATAAAGCATAGATAACATTACATTTTAAAAATAAGTCAATATTTGGCAGCAAGGATACTTTGCTTTTAGTCCCCCCCATTTCTATGTGAGTTTGACACCTTCAGACTCAGTGTTGGCTTCTTCTTTGTGCTGGTGCTCAGTGGAAGGATATATATATATAAAGAGTTTAGAGCTGCAGTGGAAAGAGGAATTTGTATATATGCTGAGCCTCAAAGGATTTGAATAGACAGAGGGAAGAAGTCTTTCAAAGACTTTTTCATATTGAGTCTAATATTTTTTTAATTTATTTTTAATTTTCAACATTTATCTCCACAAGATTTTGAGTTACAAATCTTCTTCCCATCTCTACCCTCCCATTCCACCCAAAGATGGCATGTATTCTGATTGCCCCTTTCCTCAGTCTGCCCTCCCTTGTATCTCCCCACTCCCCACCCCTTATCCCCTTTCCCCTTACTTTCCTGTAGGGCAAGATAGACTTCTATACCACATTGCCTGTATATCTTATTTCCCAGTTGCATGTAAAAATTATTCTTTTTTGAACATTTGTTTTTAGAACTTTGAGTTCCAAATTCTCTCCCTTCTTCCCTCCCTACCCACCCTCCTTGAGAAGGCAAGCAATTCAACATAGGGTGTACATGTGTTATTATGCAAAATGCTCCCATAATAGTCATGTTGTGAAAGAATCTAATATCTTTTGATGAATTAATTGAAACATGTTCTCACTTAGTCAATGTATCAGAGCTAAGATGGTGGATTGGTTTCAGTCTCACCCTTCATACATAAATAAATATGATAAAATGGAAAAAGGGGAGTCCAAACAAAATGCTACTAGAAATTGGAAGGAACTTATCTTGTTGGCAATGGGGAGGTATTGGTTGAACACGATATCCATAACTACTGCTGGATGATGTCTCAAAAGGTCTGAACAAACTGATGGTATATCAGAAGTGTGTGATGGGACATTTTAACAAAAATACCAATTTTTTTCATTCTCTTTAGTGTTGTATCATGTTATGAAAGTACATTTACATTTGAAAATGAAGCTCTACATAATGAATGACCTAGCCAAAATCCTTGGCTCTGAAATGCACTTAGTTTCTTAGAGCTTTATGCTCATACTTTTAAAGTATTTGTGACTAACATCACTTATTTATTATGTGGAGAATGCAATTACCTATACCACCTGCTAGATAATGTGTATGTTAGAAGTATAGGTTAAAATAGCTTTGATGCAAGAATGAGAAATTGGAATTTATGTATAACAGTTAAGTAATTTATTTTGTACATATTGCTGTTGAGCTGAAATATCTAGTCTAGTCAGAATTTGGGCTACTTTGAATCCAGAAAGGAAATTTCTCTGGAGATTCATGAAGAGATGAAAAAAAAGAGCTCTTTTGGGGGGTAGGATTTAGGTATTTATCTCCTTTGCACCTTCAAAGGAGTTGTTGCTGTGCCTCATGGGTAGGGTACTAATCTTTGCTGAAACAAAACTTGAGACACATGACATGAAAAAGAATATTCCTTTTGCAAAGCCTTATTAAAATATTATTTCTTTTGTTGTATCAATCCCATAAAACCCAAGGTATTTTGTAGATTTAAAGTAATCAGCAAAACCAGGCAGTTTAGCAGTGCAGTTGAAGAAAGGAACAGCTGTTGTCAGTAGCCTAATGAAGGCACCTGTCTTTTCCTACTACCGGTTGCCTGTAGGCAACAGAAGAGACAGCTGGAACCTTTGACTGGTATTCTAGGAAGGCATATTATACTACTACTTGTAGAGCTGATCATCTTTGAAACCTCCCTCCAAAAAAAGAGTCCAAAGAGGGGGTTTAGCCAGGTGAGTCTCTTGACACCAGAGCATTGTATGGTGTGGGTTTTTTTTCTTGAAATTAGAGCTGTACTGTAAAAAAATCATAGGCGAAATAGCCACATGTTTGCTTATGAGAAGGAAAGGGGAAAATCAGGTTATATAATATGTTGAATTAAAACCCCTGTAAGGTCATTTTATTTTAAATGTTTTCATATAAATTTTCATGTAAAGGCACTGGCTATTCCTGGGACTTGTCACTGAATTCTAGGTGTTTTTAGTAAAGAGGGAAATGGGGGAGCATCTCTGGGTATGTGATGAGGAACTGTTTCATATTCCAGGAGGCCCTGGATGACCCAACCTACCCGTTAATTGTCCTTAAAGGAATCCCTTCTAAATTTTATCACTCTTACAAAAATGGAGGAAAAAACACCCTAGTTCTGTAGGGCAAGTGTGTAGGTTATTTCCAGATATGTTTGGAGTTTTTCTTGTCACTGGGAAATTTTTAAAAAGACTTTACACTTAATATAAACTGTAAGTTAACTATATATGTAAACTATATATAAATATAAACTCTAAGGGAACTCTAACACAAATCAAAATTTATACCTGTAAATGAAGGGGTGTATATATGATTAGAACCTTGTGAGATGAATATGGCTTTTTAGGTCCAGTGAGAGTAAAGGCCAAGCTGATGACACTGTTCTAGAAAAAGATATTGAGCAACTGGGTAATAGAGCATCATGGTGAGCCCAATCTCACTCTATAAGAGAAATTCAAATTTATAAAAGAGAATATAGATATTTAATGAAGACTTGGAAGCACATATTCAGTAAATCTCTAGCTCAATTTAAAAAACAAGAAAGATTACTTGTCTAGATGGAGAATATAATTCTTAACAATTATTCCCACATTCACAGGTAAAAGAATACACGTGATTCTCTCATAAATGAATTTCAATACCAAATGTCTTGTCTAGAAATCATGAGTCATTCAAGTGGTGCAGGGAGAGAGAACCAGAGAAGAGATGATTGTTGGGATGTTGCTACATGATATGGTATCAGCTGGCTACAAGCAGTAGAAATAAGAAGGAAACAGTGGCCCTTAGTTTACAATTCCACAGGGCAAAAGGGGGAGAACTGCTATCTATCTTACCATTATCAAAGGTTTAGAGTGGAAAGGCACCATAATTATAGATTTAGAGTTGAAAGGGGCCTCTGCGATTTTCCGGTCCATCCCCCTCATTTTACAGATTAAAAAAAAACGAGGACAAGTCATGACTTTTAAAGGTTACACAATGACAGAAATAGGATTTTTAACTCAGACCCTCTATTCCGTGTAGACATGTACCATGCTACTTCCATTATCTTTCCTTATATCCTCATTAATTTCAGTCTAGTCAAGCATTGAATATAAAAGACCAATAAAAAATCTTTTCCTCTTGCTAGTGTCCTCTGGCCTTTTTCTCAGGTCTTTCTGAAAGGTTAGAAGCAAAATGACACCTTCCATATTTCAACATCTATGGATTTGATTGTCATTCAGAGATGGGTGTTTATGCCTCCTGCTCTGTTAGCAAGAAAAAAAATATTTTTCTCAATCCAGTCACAGAATTCATCAGTGCCTCTTTATGCAAGACTTATTCTTCTGGCTGGAGTTGAGGGTAGGGACACCATACATTAGTAAGCTACTATTCCAAATAGCTGGAAAATCATGAGTTTAAGAACAGGTTTTGCCTTAAATGTTTTGTGTAAGCCTAGGGTCCCCCAAACACTGTATGCTTGAAAAGGGATATGTGCATTCTAACAGTGCTATGTTCCCAATTGCAGAGGGATACGTCATCTCTCTAATTGTGTTGTTTCAGGAAAGACTTGTATTTATCACTGTGCGGATGAAAATTTTCATAGTTGCTGCTATCTTTACTTCTGCAATATGTAATTTGACTAAGTTGAAGTGCTTATGGAATTGTTATTTTGCTTTTCCTGACCTTAGAACATGCATGTACCTGACAGTGTGTATGTTAGATGGGCAGTTAGATGGCCCAGTGGGCAGAGCACTGGGCCTGGAGTCAGGATGACCTGAGTATAAATGCAGCCTCAAACATTTACTATCTGTATGACCCTGGGCAAATCACTTAACCCCATTTCCCTCACATTCCTCATTTATAAAATGAGCTGGAGAAGGAAATATCAAACCACTCCAGTATCTTTTCCAAGAAGACCCCAAATAGGGTCAGAAAGAGTCAGATATGACTGACAAGATTGAACAATGACCATTTTTAATTCTTTAAGATATTTTAAAAGGGGTCAAATAAAAGGAGAAAAATCATGAATGAACCACTTTAATGAAAAAAAAATGTTTATATCGGCAAGAGGCTCAAATGTTTCCTGAGCGAAGGAAATATATTAAGTTGAAAAATAACATTCTTTGCATAATTGTAAGAAATTCTCTTTTTCCCCCTGCCCCTACCCTAATTGAATTCAGGAAACATTTTTTAAGCATCTACTGTGTACAGACGACTGTGTACAAACGACTGTGCTAAATGCTTGAGAGACAGAAAGGTAAGGCATGCCTTCTTTTCTCTTAGAGCTTACAGACTTGTAGAGACTATGTTATGGTACATGTGCATGTAACCCAATGCTTAGAACTGAATACCTAAGTTTACTGTTGCCTTGCTTCAATCTGGAGGCTTTCCACTCCTCTTGATTCATACTCTCACCTGTTTCCCTTGGCAAACTCAGATTTGGGCTTATATTTCCTTATTCTTATTTTCTCCTAGGGGCACCAAAATTTATCTTGAGTCTACAGAAAATGTAAAGGTGTCTTAAACCCCTATGCATGCATTCAGACTAATAAGACAGACTATGATATGGGCTTTATTTAACCAGACCAAATATGTGAAACGGAGGGATACATTACAAGGGCAGAATAGAAGAGATTAGTGGTTGTTGGATGAAATTGACTTGGTTAGCATCTGAGCCAATGAACAGTCCAAAAAAATCCTCCTTCCTTCTCTGATGGGTCTCCAGAGTTATAGGGACCTATGCAGTAAGCTTCATACTGATAAGACTATAAAGCTCCTGAATTTTCTTGAAAGTCAAGAAACTCTTCTTTCCAGTGAACCTCATCATCCCAGGTGTCTATACATTCCTCTAGACTTATAGTACTGACTTGGTTGGAAACCTCTTAAAGGAGAAAAGAATACAGTATGAAAAAGTTTAGAACATCTAATATGAGTGAAGGGCAAAGCCTAGGTTTGCTCTTACAAATCATATCTCTGTTATTGCTCCTTGGCTCTACTTTCTGCTTGGCTCAGGAAATTGGCATGTTCAGGAACTCCTCCTCTCCAGGAGGTTTGGTTCAAGACCATGGAACTCCAGGAATTTGGAACTGCCCTTCTGTGCCTAGAATACTTCTACAATATATCAACCTCGAGTATATACCACCAAATTGCATTGAGGTTGTGTCATCTGAGGGTGACTACTTCCAGAGGTTCAAGGAGGGATAGAGGTACCTACCCTTTGTGTCTGCAATACTAAAACTAAAGTGCAAGACTCCCCATTGATATCATTCACATCGATAGTCAAACAGTACATACAATTGTGTCTTAGAAAATTGATTGACTAAAACAACTCAGTAAGCAAAGGAGTTAAAAAAATCGCCTCCTCACCAACCTGGGGCACACTCTCCCACAAATACATACAGCCTCCATTTAAAGAGTGGGCATTAAAATAGAATGCAAATGTGACTAAGGCAACTCACACTCTTGGCAATATAGAATCCAAGTAGCCTTACTTCATAGAGTCCTCACTCACCTCCCCATGGATGTACCATTTCTGTTGGCTGCATTGCTCAGCAGAATTCCCAGAATCTGTTCCTCTCCATACCTCTTTCTTCTTTTCTGTCAGGGATGCCATTTCATGAAGCAGCTTCTCTCATTTGGTGACTATCTCTGTATCCCTTTTTGACTGGAGTACTTATATAGTTCTCAACTCCTTGCTAAATGTGGTGTTCCTATGAATTGAGTAATTCTACTTCTAAGTAATATGTCTAACGGATGATTGAAGGGAAATAGAAAGAAACCCTGCTCTCTATCCCCCTCTGAGCAATTCGTTCCTTCTCAGATGCCAGATTCTTCCTCCTCTTCTGACTCCTGGCTAGAAACTCCCTAGAACTGAACTCTTCTCTCGAGGACCTACCTACCTAAAAATTCGCAAACATATGTCTAATTTTTGCTTGTCCAGTAAGTTTTTCCCCTTTAATTCCATCAAAGAAGGTGTTCACATATCACAAAGAGATCGGGGGGTGCTTTATAATTAGTTTAATATCTTCTGGTTGCATTCTGAGCCTTCTAGACTTGGGGTTTAATCAAAGGTCAAGTCCGCCACACCTACCCCAAATGTTAAACATTTACTGCACCCAGGAAATCAACCAGAATGTTTTTGGGCAAAAGCCCATAGTCCCAAATTTAAGCTTTCTAGTGGTTTGGGGAGTCTCAAGTATTGTTCTTTCAAGTGTCTCTCCCAGTTTCTTGTACTAAAGAATCTCAGAAAAATCTGTGTGACACAATTTAGAATTAGGAAATTGAAATTCTTCCTCCACATTTCTATATTTTTATGTTTCTCCTCCATTGGAATATTGCTTTCTTGAGGGGAGGGACCTTTAATTTTTTGTGTATGCCTGATACAGTTAGGGCTTAATAAATGCTTGTTGATTGATTATTATAGGATCAATTACTTAAAGTCCCTGGAAATGTGCTGAAATTCTGACTGAATGAATGCCTTGTTAAAGTATAATTTTTGGAAGCTACTGAACAATAAAAGGAGAGGAGGACCACTTGGTTCTTCCCTTCTTATCTGCTGTAGGAAGTTTCAAGAAATAGGAAAAACAAACCTCCTGATTCGTCCTCACATTCTAATTTGTAATGTGCAAGTAAAATCAAAGGAATTCATATTAAGTTTAATAGCTTAACCACAAAATGGGAAGCATCCATTTCTACTATCCCATTTTTGAATTACTGTAGGAGTTTAATTATTAGCATTTGCTTCAGCCATTTAAACATATTTTATTGCTCTTGCTTGGACTAGCCTTTGCCATTAGTCATTAATTCTGAAAAGGAAATATGAGAGATAAAAATGGAAGCATGGCATAGTGTAAAACAATAAGTTTTGAAAATACTGGAACCTAAGTTCTAGGCCAATTTTTGCCTCTAACTGAGGCACCTACGTAGCTTGGTGAATAGAGCACTAGACCCAAAGTCAGGAAGACCTGAGTTCAAATTAGGTTTCAGATCCTAGCTGTGTGAAGCTGGGCAAGTCACTCAAATGCTCTCTGATTCAGTATTGTCATCCATAAAAACGGGATAATGATAGCACCTATCTTCCAGGGTTGTTGTGAAGATAAAATGAAATAACATTTTACAAACTTTAAAGCACTACATAAATACTCATTTTTATTATTAATTATTATCTATTATTAACTTGCTGTGAAACTTTAGGCATGTCACTGAACTTATCTGGATCTCAGTTTGCTAATCTGCAAAACAGGAGTTGAAGTTCCTTCCACCTCTAAAATTCTGTGATGCCAATATGCATTATTCAGTTGTTTTTCTTTGCAAATAACCTGTGTGAGTTGTATACAAATGTTTCTTCTCTGTATCTTCCTGCCATTATGACTGTAAGAATGAATGAATGAAAAATGATTTCGAAAGTGCTATGCATTGAAAAATTGTTCTATGTTTTGGGGACACAAAAAAAGAAGAGCCAGATAGTCCTAGATCACATTCTTTTTGTTTATTTTTTAAAATTTAACTTATTTAATATATTTAGCTTTCAGCATTGATTTTCACAAGAGTTTGAATTACAAATTTTCTCCCCATTTCTACCCTCCCCCCCACTCCAAGATGGCGTATATTCTGGTTGCCCTGTTCCCCAGTCAGCCCTCCCTTCTGTCACCCCACTCCCCTCCCATCCCCTTTTCCCTTCCTTTCTTGTAGGACAAGATAAATTTCTATGTCCCATTGCCTGTGTATCTTATTTCCTAGTTGCATGCAACAACTTTTTTTGTTGTTGTTGTTTTTGAACATCTGTTTGTAAAACTTTGAGTTCCAAATTCTCTCCCCTCTTCCCTTCCCACCCACCCTCCCTAAGAAGTCAAGCAATGTGTATCATAATGTATAACCCTTCCACAATACTCATGTTGTGAAAGACTAACTATATTTTGCTCCTTCTTGCCTATCCCCCTTTATCCAATTTTCTCCCTTGACCCTGTCCCTTTTGGAAAGTGTTTGTTTTTGATTACCTCCTCCCCCATCTGCCCACCCTTCTATCATCCCCCCTTTTTTATCTTCTTCCTCCTTCTTTCCTGTGGGGTAAGATAGCCAATTGAGTGTGTATGGTATTCCCTCCTCAGGTCAAATCTGATGAGAGCAAGATTCACTCATTCCCCCTCACCTGCCTTCTCTTCTCTTCCTACAGAACTGCTTTCTCTTGCCACTTTTATGTGAGATAATTTACCCCATTCTGTCTCTCCCTTTCTCCCTCTCTCAATATATTCCTCTCTCATCCCTTAATTTGATTTTTTTTTAGATATCATCCCTTCATCTTCAACTCACCCTGTGTCCTCTCTCTCTCTCTCTCTCTCTCTCTCTCTCTCTCTGTATATATATATATATATATATACACACACAGATACATATTTACATACACACACACACACACACACACACACATATATATATATGTATATGTATGTGTATATATATATTCCCTTCTGCTACCCTACTACTAAGGTCTCATGAATCAAACACATCATCTTTCCACGTAGGAATGTAAACAAAACAGCTCAACTTAGTAAGTCCCTTGCAATTCCTTTTTCTTGTTCTTTTTCTTGATTACCTTTTCATGCTTCTCTTGATTCTTGTGTTTGAAAGTCACATTTTCTATTCAGCTCTGGTCTTTTCACTGAGAAAGCTTGAAAGTCCTCTATTTTGTTGAAAATCCATATTTTGCCTTGGAGCATGATACTCAGTTTTGCTGGGTAGGTGATTCTTGGTTTTAATCCTAGCTCCATTGACCTCCGGAATATCGTATTCCAAGCCCTTCCATCTTTTAATGTAGAAGCTGCCAGATCTTGGGTTATTCTGATTGTGTTTCCACAATACTCAAATTGTTTCTTTCTGGCTGCTTGCAGTATTTTCTCCTTGATCTGGGAGCTCTGGAATTTGGCGACAATATTCCTAGGAGATTTCTTTCTGGGATCTATTTGAGGAGGCAATCTGTGGATTCTTTCAATTTCTATTTTGCCCTGTGGCTCTAGAATATCAGGGCAGTTCTCCTTGATAATTTCTTGAAAAATGATATCTAGGCTCTTTTTTTGATCATGGCTTTCAGGTAGTCCAATAATTTTTAAATTATCTCTCCTGGATCTATTTTCCAGGTCAGTGGTTTTCCCAATGAGATATTTCACATTGTTTTCCATTTTTTCATTCCTTTGGTTCTGTTTTATAATATCTTGATTTCTCATCAAGTCACTAGCTTCCACTTGCTCCAATCTAATTTTTAAAGTAGTATTTTCTTCAGTGGTCTTTTGGACCTCCTTTTCCATTTGGTTAATTCTGCCTTTCAAGGCATTCTTCTCCTCATTGGCTTTTTGGAGCTCTTTTGCCATTTGAGTTAGTCTACTTTTTAAGATGTTGTTTTCCTCAGTATATTTTTCAGTATTTTTTTGGGTCTCCTTTAGCAAGTCATTGACTTGTTTTTCATGGTTTTCTCACATCCTTCTCATTTCTTTTCCCAATTTTTCCTCTACTTCTCTAACTTGCTTTTCCAAATCCTTTTTGAGTTCTTCCATGGCCTGAGACCAGTTCATGTTTTTTCTTGGAGGCTTTTGTTGTAGGCTCTTTGACTTTGTTGACTTCTTCTGGCTGTATATTTTGGTCTTCTTTGTCACCAAAGAAAGATTCCAAAGTCTGAGACTGAATCTGGGTGTGTTTTCGCTGCCTGGCCATGTTCCCAGCCAACTTACTTGACCCTTGAGTTTTAATTCGGGGTATGACTGCTTGTAGATTAAAGAGTGCTATGTTCCAAGATTGAGGGGATGTGCTGCCACACCAGCACTCCTCCTTCCCCAAGAACCCCCAACCCGGACCGGACTTAGATCTTCAGCAGGCTCTTCACTCCTGCTCTGATCCACCACTTAATTCCTCCCACCAGGTGCTCCTGGGGCCAAAAGCAACTGCAACTGTAGTTCTGTAGCTGCCCCACCTCTGCTGCCCCTGGGGTGGTGGCTGAACCCTGAACTCTATCCCCCTGTCCCCAGCAGCTTTTCCCACTAACCTTCTCTGTTGTCTTTGGTGTTTGTGGGTTGAGAAGTCTGGTAACTGCCACAGCTCACTGATTCAGGGTGCTAGGGCACGCTCCGCCCCTCTCCTGGTCTGGTTGGTCTGTGCCGCCTATGCTGGGCTCTGCTCTGCTCTGCTTCCAGCTCCGTGTGGGATAGACCTTACCCAGAGACCATCCAGGTTGTCCTGGGCTAGAGCCCTGCTTCCCTCTGCTATTTTGTGTGTTCTGCAGTTCTTCCCTGTTGTCTTTGGTGTTTGTGGGTTCAGAAGTCTGGTAACTGCCACAGCTCACTGGTTCGGGGCACTAGGGCCCACTCTGCCCAGGCTGAGCTCTGCTCCCCTCTGCTATTTTGTGGATTCTGCAGTTCTAGAATTGGTTCAGAGCCATTTTTATAGGTATTTGGAGGGACTTGGCGGGGAGCTTATGCTAGGCCCTGCTTTCCAGCTGCCATCTTGGCTCCATCCCCTCACAGGTCACATTCTAATGTAGGAGACAACACATATAAGAGTTTTTAGATGTAAGTCATTTGGAGGACCCTGTGTTACTTAGGATTCAACAGCAAAGTAGGTGATAGTATATCTTTTAAAATATTTCCACTGATAGAAAAATCTCCACTTTTGCTATGGACCCATGTGATAATACCGAGGCAGGTAGCATTTCTACATATGTAGAGAATACTCCTGAATGAGGACCGTATGTACTAGACTGAAAACAGGGCCTATGGTCTGGGGAAAATTGGGATTCTTTGGATTTGTAGGCTGTGAGACCATCTGCATCAGAGTCTGAGGGGAAGTGGATTTGAGGTGGTGATAGTGATGGTGGATTTGAGGTGGTGGTAGTGATTTGACTAATCATGCACATGACCCTTCCTGTCTCTCCCTCAGAGTGCCTTACTGCTAAGTTGGCTTGCTTATTATCCTGTGGGTAGTAATTGGCAGTGATCGCTGCCCCTATGGATGTGTGATAAATAAAGAAATACTATATTTTTGTTAATTATTTGACCTTGATGTAAAAGGGAAGCTCAAGTATAGACTTCAAATAAATCTGAGGGATGTTGTCATTTTTATTCACTCTGTCCTCTTATTCAGAACCTCCTCACCTCTTTGGAATGTAGCTAATCTCAATATATCTATCTTTTTTTTCCTTCCATCTCCCCCACAACCTAAGCAGTCTCAGCAAGCTGCTCCCTTTTCAAGAGAAAAGACATTACTTCTCACTGGTAACTGCATCCATTCTAAATGAATTAAAATTAATTAGCAGTTGGGATCCACTTTGGCAGTGACACTAATTTCAGGGACAAACTTTGATATAGTCCTAGGCAAGACTTATATGCCACCTCCCTGGCCTCTTTGCCACTTATGAACACATTATAGGGGCAATACCTTGAGAGGACACCCCAGCGCTCCTTCTCCCACCAGGCCTGTTTGAAAGCCTATGAACAGTGCCTGGAGTGCTCCTTAGGTACCTTTCAGTCAAACCATCCTTCTGGTATTTTAGTTGACACTTTTTTTAAATGTTTCTAAATTTGTATACTAATGTTTACAGAGAAGAGAGACATTTTTGTGAGAACTAGAAAATTATTTCAGGCCACTTTTATAGACATTCTGTAATTTATGTTTACTAATCAGCTCCTTATCCAGCTCCTGTTTGTCTCAGTTATTAATAGTCTATACATTATAGATAATGAGGAGTAATTTAAATTTTTTAAAAAGAAAAAAATGGGAAATGATTGAATGTTCAGAGGATGTATCTCCCTCCCATCCATACCCCCCTAACCTCCTAGGGTTTTTAGTCTTTTGAATTTCATCTTTTCTCCATGAAGATTAATTCACCACTACTCCTGGAAAATTCCTGGCACACAGTTCAATATTGTAAGACACTTACAGTGTACCTGGACCATCCCCTCATTTGTCATGAAATTACACTCCTTGGATAGGCCTCTCTATATTTTTCACAGTACCTTATAAAAGTAATTGATAATTACTTCAAACTATCACCCTGTGTGGTAAGTAGGAAAGATATCATCTTTCATTTCTAAGCCAAGTTAATGAGCAGAGAACTGTGTGTGTGGGGGATGGGAGTGGGGATGGGAAAAGACAACCTCTTTAGCTGTGTCTACATTAATACACAAACAATTAGAACATTAGGTCAATTCATTCTGGAGGAAAAGTCTGTTTGATTCAGACAATTCACTAGACCTATATTTAACCTTGTTCAGTTTAAAATATTGTAGCTGTACAACTGGAAAAGACCTTTAATATGGTCTAGTCTCACTCCTTCATTGGATAGGTGAGGAAACAGAAACTAAGCATAGGACGCTGTCAGGGACTCGGTAGCCATATATGTCTATGCAGTGCCCATCATTATTTTTAAGATTTAAAGCTGTTCTGGGATTTAAGTACAATACCTTGTTGGGAGAATGTGTTGGATGATTGTGCGAAGCCCACTTCTGAGAAGGCATGTAAAGGAAAGACTCTGAGGAAGATAAGATTCATAGTATGTTCCAAGATGGGCAAACAATGACAAAGACCTCTCCCAGAGTTCCCACTCAGTTGACCATAGGGAACTTTGTTTTTACGTCTGGACTGGAGTTGGGGCAATTTCCATGAAGTGAGCTAGACAAATTTAACCAATGTTAGAGTTTATAATAGTGATGATGTAATACTAATAATAAGTCATATTTACACGTGTTTCCTCAACACAGCCCTGATAAAAATGAGTAAACTGAGGGGCACAGAAGCAAAGCTACTTGCATACAGGCACATAGCTCAGCACTCTGTCCACCGCAGTAGTAAGTCACTGCTGCTTCCTTTCAGATTTCCCAAAAAGGGTGCAGAAAGAATATTTTTGCCCAAATTGGATAGCCTTCCCCAAAATGCCAATTGGCTTCATGGCTACGCCAACCCTACTCTATAGAATATTATCATTGACTTCTTACTGATGACCAAGAAGATAGGAGCTTACTCTAAATAGGTCCTATATTTTAAAGAACTTACTGGATGGTAAATAATGAAAGCCTCATACACACTTAATATTGCAAGCCTTTAGAAGCGAGCTAAGTCCACATGGTATGTGGATGGAATCTGACTTTAGAATGAATAAGTCTTGGGTTTATGTTTTGCCTCTGACACATACTAGTTGTGTGATCATTACCAGAATCATGTTGGCTTCTTACTCTTCATGTTCCCCTTGTCACCTCATTATACTCATGTATACATTTCTCATTGAGGCCTAGCCAATGGGGCAGCTAGGTGGCACAGTTGATAAAGCACTAGGCCTATAAGTCTGAAAGACTCATCTCCCTGTTCAAATCTGGCCTCAGACACTTATTAGTTGTGTGACCTTGGGCAAGTCACTTAGTGGTGTTTGCCTCAGTTTCTTTATCTGTAAAATGAGCTGGAGAAGGAAATGGCACAGCATTCTAGTATCCTTGCCAACAAAACCCCAACTTGGGTCAGAAAGAGTCAGACATGACTGAAAAATAACTCAACAACAGTAATGTTTAATGAAACTTAGACACACTTCTAAATGACATAGCCAGAATCAATGACTCCATGTTACACCCTGCTTTCTAATGGGAGGTCAGCTAGCCACTTTCATGGAAGACATAGGGAGAAAGAGCCCTCCCCCTACATCTTTCCATAAGCTGTAAGAAGTGGAAATCAGTATGAGGAAGTTAAAATGGAAGAAGGGAAAAGGCCTCTCTTCTTATGAATGCATTTTGTCTAAGAAGCCCACCTTGCTTTAAATTATTGATTTTAAGTTGAGGTTCTTAAGAGCTACTGCAAAGAAATTATTCATTTGGTCATCTGCTGGAGCTATAGATCTTACTTTTAGAAGCCAGGATTGAAATGAATATGCTTTTGTTCCAGTGAATATTTTAGGTACTAGGAAGAGATGTATGACTTTCCAAATGAAGTAGTTTAGTTCAATGCTCTTCGTATTTTTTCAGTGTCAAAATTTGTATAATTCTATAGCAATAAAATGTACACTCATTTTTTTCTTTCTTGTATCTAGCATTTAATTAAGAATTTAAAAACCCAATTTTAGTTAAACAGTGATGCCACAAGGGTAACATTTCATTTAGTGGGAAATGATCCCCTATGTCTTGTTTCTGTAGTTTTTCCCTCACAGGAATACTAATCTCACTTCTCTATGCAAATTCATAGTATTGCATTTTTCTTATATTAATGAGCACCGAGCCCCAATTACTCCCCTAAGGAAAGTACAAAAGTGGTATGTTGAAGATTTGCTTTGAAAAAATTTTATTACTTTTTAATTTTATTTTTGCCCTTAACATATCCTACAGATTCGTTAGGCAGCTTGACTAAGTTACTATCTAACTTCTCCTATCCAAAGGATTATATTTTGGGGTTAGGAAATAGTGATTTCACAAAAACTCCCACAGCTTTTGATCAAGTCAGTAAGCACCTATTTCAAACATCAGGCACACTAAGTCACACTCAATGTTTGCAAAATTGAATTGCTAGATTGTGCCCAACTTTAGGGGGACCCCAACTAGTTTCATTTTCAGGACTGGAGTACAAAATCCAATCCAATTCAACAAGCATTTGCTAAGGATCAACCATGTGATTTAGAATACAAGATGAAAAATTACTCAGTCCTTTCTCTCCTAGAGATCATAACTTTCTACATGGATAAAGCTTGTAGATCAATGACTACAATAAAAGTTAGCATACAAGACATCCATAGAAGTTAAACAGAATGGTATAAAAGGCTCATGGAAGGGTGATTCATTTCTAGATATAGGGAATTAGGAGATGTTTCATAGAGAAAATGGCAATGAAATTTGAAGGAAGAGAAGGATTGAAATAAGCAGATAAGTGGCAGGGATAAGGGAGTGGCCATTATACCATTACAAGACTATAGGGTGGTGTGTGCAAAAGCAATGTTTTGTTTGATTTGTCCTCGTTCAGGGAATGGTAGGTAATACAGTTTGCCTAGAACATATGATTCATAAGAGTAGTAGTGTGAAACAAAACTAGAAAGTTAGATTGCAGTCTGAATGTAAAGGGCCTTGCATTTCAACCTAAAGTTTGTATTTGATAAAGTTTTAACTTCATTTTATAGGAATCAAAAGACTTGAAGAAGGGAGCTCTGTGAGAAAATATACATCAGTTTTCAGAATAATTGGACAATAAAGAGACTGGATACACGATCAGTCAGAAGGCAAGGGAGAGATAATGAAAAAAATATGATGGAAAAAAAATGAGTTTGTTGTCTAAACAATATGGAGACACTGAAGGTTTTTCAAGCATTCAATCTGGCAGTCCTGATTTGGCTGTTAGCTTCTCAAAGGTCATAGGGGATTTCTATAGTCCTTGTTCCAGGAAAAGAAAAGACTGTTACAGATGCTCTATAATGGAGAATCAATAAGTCAAGAAAATACTTGGCAATTTAAACTGAGCAAGACACACTGAGAAAATGGATAAAACCTAAAACATTGGGGTTGTTATGTTTACTTCTGTCCTCCTGATACATTCCTATGGAAAGGATCTGGGAAATTACTTTAGGGGCATTTAAGAACTTCAAGTTAAACTGTTTTGTGTACCTCCCCTTCCCTCTAATGAAAAGAGCAATTGGAAAAAAAGTTCTGTGATCATTTGTCATGATCTTATAATCCTATTTGAGATCATAGTGCCTAAGATCAATAGGTATTTTTTCTCAGGGTTTAAAATGGGCTGGATTTCAGCTAACCCTAGATCAGTAAGTGAAGTGAAGGGCTGGGAAATATCTCCTTGGCAGACATCAGGACTGACTTTTTTTTCTTTGTAAACACCACTGTATCTTGTAAGATCCTGTTGTCTCAAATAATATCCTGTGCTCAGAGAAGGATTCTGATTTAGCTTCTTCTGTATGCTGCCTGCAGGCAAGCTAGAATTCGTTAGAGGATATATGCCCGCAGTCAGAGAAATACTTTCAAAACTATTGAGTTATCATCTTGATAAAGCATGCATTCAATTAGAAAGTTCAGTGATGGGGTACATGGGGACTATGTTTCTTTGAACTGAAAAATACCAAACATTTTTTACCAAACCTCAGTTACTAAATATAGGTTATCTTGTCAAAATAGCTAACATTTTAAGGTTTACAAAGCATTTTACATATATTTCATCTGATGCCCAAAGTAGTCCTGTGAAGTAGGGGAATGATATTATCCTCATTTTGTTGATGAAATAAGTGATCCTGAAAGAGGTTACATGACTTGTCCAGGGCCATACAGCTAGTAAGTTGCTGAGGTATGATTCAAACTCGAGTCTTCATGCGTCCAAGTTTATTTGTGTCATCTAAATGCCTCAAAAGCATTTCAGAAGTTCAAACAGTCAAGTTGTAAACATTTGTATTCCTTTTTTAGAGTCCTAGGGCAAGAAGGGATCTTAAATCGTCAATTGAAAAGTGAATGTTCTGAACACCTATGCTATTACTCCTATGTACCCATTGCCTAACTGATAAATACTATGAAACATATAGAAATCAGAAACAGAAGACAAAGTCCCCATTCTCGAAGAATTAAAAATAAAGCTGGGGAGACAATAATAACACAGAGAACAATATTGCATAGTAGAAGATGGAATAAAATTAAGTATAGACTAAGTCAGGGCAGATTTTATGGAAAAGGTAGAACTTGAGATGGTAAAGAATTTGGATAGAACCTGAAGGATGTATAGTCTTGGAGTATGTAGAGGAATAGGAAAAAACCATTCTCATTTGGGAAAGGTGAGATTTCATGCTACTATTGATACTGTAGACCCAGGAAGCACAACCTTTCAAGTATCTCTACAATCTATGATTCTATTTTAAAGGCCCATAGAGAAAGAAAAATTGTGTGTACATACATATATACACACATACTTATACATATGTATATATATTTATATGCATGTGTATACACACACATATGTATAAATATGTATAAATATATATCACATCTGTTCTAATGTCTCACATTCCTTGCTGCCTAGAAATTTTCCTTGATATCTGGTCCTAATTCTTCATGCTGCCTTTTAAGATTGTTTTCTTTAATCTGTCATTATTCAAGAACCCCAAGAAACTTAATTCTGTTGAACAAACTTTCTTATATGCCTGAAAATTATAACCACTTTGCTCTATGGGAAAAAAATGGTATTGTTAAGTCAAAGCCCCATCATCTTTTACTACTATTATCAATGTGATCACACAGTGTGAAAAAAACAGTGATACAACAGAAAGAACCTTTGTCTTGGTACTGGAAGACTCAATACTTATGTAAGTCCCTTTATTGCTTTAAGTCTCAGTTCTTTCATCTGTAAAATGGAAATAATAATAATAATACTTGTTTTACATATTTCATAGAGGTTAGAGGAAGAAAGTTGTTCATAAATCTTATTAAAGTGCATATAAACATAAGAAGTTAAGTCCTTCATTTCCTGGACAAATTCTATAATGCCAATAAGCGATTTTATTTAAATTTAACTTTGCTTGAGTTTTATATTATAAATGTAGTTTGGGTTTGCAAATTAGACAAAAATTAAACCCTCTTGATGCTGCAAGTTTCAGCCTTGTAGTGTGTGTGAGTGTGTGAGAGTGTGTGTGTGTGTGTGTGTGTGTTGGTGATAAACAGTCACACGCATGTCAATGTATATCTGTGAAATGGTCCAAATGGGAATGAGCATATATTTCATCAATGCATTGCACCAACTTTTCTTTTTTTAAGTTTCTCTGATGCCTTTCTTTTCTTATACTATGATTGTCATTTCCCCAAATCTGTTCTTCTTCTCCTTTCATTCCCCCCCCCCCAAAAAATAGAACCCCCTCTCATAACAAAGAAAACCAGGGAAGCAAAATTGTGCGATACAATGGCCTCCTGAGACAGTGCCTGTGACATCCCACACTCGCATTTCTCCATCTTCTCCACCAAGTAGAGAGAAGGATGTTCTATTATCTATTCCCTGGAATTATGATTGGTCAGAGTGTTTCCATTTCAATCGCTGTAGTCATATACATATTATCCTCCTGTTTTACTTTCCTTGTTCTGTAACAGTTCATTTAAGTCTCACCATGTTTCTGAATTCCTCCTCCAGGATTTGTTGTTTCTTATGGTGAAATGATATTCACATGCCAAACCAATATTTATGTATGACAACTTGTTCATCCATTCTTCAAACTATAGCTACGCACTTTGTCTTTAATTTTGTGTGCCACAAAAGTAGTGTTACAATCATTTTGGTGTATATTGGGCCTTTCTTTGTGTTTGGCGTACATGCCCTGGAAAGAGATTACTGCATAAAAAAAAGATCAGTTTAGGATAATATCAATTTTTACAGAATCAGAACACAACAACCACCAAATATATATATATATACACTGTATTTAATATATATATATATATATATACATAATATAATAATCACCAAAGCTCTAATGAACATCATTTAATTATCCCTCAGTTATCCAAAGCACATGTTGTTGTATCATTTCAGTAACGTCCAACTCTTCATGACCCTGTTTGGAGTTTTCTTGGCAAAGATACTAGAATGATTTGCCATTGTCTTCTCTATTTCATTTAACAGATGAGGAACCAAGGTAAATAGGATTAAGTGACTTACCCAGGGTCACACAGCTAGTAGGTGTCTGAGACAGGATTCGAATTCATGAAGAGGAAGGAGTGCTTCCAGACTCTAGGCCCAGCACTCTAGCCACTGCCGCATAGCTGCCCCAAAAGGCACATTAGAATATTTTATATCCTCTTAATTAGACAAACTGGATATAATTGTATTCCAAAACTAGGAACATTTTAGTCAACAATAACTTCTGATTGATACTATACTAGACAATAAATCTGGCGTTGTATTTTGATTTTTCCCTGTAAAATGTGAAAATGGTCTAATGTAGATCTTGTCTAATTAGGGCTTAAAAGATAAAGTTTCTCTAATACTTACACATTTTCTACTCTATCTCTTTTTTCTCTCCCCACCCCACCTCTTGTCAACTTTAAAATTGATGGGTGCTGAAATAAATTTTTAATGGGTAGAGAAATCAGCTATCTTGGAAAATAATTAGTTTCATCCATAGGTAGGTTGTCAGCAGCAGCCATGAAATCCTGAAAAAGAGGTTTTATAGCCCAGTGGAGTCATAGAAAGGGAAAGAGTGGTCAAATATAATGCTGACCTTAATATTAAAAGGAGCTTGAGATAAGGAAAACCCAAAAGACAGGTAAAGCATTAAGTAAACCTTGTATAGCATAAGGGCTGATTGACATCATCCAGGGTTTCAAGAAAAAGTTAAATATAAATGTTCTATTCTTCCCTTTGATTTGCATGGAAGAAACATCTTTTATAGCATGTATAAGAGAATATAGTAGCTCAGAGGTACCTGTGTTGCATGTTGTATAGACGTATGTTGTACTCATGCCCGTGGAGAACATATGTTAGTTTTTTCTCATTCTCACTTACCTTGACTGGCTTCCACAGCAATGGGACCTGAAAACTAAGCTGAGGACCACAAAGCTCCCTTTTCCATCACTTTCTATACTGCTTTTCACCCACCTGGACCTTTCTTATCACGGTGACTGAGACAGGGGCCAAAGCACTACATAAATTTGAATCAATTCTATTTCTCTTAAGTATGGAAAGGCTTTGCCATTTTTGTATTCCTGTATGACTTCCCATAAAAACCTGAATTATTTATTTGCCTGATATTTCTTATAAGAAAAATTGGCTGAAAAAGCTAACATCCATTATCATCACAATGAACATTTCGTGTGTCCACCAACTCTTTGAAAAGTTTTCTTTAAGTCTACAACTGTTTTTGTTTTATAAGCACTTCCTAATCCTACTGTCTTTCTCCTAGTGATTTGCAACTATGACTTCTGTATATGTCTTTCCATAACTTTAAAAGCATGATCACATGAATGTAGCACTTGCAGTATCAATAATTTTCCTAAGTCTAACAATTAGTGGATCACTAACATTTTTTAACCCTGTAAAGGCTCATAAACATACCATTTTCCTTAGGCAACTCCTTATATTCAGATTACCACACACTGATCTCATTCATTGAATCTCATAGTATGACCTCAATCATTTGTATGACAGAAATGAAAGTTTTAAGTTCCCAAATGGAATGAAATTGATTGAAGCTGTTTATATTTAAATTTACTTGGATGGGATTCTAAGAAGAGGGAAAAAACCATCTTCAGAGACATTGTAATTCAGTGATGAGCAGTATCAGGAAATAAAGGTGGGACCAAAACCCAATTTGATTTAACAGGTACCAAATGGGCAATATTTGGCATGATACAATGGAGAGGCAGTATCGAATAGTGAATTCTTGCAGTCAGGAAGACCTGGGTTCAAATCTCATCTCTAACACATACTGGCTATTTGATGTTGGACAATTAGGACCCTTACCTTCTCTCTAAGACTGAATTGCAGCCTGGTTTTCAATCATAGGGTGATAAAAATACAGCTGGAAGATACCTCAGAAGCCATCTAGTCAATCTCCTTTATTGTATAGATGAAGGAACTGAGGCTCAAGGTGGTTATCCAAAGTCAAGCAGATATAATAATCATCATAGGAGAGATTTGAACCCAAGTCCTATAATCAAAGAGACAGTGAACTATCTATCAATCTTCTAGGGTGTTTCTTCACTAGAAGCTCCTAAACCAAAGCAATTACAGGTGAGCACCCCTTCCCCTCCAGAAAACCAAAAAGAAGTATTAGATTTCGTGTTAAAGGCCCAATATCTGTGACAACTCTGAGCCTCAGTTTCTTCATGTGTAAAACAAGATAAACTGGGGGGGAGGGTGGTCATGACCCACAGTTTAAGAGGCACTGAGTGGAAAAGTGTAAGAAGCCCTGGACTAGAACACCTTGAAGGACCCTGCCAGCTCTAAATCTATGATCTTAATGCTCTTGCTAAATAACAGTTAAAGGGGAAAAAAGACCCAGGGGTCAGCAGGGACCAAGGCTGTGTCAATACGCATCAGAACTGTTTTAAAATCTATAATGGTTTTCAAACAACTAGTTTGACATCATTTCTCCATTGAATTCATCATTTGTTTGGTTTTTTTTTTGTATCAAATAAGGCACTGTAATTTGCCTTTTTTAAAGCAACTGAACAAAACAGTAAGCAGTGAGGCAGAAAAACGTGTCACTATTTCTTAACTTCTCTGCCCATAAAACATTCAAACAAATATATACAAAGCAAGCTATAGACAGGATAAATAGGAAATATTTAACAGATGTATTAAGAGAGATTGGGGAAGGCTTCTTGTAGAAAGTGGGATTTTAGTTGGGACTTAAAGGAAGCCAGGAAGGTCAGTAGTCAGAGCAAAGGAGGGAGAGCATTCCAGGCATGTGGGATAAACCGAAAGCCAAGAAATAGAATGTCTTGTTCATGAAACAGCCAGTATGACAGTACATGTCAGGCAGTAGTGAGATTCTAATCATTGAACTAACTTCTTTGAAAGAGGGTATATATACTTTATATTTACTTGTGTACAGGATCTTTTCATTTTTGTCTTTTTATTCCCAGTACCCCGCACAGTACCTTGCCCACAATGGGCACTTCATAAATTAAATTGATAACATCCCTGGTGGTGAAAGGGCTTGGATGTTTTGGATGAAGGAAATACAACAACAAGCATCTTGAAATTTGGAAAGGCCAAGAGATGGGTGAAATGTGGACTCAATCTAGCAGTACTCATTGAAAGAGCAAGATGCCTCACCATTAAGCTAGAAACCTGGTAGAGTGCAAAGATTCCCATTATCTATAAGTTGAAAGAAAGATTCATATTAGGTTTTCTATCAGTGCAGTTTGTAACCCATCAATTGATGAGCTTGCCAGTCCTACTATGTATTCAGGAAGAGTGGTACATGCTTAGGCTAAAACGGTAAAAACCAAAGACTCCCTGCCCTGAAGGAGTTCACATATCCTCATTTTTTGCACAGACTATTTGGAATATTTTGCATTATTTTTCCTATTTAACTTTTTCCCTTATTATTATCATCTGAATGATGCTTTAGGGAAAGAAGTTTTGATGTCCCTAAGGTGCATTTCTCAAGACAAGAGGCCAGAAATTATTTTCCCCTAACTTTTAGGCTGTATTTCTAGGCAAACTTCTGCAAATTTTAACGGGTTCCAGATGAAAGCTGAGGGAAAAAGAAAAAAATACATTTTAGTTACTTCTATGTGAAAAATTAGAAGTGCTCACTGTCCATCCATCATCTGTATTAAGGAAAGCCTAGTGAACTTTTAAAAATAGTAATATAGGCTCACATACAGACTAATCAGAATCTATGTTGCCCTCCCAATCTTGTTTTTCCAATGTACTCTCGCCTATTTAGTTGCTTGAATATAACATTAATTTGATCTACAGTCTTAGATTTTACTGGCTCAGGACTTCTGTGTGCCACTGTTTTTCTATTTGTAGATTTATAGGATGTTAAAAACTGGAGGGGACCTTAGATTATCATCTAATTCAACCCCTGTTTAATTTCCTTTTTTTAAAAAAGAACAAAAACAGGCTTAATTTTAGTTCTTAGACTTCCCTCCTTTTTTAGCTGAAGGAGAAAAAGGAAAACAAATGAGCAAAGTCCAGAAGGGTGTGTCTACTTTCAAATAGTGAACCTTGCAACCTTTTGCTCTCAGTCTAGTGTTCCACTCTTTCTTCATATTTCAGCTTACCTATCAAACCATAGCAAGGGCATCTTAAACATCGCTCATGATAAACACCTAAAATTAGACCCCTAGGAAAAACATTGGAAACCCATTCCGGTTTGTTGCAAAATAAGCATAGGAGGGTTTAGAGAGGTCAAAGAAGTAACAATCTCATTCAATTTATTATTTAAATATTTCCCTTTAAGACCCATTTTAATTAAAAGGACTGTATAAATTTGGTCAATTTCAAGAATATTTTATTAAGTGCCTACCTACTATGTTTCTGGCATTATGCTAGGTATCTGGGATACAAAAACAAAAATTAAAACATTCTTTGTCCTTAAGGACAATATGTTCTTCTGTGGATTTCAATATGTAAAAATATAAATAAGAGTTGATAATTTGAGGATGGGGGGTGCTCTAACAACTGGAGGACTCAAGAAAAGTTTCCTCTAGGAAGTGACTCCTACATTGGGCCTTGAAAGAAGCTAATGATTCTAAAATTCAGAGGAAAAGAAAGTGTGTTCCAGGTGTGGGGGACAGCATGTCCAAAAGCATGGAAGGAGAAGACAAGATGTTGAGCCATCAGGCAATGTTTTATTTTTCTTTCTGTTTGGCTCGCCAGTGTTCATATATATATATATATAGTTCTTAATGGATGCCTTTTAATTCATATATTTATTCCTTAATGTGAAATAAAGTGGGAAAGGTAGACTAGATAGAAATTGTGAATGGCTTTAAATATCAATTTAAATGTTTGTTATTTTATCCTTGGGACAATAGGGCGGGGAGCACTTGATGGGGAGAAATGGAAGTAAATTAAGTAACTTGCCCTAAAGGGACTTAGCTAGGATTTCCTAATTCTCCATTTTGTGCCTGCTTGAGAGTTATTTATGAAGTCCTTTAGCTTCTTATAAGAGTAAATGTGGTATCCATTGAGTAATCACATAATGGAGCAATTCATTGGAAAGTACATGTTAAATCTTTCTATATAGGAGAAGTTAGGTATGCCATGCTGAGGCTTAGCAAAATGTTTTGGAATCTTGAGCATTAAAGTGAAATTCATTTTTCAGAAGAATAAAATTTGAACTTTTGGTTTCAGCTATACCTTTTCTTCCTTGAGTAGATCACACACCGTCAATTGTTCTTTGCTGTAAGGATAATAGCTTAAGTGGAGTCATTTATCCCTGCCTCTTCCTGGATCCCTAAACGCAAAACATTACAAATATTAAGAAAAATAGTTTTTTCGTCAGAGAAACTAGTTTTTTTTTCAATTTTAAACATTGTTCTTGTTACCTTTTTCTTCTTGTCACACACCACTTTATCTTCTCCAGCTTAGAGTATTGCAATACATTCCTTGTGTGACTATTCCAGCTTTAGAATTCAAACTAGGTCTTTCTGATAGCAAGTCTAACCCTCTATCCATTAAGACACATTTCCTCTGATTTTAATACAGCCTTTCGAAGTAACAGCATAGATCTTAATATCTCCCTTTTATTAAAGAGAACATTGAGGTACAGAGACTTATCAAAAATCATACTGCCAAGAAATGGTCAGAACCAGGAGTTGAATCCAGATGTCTTGGCATGCCACTTCTGCCCAATCTATTCATTATTCATATCCAAAATGATTTTTATGTAATTGGGATGGGAAGCAAATTGAAAACATGTCTGGAGAATGATCATCTGCTTGTCAAAGTGGAGAAATTGAGTAGGGAAAGAGAAGGATTAGACAGCCACCAAGGGACCTAGGATGCATGAGTATGTTTTAAAGGACATGCCAGGGACAATTCTTGTGCCTTTCCATACCTGGACTACAATTTGGGTTTGGAAGCACTTCAGAGTGACAGATAAAATGTTAAGTAGGGAGTAAGGTAAAGAAAAGATGTGAAGAAGTATCACTTTCCTTCTTTGTAGTGATGAGAGATAAGTATGAAAGCATGGCATGTATTTTCAGACTCATATGTTTTCATAGCTAATTTTACTTAACTGTTTTTCCCCTTTACTATTTTTTGACATAAGGGGTGACTGACTAGGTATACATATGTGTATGTTTGTATCTTTTGGTTTTATATCACTTTTATTTCCAAATATATTCCCCTAACCTATCCAGAGCATATGTGTGTATACACATATATGTACATATATATGTATATATATGAAATATATATATATGTATATACCCACATATACATACATATACATATAAAAGCAAGGCGAGAGAATGGTGGAGTAGACAGGATGCCGTATTTTGAATCAGGAGACTTGGCTTCAAATCTTGGCTCTATCACTTACTCCTTACGTGACCTTGAAAAAGTGACAACATCTTTAGGTTTTCATTTCCTTGTCTGTAAAAGGAGGCAGTTAGACAAGATGACCTTTACTTCTCCATTCCACCCCCGAATCTGTGGTCCTATGATCACAAGTCCAAAATTAAAGACAATACATAGAAGAGAGAAGTAGAAACTTAATGAGATACACTGCAAGGAAAAGGCTGATTTGAAGGTACTGGATCAATTTTTCTATTGCTTTGGGTGTTGATTTGGAAGCAGAAATCTTCTTGCTATGGCCAATGATCTGTTTCTAATTAGTTTTGTTGCCTCTAGTGGTATAAAACCCAGACCCTTTTAAATGAGCTGGCTTTGCTTTCTGAAAAGGTGTGCCTCTTCTGCCAGCAGTAACAACTGTATCTGGACATGGAGCAGGGTTAGCTCCATATGTTGCTTGACTTAAGCTTGTAAAGATGCTCCCCAGGAAGAAGCCAGGAAGATTGTCAGGAGGAATTTGCCAAGTACTTCAGCTTTGTACTGAAGCCAAAGGACAGTCAATTTGTCGTCTCGTCCCCCCTGCTGACTGAGTGCCTTGTGAGCAACATTTCTGCAACAGAGGGTTTATAATGAGTTCAGCTACAGCTGTTAAATGAAACTGAGAGCAGAACTGAGAACCTCAAAGAAGATTCGTGAACCAGATCACCAGGCCACGTAATCAATTTTTCAGCTGTAGAAGTTGTTCAACAAGATACAACTGTCAAACAGCCTTGTAGGCTGAAGACAGAAGAAATATGACTTCATTACTGCTGGCTGAATTGATTTCTCTTCATGCTAATGCACACATCAGTCCAGAGAGGCTGTTGCCAAGAATAATATGTAATATACTAAAGCCTACAGTAAAAGCTTACAAAAAAAATCTATTTTTCCTAAGTTCTTGAAAGAAGGAAACCATGGCAGGCAGTAAATTAATTCTGTTACTCAAAAGCTATTGCTGTTAGGAAAATATTCCCATAAAGCCAACATGAGCAGCCCTCCTTGGTACCTGCCATTACCATGGCACCCTTTCCCCATGGTTGTCACTGGTTGCTTATGGATAACCAAGCCCTGTGTTTGGGGTGGGGGAGGGAAGGAACACAATGGTTGCTCTGACTTTTGAAAAGGAGAATGTCATTTATTCACAACTCTGTGACCCAGGCCTAGCACAGCAGATTCTCACTGGATTGAATGAGATTCAGGCATGCTGCCATGGAGAACTAAATCTCAAAATCAGGAATCTTATAAAATTCTGGCACTGATAAAATTATCAGTGTAATAAGTGTAGCAAGAGACCTTACTGTCAGTGATGGAGTCAGCATTTCTTCATATGGTTTTTCAGAGAGGAGCAATGCTTTGTTAAACATAAAAATCAAAAAGCAACAAATAAATAATTAATTAGAATGATGGCCATGCCAACCTTTCTTAGGTTTTCATGGTCAAATTGTTCTATCTTGAGAACAGAAGCTCAACTTGAGGTAAGATATAGTGAATTAGAGGGCAAGATAATTATATTTTTTTGATATTTAAGGAAATCTCAAGCAAATTTTTACTGGGCAAAAGGAATTAAAAAGAAATTGAACTTTCTAGATTGATTACTCTTTTATTTTTTGGAGTCAATCAGGATTAAGTGAGTTGCCTAGCATCACCCAACTAGTAAGTGTCTAAGGTCAAATTTGAATTCGGGTTCTCCTGACTTCAGAGTCCATGCTTTTTCTTCTCTGCCACCTAGCTGCCCTTTGATTAATTACTCTTTAAAATACTCTATTTTTCAACCAAGGGGGAAAACACTCACATATTACACAGTTTTGCTAAGTTGCAAAAACGCAGCTTAATTGTAAGTAGTTTTTGTTCTATATTCTGCAGATAGGACAACTATTTGGATAATTATTATGCTCAAAGAAACCAATAGAGCCCCACGGTTCCAAGATAAGCTTAAGGGTTAATGCTTATATAAGGCCTTTTCTGATCTCTCTTCTTCATCTACCACACCCCACCTTTAGCACTCCTTCCCTTGAAATTACTTTGAATTTATCTTTGTACTTACTTATATGTGTACATGTTCTTTCTTTTGATACAATGTAATCTCTTTGAGGACAAGGGTTTTTAGTTTTTAATTTTGTATCCCCACCACCTAGCACCATTTAGCACAGTGCCTCCTGCATAGTAGGTGCACACTGAATACTTGCTCTTCAAGTGATTACTAGTAGAATTAGATGCTCTGTAAGGCAACTACTGTTTAAATTTCAGAGGAAGATCAAGATTTGCAGAGTTGGGTAATATATATTTAAAAGGAAACCTTTACAGATCCAATGCTTTAAAACCCTATTATTCCTTTTTCCAAATCCATCAGGATTATTTTTGGGGTCTCCAGAAAATAATAGAAAATAAGAATCTATCAGACTCATATCCACATTAACTGCTACGTTTATAGACAGCTGTCCTATAAATGATTTATTTTGTGATAAACTGAGAACCACACCTAGAGGAAAAAAAGAGACCACACACATAAAATTTATGAAACCTAATTTGGCTTATTGTTTTTGTTGCCATTAGAGGACTATGAACAAGTTGAAGTAAGATAAAATGCCCAACAGATCTAGCCCTGTTTTCAGTTGTATCTCTCCCAGCTATTTGGTATTTGATATTCTTTTGAAACAAATTAAAGATCTTTTTTCAGATGACACATACCAAATATAAATATGTAAAGAAATTTCTTGGCAACTTAAACAATAGTGAGAAAAGTTGATTTGAACAATTTTTCTTTACAAATTAAAAAAAAATGTAAGGAAACATTTGGGACAGGAACTGTGACCCTCACACATCTATGGTGGGCGTTGAGGTTAGAGGGTAAGGGAAAAGGGAAGAGAAGTATTTGTCTGGCTTCTGTTCTAACAGATCCTGTATGTTTGGGACATTTGAGACTTGAGCGGATGTAACACACAAGACAACATAATGAAGGGAAGAGTACTGCACAAATAGACAATGAAATATATGACTTAGGAGGGCTTTCCTGTGTCTAATTCCAATGACATCCTTTGTTCCTTAATAGGAATCTGTATTAGCTTTTAAAAACATCTTTTTTTCCACTTGATCACTGTAAACGAACAACAGCTGTTTCTTATAGTTATTTTTCACTTGTATCTCAATAAAGATTCTTGGTATACCCTCTAGCAAGTTGAAAATTGGACCAGAATTTTGCACAGTGAGAGGCTTTCTCTTCAAAAAGCAATTGACCTCTCCAGAGTGCACAAGTACAGAATATTTAAAAATACGACACAGAAACACTGAATTGACAGAACTCTTTTATCACTTATTAATGAAGTTGCTCTCTCTAAGTAATGTATATCTACTACTTTGGCAACTGTTAAAATAAACAAAGACCCTTCAGGCTGTTACCAATTTAGATTATGCTCACTCAGAATGCCCTGGGTTGAAATGGAGGCTCTCAACATTTAAGACATTGTATCTCCTGATGTAGCTAATGGAGCTTTGTTTGCTACTGTTGTGGGGATGAAGGAAGTAGGATAAACTTTGCTAAAAGAATAGTTCCAAGAATATTTAACTTTAAAATCTAAAATTATAAAACTGGAAGTATAATGGAAGAAAAATTTTTAAATGTTAAGAAAATGTAAGAGTGATCGTATGGCTGAAATAGAAAAATTATTAAGATCACATTGTAAAAAATTTTTTAAAATACCCTTTTTCCTCCCACTCTTCTTTTTCTTTCCGTCTATATCCTTTTCTCATACTTTACAGATCTATACTTTTCTCACTTTTTTCTCTCCTCCTCACAATTTTTCTTTCATTATTTCCCAATATACTATTAAATTCTAGTGTGTGTGTGTGTGTGTGTGTGTGTGTGTGTGTGTGTGTGTGTGTGTGTTTCTTCTTGGAGTGCTTTTATTCCCAATACTGTTACCAGTGCAAATTAGGTTCCATAGTTAGGAAATTAAATCATACAATGACAGCTCTGAATATTTACTTCAAAAGGTGGAATAGTTGCAGTTTTATAACATGTAACTATATGCAATCACAAAAAGTCCAAATAAACTGTTAGCCGCAAAAGTTGGGAAATTGACAAAAGTAAAGACATTGACAGTGATTATCCCTTTTTGTCAAAGAAGGTAACCTAAAGTGAAGTGCATTTCCTCACAATTCCAAAAACCACAGAAAAATAGCATTTTTTTTAGAAAACCAATTTATAAATTCATTTATAAAACATTAAGGAGGTAGGTGATAGAAAATGATGTATAAACTATTATCTTAGAAAAGAGAGAAAAGCAATTGAGAAGAAAACGAACTTGCAAAGAACTTGGCCTGAGATCCAGCTTAGCTCATCAATCCAAGGATTATTCCAAATTGAAATTGATGGGGGTGGGGGTGGGGGGGAGAGGAAGCAGGAGAGGGAGAGAATAAATCTCAAGTGGAATAGTCCTGCTGTTGCTGTCATAAACATCCCTTTTCATTGGTGAAAATGATCAAACCAGCACATTTAAACTTCGTGGTAATTCAAAAGTGGAGTTGAGGAAAAGGATTGAATCTGACCAAAGAAATCAAGAAAAAGAAATCTGTGCAAAAGATTTATTTTAAAGATAAATTACAAACAGTAAAATTCCAAAGGCATGCAAATGATCAATCAAACCCCCTAAAAAGGTGACTGAGAGGACACTATCTGGTGAACAAGATCAAATAACCCAGCCCTGGTATTCATGTGAGCCATCCACTATGTTAGGTATTCATTCCCTCTTCATCTCTGTCTTCTAGAATCCATATCTTCCTTCAAAGCTCAGTTTAAGTACTACCTCCCCTCTAATTGCTTTCCTTGTTCATTTCCCGTATATGAGAATTAAGTTTTCTCTTCCTAAATCACCACGAATTCCTTTGTATGTGAATATGTTGTGTATTCCAGTAGGATAAAAGCACTTTGGGGTCAGGACCTAATTGGCTTAGACTATTCCCAGAACAATGCTTTGTACATATTTTTGTACATTTAAAATAAATAAATATGGATTGAATTGAATTTCTTTTAACTATACTTTTTTCATAAAAATGGTCTTTAAATGATTGTAAGGCATCTTCCATGAGACCATTTAAGGTAGACCCCATTCTTATAGCTGAACTAATGACAGGCATATAGTATGTCAGATATCCCTAGGTTTTTATTGATTATATAAAAAGTATTTGATATGGTAGAACAAAAAAGAGAAACATTGTATTCAAACAAGGCATCTTCCATGCAGACATTAAGATCATACAAGATTCTTTGACAAATATGACTATAGAAATACCTTTGTCTGATTATCTAGCAAATATTGCCATGAAATCTAAGGTTCATTCCACTCAGAATTTTATATCAGTACATTTAAGACAGAAATCCAAATATTCTCTATTGGTAATGAGGTTGTCCAAATGCTTTTACTTTTTATATGAGAGCATTTTAACTCCATCAAAACCCAAAACACTGTTAAGTTTCCTTGGTGATTTCCCCAACAATGAAAAGAAAATGCTATAACCACTCTCTCTGAGGAAAAAAAAAAGGGATTGCAAAATGGAATGGGGAAGGAATAGGCATTTATTAAGTGCCTACTGTGTGCCAGATACTGTGCTAAGAGATTACAAATATCTCATCTGATAAGAACAAATTCTTACTAGGGCATGCAGATTGTTGTATAGTGTATTTATTTAGTCCATCATTAACCATTTATTGGAAAGGGAATACAGAGTGAAAATGAACTGGCTTAGAACTGAGTAGGAGGATATTGTGTTAATCTCTTTTGGGGAAATTTCATAGTGTTTTCAATGATACCAAGTTGCTCACAATCATAAAAACCTATTCTTCTAACTCCAGTATTGTCTTGTCTTTTAATGACAGAACAACATGCTCTTAAAAAGTAAAAATTACTAGTTATTTGCAGGGAAAAAGAGAGATGCTTGCTAGGTATAAGTAGGCAGGCTTCATGTTGTTCACAACTTGTATAGGAGAAGTGGTACAAAACACATCGTGGAGAACATATATCACAAGTTAAAGTGGAAGGCTATTAATGTAGCTAGAATTACATCCAAAAGATAGACAATTTGAAGTATTCATTGGTACCCCCAAAGATATTAAAATTAGGGCAGGAATTTTTTTTCTGATTTGTCAGTTGAATTGTGTTGTGGAGGACATAAGGAAAGATGTGTACAAAAATTGAGTCAGGTGAAAAGTGTGGGCAGGTTGTGATCTTCATTAGTGAAGGGAGTAAGCACTCTACTGAAATCAGTATCTTTGCCAAGAAAACCACAAATAGGGTCGTAAAGAGTCTGAAATGACTGAACAACAAATTTATTATTTGCTTGTTGTCTCCCCCATTAGACTCCTTGAGGCAGGGACTCTCTTTTGCCTTTCTTTTCATCTCTAGGGCTTAGCAGTGCCTGGCACATAGTTGGTATTTAATAGATGATAGTTACTTTCCTGACATTATTATTATTATTATTATTGTTAGTCTTCCTCCAGGGCTGACATCAAGTGCTATCTCCTATATGAAGCCTTACTTGATCACTTTTCCTATGACCCATATCTCTCAGTTTCTATAGTACTTTTATAGGAATCACATAATTTAGCATTTAATCTTCTCTTGTATTTCTAGCACTGTATATAAGAAATAAACTTTAGTTAATTGAATTAAATTGTCTTACATTGTTTAGCCATCATTTTGTTTTAGTCTTATCCCTACTCCACTCCCAACTCAATTGGAATCTTCCTGAGGGCATACGTGACCTCTTGCAGTTCTTTCCTATTCTCCACTATATAACATACAAGGTAAACTCTAATTCAGTAAATACTTGTCAATTGCTACTACTGTTTAATTAGTGATGCACCTTGAGTGGGTAATAGCTTGCACCATTTACATAAGATCCTGTTGGATTCTCCACTACTTAAGATGGTTTAACTAATACAGTTTTCCTTCTTTCTTCTTTCTAAATGCAGCGTGTGCTTTCCGGTACAATGGGCTTTCATTTGTCTACCTCATCTACCTCTTGCTCATTCCTCTGTTTTCAGAACCCACCAGAACGACAATGCAAGGTAAGATACTTTACAATTCCATTGAAGGCAATAAGGAACATAATGTGATCATTCCTGGCTCAATATCCTAGGTTGGCTTCCTCCAATGAGAGAGATGATGTCTCAGCAGAGCACAGAGCTCTTTAAGGGCCCACTGGGTGCTAGCCATGCCAACAGCTGAGATCAGCAGTGCCAGATGGCTCTTGTTCATGGTGCATGTGTTTGTCACTTACATGGCCATTCTCACCATATAATCTCCCTATTATGCTCCTATTAGCAAGCCTGGCATGCTGCTTGAAATGCTTTGGCTAGTTAAGATTAATTGAAAGCATTGTCAATAAAATGATATTGATGATGTGGCAATATTGGCAGGCACATCGGCCTATTGAATTGAAAATGTTGTCCTGAAGAGGGGATAGTAGATTCCAGAACATGATCAGAGGGTGGTACTCTCAGAATGCACTAGCCCTAGAATCAGAAACTTAGGGGTGGTAGCTACTATTCTGCTGAGTGTCTTGAGTGAACCTCAGCTTATCCACATCTCAGCTTAGCATTATACCAGCTTCTTCCAGTATGCATGTTCTAAAAATAAATTAGTAAAGGCACAGTTTGGGACTGTGCTCAGATTTCTTGGGAGCTACATTTATGAAAAATCTAGATTACCTCTTCTCATCTTAGAAGGAACAAAGCTATTATAAAGATCATTTATTGAAAAGGAAAGATAGCCTATTCAATTGTTAGTCTCACTGAGCCACAGAAGTTTGGACTGTGTGAAGGTCAGATCCAATCATTTTTAGTAACTTGTCCCTTAAGGAGTAAACATTTTAGAGAAGAAGTAATATCCTTAGTTATGCTATAGAACACCACATGATGAATTCTCTTCTCCCTCACCCTTCAACGGGTGGCATTAGACTAACAGCTTGCATTATGATCACTGATTTTAAATTTTCTTTCTAAAAGTGGCAACTGTAGATGCTATATTTATTTTGTATTCAACTATGTTACTTACATGCATTTTATTCAGGAATATGCATAATATTTGGGAATATGTATTGTATGGATGAGAATATGAAAGCCTAAATAAATCATCATTGAATGAATGATACCTACAGTGCATGAAGAAGCATCTCTGGGCTCCCACTTTCAAAGAGCACACCAGCATAGAGGCATTATGACTCTATTTGAAAATGAATCAGTTAAATAAAGTATAGTGACCTTTGTATGGTCAGTATAAAGAAATAGACTTTATGGTAAGGAGAACCTGCCAAAACATACCAGTGTGGTCCTACCCCCATCTCTACAGAAAGCCATAGATACTACTCCAATGACATTCCTGGGGTTCTGATAAAACATGTAATGGGCAAATTGACATTTTGTCGATTGGTCAATATTTTTCTAGATAGATTTAAGCAAGCTGGATGAATGCATAACCTGGGGTTCTTGTTAGAATTTAGTTTGCATATATACCATGGAATTATGGGAGAGTCAGGAATCCTACTGCCTAATTTGCGAATGTTTCCATGCCTTGTGTGTTGACATTGCAAAAGGTATTTCATATTGATAATAATAATACTTGAAGTTTATATAATGATTTCAGACAGATCTATGATTTCACTGGTATAGAGTATCTCTCAGTGACAAAATTCCTCTACCATTGGAGATCACCTCCTACTCTGAAGCTTGTAGTCTTAGGGAGTTGTCTGGGATACTGAGAGGTTGTAACTTGCCCAGTATCTCAGCTATTATATGTGGGTAGAGCTGGGTAAGAGGCTGGCAGGGCACTTGAGCCTCTTGTATTGCTGACTCTGAGGCTAGCTCTCTAAAGTACAGAAAGTACTAGACTACTAGGTCTGGAATCCATGGACACAGGTCAGTAGCCTCAGATCTGATAAATACATCGAGTAAGCTACATCTCAGCTGATTAGTAACAAAAATGCACTTAGTGCAATTTGAGACAGCTGGTGACACATTAGATACAGTACTGAGACAAGTATTAGGAAGGTCTAAGTTCAAATCCAGTCTTAGACACCTATTAGCTGTAAACCTGGGCAAGTCACTTAAATTTCTGTTTGCCTCAATTTCCTCCATTGTAAGATTGGGATAATAATAGCATATATCCCACAGGTTTTTTTCTGTTAGGATAAATGAGTTAATATATATTTTAAGTACTTAGCACAGTGCCTGGTACATAATGGCACAGAGTACCTGGATCAAATACTAAACATATATTCCCCTCCTCCCCGCCTGAGGATACCAGGCCATGTTGTCTCAATTCATTAAGGTTTCCAAAGAGTTTCGCACGTATTATTTCATTTAATCCTCACAACTTCCCTATGCATAAATACTAACAGTATTGTTATCCCCATTTTACAGATGAGGAAAATGAAACTCATAAAGGTTAAGGGATTTGCCCATGTTTAGGTGTCCAGCAAGTGTTAGGCAGGCAGGATTCAACCCTAGGTATCATCTGACTCTAACTCTAACTCACTTTCCTCCCCTCTGCTTCTTCTAGTATCATGTTCCAAGGAAGTAATATTGGGGTCCTCACTACAACACTGGGTTTTGTTTATGGGGAAGAACATTGAGCCAAAGGAAAGTCCTATTTTATCTCCTTCCTCCCTCACTGTGAAAATTCTAGAAAGAGTAACTACTGTCAATGCTTCCACTTCTCATCATTCAAATTCTTGCAGCTTGGCTTATTAACAGAAACTGCTTTCTCCAAGGCAGTTTTTAAGTGGCCAAACTTGATAATCTTTTCTCAGCCCTCTCCTTCTTGACCTGTCTATAACATTTAACACTGTTGATCACCCCTGCCTCCTAGGTAGTCTATTTCCCCTTTCTTCTATAGTATTGTCCTTTCTGGTTTCCTTCTACTTGTCTAACTACTCCTTTGAGGTCATTTTTGCTGGTTCATTGTATTTCTTGCATTCCCCTGAGACTGTCCTTTAAAGCTCTTTTCTCAGCCTTTCTTTTCTCTCTTTACATTCACTTTTAGACATTTAATCTGCACCAATGATTACTTCTATACCAATAGCCTCCAAATCTATGATCCAGCTTCAGGCTGTAGCCTGAGCTCCAACTGCCTAATGGACATTTTCACCTGATGTTACAGTAAAGTCAACATTAGCAAAAACCGAACACATCATCTTACTAAATAGCATCCCCTCAGTTTCCCTACTTCTGATAGCATTACCCTCCACCCCCCAGTCATCATTGATTGAAATCTCAAGTATCTTTGACGCTTTCATCTCTTTTTTATTCTCTACATCCAATTAGTGGCCAAGACCTGTTGATGCTACCTTTGTAAAGTTTCTACATCCATCCCTGTTCATTATTCCTAAGCTAATTCATCACTTCTTTTCTCCTTTCCTGGATAATAACCCCCTAACTGGTCTCTATTCCCCAAGTCATCTTTCCCAGAGATGCCAAAAATAATGACTGCCAAATTTGTGGCTGTCTCTCCTCTATGCAAAAACTTTCAATGGGCTCCCTCTTGCTCATAAGGAAAAAAAATTAGAAGTTCATCCTGGGATTTGAAGATCTGCTCTCTCTAACCTCATTTTCAGCTCCACTTCACACTTCTCTCTTTGTTGCCCACTGTGTTCCAGTGAAACTAGACTACTAATCGTTCCCTAGCCTCATTGACAGAATCATGGAATCTGAGGGATGGAAGGGACTTCAAAGGCTACCTAAATCCAAACAGTACCTGAATAGGAATTCCCTCTATAGTATTCTTCATGTGTGATTATCCAGCCTTTACTAAATGACGTCCAGTGAAGGGGGAACAGACAACTCTACAACCTTACAAGACAATCAGTTATACTTTCGGATTATTATAATTGATGATAATAACCATAATTCATATGATAACATAATAGCAATAAAATAATAGCAAATATTTGTATAATGATTTCAGACTTTTTCCCTTGTACCTAGCCTCACCTTTCTTCCATCACTAAGTTCTGAGGTCCAGAGCCAAGTAGAACAAGTTTAATCCCTGTTCCATATGGCAGCCCTTTGAAAACTTGAAGACGACTGTCATTCCCTCCCCCCAGTCATATGTTTTCCACATTAAAGAACCCCATTTCCTTCAACAGATCATCATATGTTATGGTCTCCAATATCCTCACCTTAATGGCCTTTCTTTTCCACATGCACTACAATTTATGAAAGTCTTTCCTAAAACTTAATGCCTAGAAATGAATAGAATTTGTGATTTCAACAGAGAAAAGTACAATGTTTAGACACAGTTCTTCACTTAATGTAGCCTGAGGTAGAGTTTTTGGCTATTGTGTCACACAAGTTGATTAATATTGAGCTTAAAGTTCACTTGTGAAGTTGATTTTTTGAACCCAAGTATAGGGTTTTGCCTCTGTTCCCCGGCCTCTCAAACTTTACCTCAGTAGATTTAGCCAGTTGTTTTAGCCTGTTGAGATCTTTTTAGACAGTGACTCTTGACATCTAGAAAGTTAGCCATCACTTTTATCTTTGTGCTATCTTTCAAGGAGATGAGCATGCTATGTGTGACAATCCAAATCATTGATAATAATGTAGGAGGGCATAGGACAAAAGATAATCCCCTGGGATGCAATCCAAGTTGACTTTCACCCATTAATCATCCTTCTTTGAGTTTCACATCTACCCAGCTAGGGGATTTTATGTTTCACCAGATTTTAGAAATCAGATTGAATTCTAAGAAGGGAGGAGCCTTCCACTGGTATCACATCTCTCCATCATTTTCACAAATAGATAAAAAATTCTGTTAAATTCTTTTTTGAAATTTAGGTACATTGTTTACAGCAGTCCCCTTACCTAGTAACATTGTTCAAAAATGAATTTGAGATTAATTTGTCATGATCTGTTCTGAACGTGGTTATGTTGATTATTGGTCATTATTTGTCCTTTGATAGTATATTCTGGAATTTTTCAAGAAATCTGTCAGGACCATTAAAAATGTGGCTCTTCTTTTATCCTGTAGCACCACTCCATTCTCTGTGCTTTCTAAAATCCGTAATAGTGATTCAGCATTCATAGTCACTACTTCTTTACCCCAGGACATAGTTAATCCAAGCTTGGTGACTAGATCTTACTGAAGATTAGTACTGTCGTACTGTCTCCTCACTAATCATGGGTTGCTACCCTCTTAATCACTTTTGTTTTATCCTTTCCAATCTAAAGATCATTTTCTTTGGTAGAAAAAAAGAAGCAAAACAACAATTTACTTTTAAACAGAGGGATATTGATTGAAGGGCTCTACCCACCTCCCTTGTAGAAGAAGGGTATCATAGCTTCATGATCTGATTAATGTCTGGAAGAGAGTATATAGCTCATTCATCTTTAATTAGAAATAACAGTTTCTTTCCAGGAAACCTCAGGGGTTTGGGGACCAGAAACTCTGGTTGGAATATCAGACCAATTAGAAAGACAAGATCCTCCTATTCCTAGGCAGGGTGGTTTAACCAAAAAAAAGGTCACGAATACAATTGGCCAGTATGTCTTATTTTTTTTAAAATAATGAACACTTTTACACAAGATCAATTTTTTGAAAAATGTTTTTACTTTGAATTCTTCCTTTTATTTTATTCTGAATTCAGTTAAATGGATACATTTCAAAGTTTCAGAAATGCTTTCCTATGCCACTGTGACAATCCCCATCTGCCACCTTTTTACCAAACTAAGCAGCCCCCTGCTCCCAGTTTCAGCCATCAGAGTTCTATTACTACTGTGCTTTGGCAAGAGCCCATCACTAACAGGCCCACACGTTTATACTGAGGTGCACAAGCATCCTATGTTGCCAGTAAAAACAGAAATGCAAAATAAAATCAAAAATATTAGAGCCAATCTTCCCTATGTAAGCAAATCACCTCAGAGTTAAACTGCCAGTCCATTTTATAACAGAATATTACAAGGACAACATGAAAACAAGAGGCAAATAAATGTATAGATGTTTGCTGTGCCGCCCTTAAAAGTGCTAAAGGTGACAGCTGTGAGCGAAGAAAAGGAAACACTCATGTCCCTTTCACACTTGTATTGTGACACCATGTTGTTTTTACTTTTTCCTGCCTTGTCAGGGCCAAAATAGAGATTGACAATTAATACAAGCAATTGTTTTTTAAACATCTAGAGAGGGGGTCTCAGAACAAATAAATTTGAAAGTTATACTTTGATTTTTGTTTATCTTTTGGGAGATTTTCAAAATTAGACTGAATTCTAAAGAGGTTTTAAAGGTGATATTTTGAAGCATTGCACTGGCTTTGTTTCAGGGCCTGATATCATTTTTGGTGGTGAGGCAGTGCATTATAAAGCAGGCATTTGCTAAGAATTATCCTACTGGCCTGAAGAAGTTAAGTATACAATGCATTTGGGGGACCATAGAGTTGGAGGAGGAGGGAGAGGGAAGAGGAGGGAGAGAAAGAGAGGAGAAGGAGGTTAAAGAGGGAGAAGGAAAGAAAGGAAGGGAGGGAGGGAGGAAAGAATGAAGGAATGGGGTTAGGGTTAGAGGTGAGGGTTAGAGCATGCATTTTAGGGTTAGGGTTAGGATTAGGAAGGAAGAAATGGAAAGGAAGGGAGGGAGGAAGGAAGGAAGGAAGGATGGATGGATGAACAATGCAAAGATGAAGACTATTACATGTAATGTTTTAAGGTTTACAAAGTGATTCCTCACAGTAAATTATTAATGATGAATAATAGGCAAATTATAATTTTTATTTTGTGTACCTGCTAGTCACATAGCCCAATAAGAGAAGACATGAATAGACCTCGGAGAACACTCTTTACCACAGAACCTGAGAGTAACATTATTTAAGAGTCTGAATGGATCTAAAGAGGCCTTCAAGTCCAATTTATCTTTTGTGCCTGGAATCAGTAGTATTTTCATGTACCGTGGGATAGCTCAAAAGTCAAATATGTTAAGCCATTGTATTTTCTCTGACCAGAGAGCTGTCTGTGCTTCTATTAAATATTTAAGTAGAATATACTTTGAGTAATGGTTTTCCTCTTCCCATACAGGTGGGAGGAGTGATTCTTGCAAGAATTTCATCATAGAACTTTAGCATGAATTTTCTCTTCAAATTCTGTGTATAGAATTTGTAGGATAGCTGAAAAGTGTGGACTAAAACATATGGTCATAGAATACTAGAGTTGAGAAACTAGAGATATAACTTCCCACTTGATTCAGAAATTCCTCATTCAACAGCCCTATTGGATCAATAGGAAGCTTCTGATTAAATATGTGTGGTGACAATAAACTCATTGTCTTTTTGAAGTAGCCAGATTTGCTCTTGGACAGCTGTGTTATCACACATATTTAGAGCTGAAAGAGACTTTGGCATTTATCTAGCCTAGCACTTATTTTATAGATGATTGAATTGAGGTCTGGAGAGGCTCTGGGACTTGCACTGTGTTACAATAGAATGACCATTCCTCTAAGAATCAGAGGATTTGAGTATGAGTCCTGGTACTGATGATTGTTGAGTATATGGGAGCATAGAAGAAGCAGCTCATCTCTTGAGAGAATTGTGGAAATTAAGTGAACTACACTGAATCCCTCTTGTTACTCAATTATGACTCTAGCTCAATTCCCTTTCTATTCAATTATGGATCTAGTCCAATTTCTGTTTTGTGAGAAAACTTTGTTCAATTATGGAAATTGTGAGAAAACTTTATTACATTATTTGAACCTAGCTCTGCATGGCTGGGAAACTGGAGTACCTCTACCTGCTGCTTAGAGAAACTCAGGACCTAGGTTATGCTGACTAGAAACCCAGTCAGATGTGAAGACTGATGCAAGGAGTTTTCTCACAGTTATGCATGTTAAGCAGCCCATATGCCTTTTCTGAAAACTGGCCTCGTACTGGTCAATCAGTTACTGTTTCATTGTTCCTTTGATTGAATACAGACACTTGGGGAGGAGTGGGACACTTCTTTTTCTGATTTCATGGAATTGCATCTGTTCACTCTCCCCACTCCCAACTCTTGAAACTAACTCATCCCCATCCTAATTTGGAAAGTCCATCATCTTTCCTCCAATTAGAAATCAGATTATCTAATCCTGTATCCTGGTTTATATCCTGTTAATTGTTTGCTTTTAATTCACTAAAACATTTCTGTCCCCTGTATTCAGGGTCCAGTGCCAAGCTAAGTAGGCCTGGTACCAATTTGTTATGCATTTGTTGTGCATTGCTTAATAAACTGATATGCTTCAATGTTCAAACCTTTGTCTCCTCAGTTATTTCAGACTGTACCCATCAGACTCCCCAAGCCAGTTTTCTTCAAAATGGAGACACCAATATTTGTTATGACCAGTCTCCTGGGGTTCTTAGGAGGAAAATACTATGGAAATTTGTCATTACTTAAAGTTAAACAGTGAATTTGTTATCAGAAAAGCGGCTTAGAACCCCACTATTCTGACTTCTACCAAGTCTTCCTCTCACTCTTCTGCAATTTATAGTCTTAGAGAATGGGCTAGAAAACTGAGTGATTTGCCCAATATACATGCATTTGTATGTGTATGTATGCATGTATTTGCATGACCTTGGGAAAATACTGTGTGTATGTATGTACATATGTGTACATATGTGTGTATGTGTGTATGTATCGCTGAGATGGGACTAGACTAGGATTCCTGGTTTGAAGTTATCTGTCTAATCACTATCCTATGCTGTTTTATGCTTTGCACATAATATTTCATTTTATCTTCACCACAAACTTATAACAGATACCTTTTACAAACAAGAATCTGAGGCTCAAAATTAGGTGATCTATCATTCAAAGTCATAGAACTCATAGCAGCACAACTGATATCCCTTGATTCTACACACAGTGCTCTTTCCACCATTCAGTAGCCCCCTCTGGGTTCCCTTTCTATGTCTAAAGTGTCAGTGTTTTAGCTAATTTTGATAAAAATCTATTGAGCACATACTATGTACCAGGCACCTTGCTAAGTGCTGGGGATACAAAAAGAGACAGTCCCTCCTCAAGGAATGTTACAATCTAATGGGGGAGAGAACATGCAAGCAAATATGTATGAAACAATGTATATATAAGATAAATAGGAAATCGTCACTGGAGGGAAGATTCTAGAATAAAGAGGGGTTAGGAAAGGCTTCCTGAAGAAAGTAGTATTTTAGTTGAGACTTTAAGGATGCCAGGGAGATCAACAGGTAGAGTTGAGGAGAGAGAGTGTTCCAGGCATGGGGAATAGCCAGAGAAAGTGTCCAGGGTTGACAAATGGAGTAGCTAGGCGGCCAGTGTCACTGGGTTGGAAAGTGTGTCGAGGAGTGAAGTGTAAGAAGACTTGAAAGGTAGGAGGGGAATAGGTTATGAAGAGTTTTGAATGCCAAACAGAGCATTCTGTATTTATTCCTACAGGCAATAAAAAGCCACTGGAGGTTACTGAGAGTGTGTGTGTGTGTATGTGTGTGTATGTGTCTCTGTGTGTGAGGATGATGATGATGAGGAGGATGATGTTGAGGATGAGGATGAGTCTTTTGTTTTAGGAAAATCACTTTAGCAGCTGAATGGAGGATGGATTGGAGTGGGGAGAGACTTGAGTCAGGCAGATCCACTGGCAAACTATTGCAGTAGTCCAAGCATGAGGTGATGAGGGCTCATATCGAATGATACCAGTGTCAGAACAGGGTGTATTCCAGAAATGCTGCAAAGGTGAAATTCACAGGCCTTGGCAACAGCTTGGAAATTGGAGGTGGGGGGGGTTGTTGAGAGATAGTGAAGAATCCAGGATGACTCCTAGGTTGAGAACCTGAGAGGATGGTGTTGTCCTCTATGGTAATAGAGAAGGTAGGAGGTAATGAGGGTTTGGGGGAAAGAGAATGAGTTCCCTTTTTGGACATATTGGATTTAAAATGTTTAATAGACACCTAGTTTAAGATGTCTGAAAGGCAATTGGAGATGAAAGATTGGAGGTTAGTAGAGAGATTAGAGCAGGATAAGTAAATTTGAAAATCATCAGTGTAAAGGTGGTAATTAAATTCATGGGAGCTGATGAGATCACCAAGCAAAGCAATAGAGCGACAGATGAGAAGAAAACCCAGGACAGAACCCTGAGGGCCACCTACAGTTAGAGTGTCCCTCAGAAAATACGCCATCATAGAACTGTACACAAAAGAGGAAGCTAGATGGCATGATGGATAGTGAGCTGGATTTTGATGTAATAAAGCTAGTTGACTGACTCAGGAACTGATATCAAGTTCTGCCTTACTAACTGGGTGATTCAGGCCAAGTCACTTAACCTCTCTCAATCTCAGTTTCCTTATCTGTAAATAGGGATGACAATAGC
This sequence comes from Trichosurus vulpecula, assembly GCF_011100635.1. Taxonomy (NCBI): domain Eukaryota; kingdom Metazoa; phylum Chordata; class Mammalia; order Diprotodontia; family Phalangeridae; genus Trichosurus; species Trichosurus vulpecula. Next base: position 227,415,525 of record NC_050573.1, read on the forward strand.
ACATACCTCACATGGCTGTTGAGAGAATCAAATAGGATAACATATGCAAAATGCTTGAAAATCTTGAAGTGCCATGTAGGTTCTATTACTATTCCAGATATAGTTCTACCATATAAGAAGATTGGTCTTGGATGGGGATGTGAAACATCAAGCTGGTGAAGAAAAAACACAAGGATATAGGATTGTAGGTGAAAAAGAAAATAGGGGGTAGGGGTAATATTTGAATAAGATTGTGCTGAAATTGTCCCTGGGCTTTGCATATATTTCCAAAGTTTGAGCCAGGATAGATTTGTTAGGCTTGCATTCTGGAGTCCTGGTAACCTTTCTTGACACCCCACTAGGACTATCACATCCTAGGGCCAAGGCCTTAAATCCCAGGTAACCAATCCACTGTGATAGTTTATTAAATGCAACCATCTCCTGAGACAGAAACTCCTAGAATAATAGGCCATGCAATTTTTCTTCTCTGCTTTACTGGAGTCATTCTGAGTGAGCCATTAAAGAAATTTAGACAATTGTTAAAAATGTTTGATGTTTTAACATGCAGCTCTAGACTTTCTCTATTTAAATCTGCAGAGCTACAGAAAGGAAAAATTAATCTCCCCTTGCTGTTTTTTTCTAATGGTTAGAAGTATACTCCATTAAATTTATTAACTAAGGCATAATTAACTCCTGGTGGCTAAAGTATTTCATATTAATTAAGTATTAACTTCTGAAATCGTACAACCTTTTATCTTTAAAGAGTGATGTAAATGAGGTAGCATATTATACAATACTGTTTAGAATCACACATTCTGTTTGGGTGGGAAAGTCAGTATTCAAATTCATGAAATATGAAAAAGCCCCCTAAAACTATGAATGGATTCTATCTGTACCCCCACTAATTAAGTATATTGAAGCCTTTTAACTGGGCTTAAGATTAACCATGGTTTTAGAAAGTTTATTATTTCCCTATGAATGTCTGTATAGGGTTTACCACTAGAAAATTTATCTCTATATGTTCTTAGTCACATTATGATCAAACACAGTACTGACTCTTGTTACTTCTAATGTTAGACTGGAACAAATTAAGACATCAATAGAGAGTCAAGGTGGGCTTTTTTTCCTTTCATGCCTCCATCAAGATCCAACATTAGTTGATGATTAATTATGCTTATGCGATGTTTCCTTGGATTTATTCCATATTCTCTACCAGTATTCTTGGTTATATATTTCCTATTTAGCACAAAAGTGATCACAACAGAAACATACATTTTTACCAGATTGTCAACTATTTTAGACTTTGCTTTGGAGTTTTTCAAAGGGAATGATTTCTTCTATCTCCTTTGCCTTACCCTAAACATAAACCCTCCACAAATAGAATTTGTGGGTTCTCTTGTCTTCTATCTCTACTGAAATTTATCCCAGTTTCATGGGCATTAGTAGTAACAATTTTTCTAAAATATTTTCAGATGTTTCTATAAAAGGGGAATTAATTTGATATTCCACTCCTTCTTATTCTTAGTTAATCATGGCCTGAACCTTATAGCCTATGAGGCTGTATTTTCAACTCTAAGATTTTGTGGTGATAGGGAAGATCATATAGCATCTCGGTTGGGGGGAACTGGAATTGGGAGTTGGTATGAGGCAAGGGATTTGGTGTGCTTGGTGATAATTATGAACTAGTGATAATTATGAACTTTAATTATATAACTTTGGTGATAATTATGACCTGGTGAGCAAGTACTCTTTTTAAATTATATGCCAAAGTTGCCATGGAATATAAAAACATAGAAAGAGATAGTCAACTGTCCAACTTTGGTCGATGAAACATCTGTGGACTATGTCAAAAGTTACATAGAAAATTAACATATCTTCCATTTGTGAAGTTCTTATGTTTTATTAGTTGAACATAAAGAGCTCATTTTTTAAAATTTTTACTCGGGGGAAAAACTCTTATGAGTCACTGAAGGCTCAGAGTGAAGAGAAAAATTAATTTCAGTTTTGTCTACAGAAAAATTCAGAGGGGACTAGTCCTTGTGTATGTGTAGTAGACACTTGGTAAATATTTGTTGGATTAATGTTTAGACATCAAAAAAGAAAATAGTGTTTTAACATTTAAAGCAACCTGTGTCTGGTTTTTGTTAAAACACTTGGTTGGTCTTTATATTATGATTTTTGTGTTTGTGTGTATGTGTGTTCTATTCTTACATCATTAAACTAGAGGCAAAAACCAAGTACAGTCATTGAAGAAATTATTAGATGTGTGCATAGTTATAAATATCAATCTATAGACACAAGGAATTCCAATAAGAAATTAATGTTTTCCAATTTTTGCCTTAGAAAAGTTTTTAAGGAAGTTTTTGTTACAATTATTTTATTACAATTGTTCACTCTTTTTTAGATAGCTACAGAAGTAGTCACTCACTCCATGTTCTTTTTAGTAATCTCTATAGAGTAGTCACCACATAGTGTCCCTCCATAATTGCTTTTTTAAAAATTTCTCCCTTATTTTTAGTTAAATATGTATCACAGTCAAAAGGACAGAGGAAACTTCAATAAACAAAGTTCTCTATTTGAGGGACAATTAGTTCATATCATTATGTAATCAAAGAAATGATTGTAGATGACAAAAAATCAGGTGTCTGGGTATTATGATAAGCTGAGATCAAAAGTAAACTTCCTTTTTTTATTCAAAGGGTCTCCATTACTCCAACTGAGTGAAATTATTTTGCTCTGGCCATCTGACAGCCCCATGATGAAAAAAGTCATTGAGGTAGTTGCTGCAGTCATTACTTTTGGTCTCTTTGGGTGCTGCTCCATGCACATATCCAGAAACAAGTGATTGGCTTTTCTTTGGATCCTAGTTAAACCTTCATTGGAGCATAGACTTAGAGCTGACAGGGATTTTATACGTCATCTGGCCTAAACTTCTGATTCTACAGATAAAAAAAAAACTAGAGTTAGATAAAGTGATTTTCCCACTATAACAGGATAGTAATTAGCATAGCTGGGCTTTGTACGCAAGTCCTATGATACCAAATCCAATGCTTTTTTTCCATTACTCGATGGTTCTGGGCCAGATATTCTTTGGTTTTGCTTTGTTTTTATTTGTTTGTTATTTTATAACATTCTAGCAGCCTGAGAAGAATTTGTATGCTCTGGCTCAATATTTTAAGTTTTGAAGCAGCCCCACCTTTGTATATTTTTATAGCTGAAACATCACAGGATGGAGCAGTTTTACTCCTCAGTAAATCAACCATTTCAATTTTATGGATAGGACATGTATGTAATCCTTTCTCTTTTTTTCTTCCCTAAGCTAATATCAGCTTTTTGTGATGTAATAAAAATAGCATTCACTCAAGCGTCAAGAGATCCAACTTAAGGTAATAACAATGAAAATGATAACATTAATTACTAGTATTTATGTGGCACTTTAAGGTCCGAACAGTGCTTTACTGGGAACACTGAGGTAGATGCTCACTAAATGTTGATTTGGCACATTGAGTCTTTAATCATCCCAGCATAGTGAAGGTATATGTTTGATGATTACTGGTAAATGATAATCCAATAAACATTTTTAAACACCTTCTGTGTACAATGCACTGTGCTAGAGTTGGTGCTAGGTCTGGGAGGGCATCAAAATTTATATTAAACTCTCAGTTTGATATTTAAAAGAACCCTCCTACTTTTCCAGTTTTGTAACACTTTCCTCCCCTCTATATACTCTAAGATGTGGATCTCCTGTTTGGTCATTTTTAAGTTGTGTCCCACTCTTTGTGACCCCACTTGGAGATTTCTTGGTAAAGATACTGGAGTGGTTTGCCATTTCCTTCTCCAGCTCATTTTACAGATGAGGAAACTGAGGCAAACAAGGTGAAGTTACTTGCCCAGAGTCACACAGCTACTAAGTATCTGAGGCTAGATTTGAATTCAGGAAGATGATTCTTCCTGACTTCAGGCCCATCTCTCTATCCACTTCACCACCTTAGCTACCCTGTGGCTCTCCTGACCTATTTGCTATTCCTCACACAGGACACTCCATCTCTCAACTCTGCAATCTCATTGGTTGTTCCCTAAGCCTGGAATTCTTTTCCTCCTCACTTTTGTTGACTAGCTTCCCTGACTTTCTTCAATGATCACCTTAAATCTCATCTTCTGTAGAGGCTTTTCTGAATCCCTCTGAGATTACCTTCCATTTATATTCTTTAAAATATTTTTATGTTCAAAATTATTTGTACATTGTCTCCCCCATCAGAATGTGAGCATTTTGAGGGAAGTAGCCCTGTTTTTGCTTTTCTTTTAATTACTGGTCCTTCAATATGGTAACCACAATGTCTGAAATATGATAACCATTTAATATATTATAATAACTCTTTAAGGTTTAGATAAATTACTCCCTGCTCTCTATGAGTTTATACTCTAAAGGAGGAAAGAACACCTTCACAGACAGGTATAAAATATTACTTAAGTTCTCAAAAGTTATCAAACAAAACAAAGTATTAACACTTAACACTTTAGCACAAATTACTGGATGACTTCTTTAGCAGATAAATGTGACTGGGGGGTGGGGAACTCTTTGAGGTGGGTGGCTGGTATAGAATAAGATGAAGGAGGGTTGAGGGTGTCAGGGATATGCTGACTCTGGCCATTATACTTTGCACACAAGGTTTCAAGTCTTTTTTAGAGGGTTTAGAGCATTCTTATCTAAAGAACTCTTTATTAGCTTTTCCAAGCAATTTCTTCAATAAGCCACCTTTGAAGAATTAATCGATTTTGGTTGGTCGTAAAGGACTACATTTAGTAGTGCAGTGAGAAACATACATGCTAATCAGCCTTCCAAGGGACTTTTAATGCTCAGATGCTTTCTTAGCTATCTTTGCATTGCAAGATGATCTAAATGATCTAAATAATAAATAAATGCTTTGTGATATAATGGAAATTACAAAGAGGTCAGTGAGGTCACTAAGAGAGTGAAAAGAAGAGAAGGAAGGGGAAGTGGGTTATGGTGAAGTAGCTGTAGACAAGTAAAGCCCAACTGAGTATCCTCTTGTAGCTGATAAATGGCATCGCCATCTTTTTTTGATGTGTCAACACCTTGTAGGTATTTCGTTATATGACTGGTTACTGGTAAGCACTCTATGCCCCTAGTTAGAATTAATTATTCATAGCCAGTCTTGTTCACCAGAAGACTTAGGCTATTGGTATATAGATTGTACTGTTTGGCTTTTTGAAAATGAAACTATTAAGCAAGCAAGTCTTTCCCCATGAGTGCAAACTGAGCTGAAGATAGTAACAAGGTGCTGATTTAAATGTATTTTTGTATTTGAATCACAATAACTAATTATGTCACTCAGCCATATGTTGCTCATCAAATATTTATCAAATAGTTCTGTTCTGAAAGCTTTTTATAGGTCCATGAATATAGTTTTGATAAAATGAAGGCTGAACTTTCTGGAGTTATATATGTAATGGGGAAGGAAGATGGTATGTTAATTTTTTAAATATATTTTTGTAAGAAAAATGTTTAGACCCCAGAAATTTATGCTTATGTATTGTCTACTGCAAGATAGACATCACCTTAACACAGAATCCTAAGTGAACATTTACCAATAAATAGGCATGACTGTGTTAGCAAAAACCATACCTACATGGAGTGTTGGGTATATTGAAAGTGGGTGAAATTGTAGTAGTTGGGTATCATTTTACATAAAAAGAAAGTCCCTGGGTAGAGATAAGAGAAAGCAAAAATAAATAGATTATTGAAGTTCAAAGTGGAATACTAACTACATGTAGCCATGAAATTTGTAAAATAATACAAACTAAATCTTAGCCTAGAATCATAAAATTTTAGAGCAGAAAAGGACTTCAAATTCATCACTTTGCCCTATCTCAGAAGATAAGTAAGATTGCTTTGGTTGTACTTGGATGACAGAGGACCTGGGAATACTGGGTACCATAGGTTTTGAGAGGTAGTGTCTTTAGGTTCTGTTTTATAATTTCTTGATTTCTCATAAAGTCACTAGCTTCCATTTGCTCCAATCTAATTTTTGAGGCATTATTTTCTTCAGTGATCTTTTGGATCTCCTTTTCCATTTGGATAATTCTGCTTTTTAAGGCATTCTTTTCCTTATTGGCTTTTTGGACCTCTTTTGCCATTTAAGCAAGTCTATTTTTTAAAGTGTTATTTTCTTCAGTATTTTGGGGGTCTCCTTTAGCAAGATGTTAACTTGTTTTTCATGATTTTCTTGCATCATTCTCATTTCTCTTCCCAATTTTTCCTCTACTTCTCTTACTTTATTTTCCAAATCCTTTTTGAACTCTTCCATGACCTAAGACCAATTCATATTTTTTCTTGGAGGCTTTGGATATAAGAGCCTTGACTTTGTTGACTTCTTCTGGCTATATGTTTTGATCTTCTTTTTCACCAAAGTAAGATTCTATAGTCTGAGTCCTTCTACATTTCCAGCTCATTTTCCCAGCCAATTACTTGACCTTTGAGCTCTTTGTCAGGGTGTGACTGCTTTCAGAGTAGAGAGTGCTCTGTCCCAAGCTTCAGGGGTTTTACACTGCTATTTTCAAAGCTACTTCTATTCTGAGGTGGTATGATACTCCTCTCCTAGCCTGTACTCTGATCTGTGAGTGAAAACACTCCTTACTGCCGTGTAACTACCAGGAGGACTCCCTCTGCCCAGCCACCACAGGCTCTGACACTGCAGCACTCCTCCTTCCCCAAGGACCTCCAACTAGGACTGTGACCCAGATCCAAACAGGGCAAAGGAAGAGAGTGCTGCCTCAATACCAGCAAAGAGATCCCTGCACTCCCGCTTCTGATTTGCTGCCTGATTCTCCTCACTGTCTGTGGGCCTGGAGCTCCAGAAGTACCCACCACTGCTGCTCAAACCACCTCCACCACCCCAGGGCTGGGGCCAGACCACACACCTCTCTCACCCAAGTCCAACAGTTTTCCCATTGACCTGCTACATTTTCTTTAGTGTTTGTGGGTTGAAAAGTCTGGAAACCACCACAGATTTTCATGATTCCATGCCCTGAGGCCTGCTCCACCCATTCTGCTCTGGCCTGGTCTGTCCTAGGGCCACCCATATTGGGCTGTGCTCCGCTCCCAGCATGGCGCAATAGACCCGGTGACCATCCAAGTCATCTTGGGCTGCAGACTTGTTTGATTCTGTCATTTCATGAGTTCTGTAGCTCTAGAGTTTGTTTTGAGTCATTTTTTACAGGTGTTTGGAGGGATTTGGGGAAGAGCTCAAGCAAGTCCCTGTTTTCATACCGCCATCTTGGCTCTGACCAAGGTAGTGTCTTATCATTATAAGTAAAGTAAAGACTTGCCTTGGAGTCAAGAAGTCACAAGATAGAATCCTGCCTCAAAAACTTTCTGTGAGACCTTGGACAAGTGAATTAATCTACTTGGGCTTTAGTTCCTTTAAATCTATTGTGAGGGTATGGAACTGTACAACTGTTCAGATCTAGACCTTCAACCTGTCACTTTCATTTTGTAGATTCAGAAATTGAATCCCAGAGAAATAAACTGATTAATTCGACAACATATATCTAGGATCTTAGGAGAGATTATTTAATAAGTGCAGATAAATATTCTCATCACAATAATTAGATTTCTTCTTGGTTGAAAGATAATATGACAGCCTAGCTCCAGTCTAAATTTTTTTCATTTTTTGAATTAATGAGGTTTCCTGATTTATTTATTCTTCAATTAATGAAAGATAGAGTTTGTTTTCCTGAAGTTTTGACTGAAAAGACTACAAGCAGATGTTGGTTTCAAGTATTTCATAGCACTTACTGTGTGCCAGATACTGCTAAACTCTTTAAAAATGTTTTCATTTTATTCTCAGAACAATCATAGAAGGTAGGCACTATTATTATCCCTGTTTTGCAGTTGAGGAACCTGAGGCAAACAAAGGTTAAGTGACTTCCCCAAAGTTATACAGCTAGTAAGTGTCTGAGGTCACATTTGACCTCAGTTCTTCCTGACTGTAGACTCAGTGCTCTATCCATTCTGTACCTAACTGCTCATGCTACATGCCCATGTTGGCTATATGAAGCCATTTGTATACTGCTGGTAATATCTGGGTAATAAGAGAAGGTACCTACTGCCAGAGCTTAACTTTCTTAACTTGAGTATCCCAGATACTTATAGAGAGATAATGAGAGAAAAGAAGGAGGAAGATGTCCAAACATCCTTTGGATGTTCACATCCAAAGATGTGAAAGTACTTTTAAAAAAGGAGTGGTCAGGGTAGACTAGATACTTCCATTGGGAGTAGGGAAAGAAGAAGACTATATGAGGGATGGATATATACAGAAACTCAGGGCCCTTTACCTGTGAATTTCAGGCATTCTTCTAATCCTTGATTTCTCCTGTCTTGTCTATGAACATGTGTGTGTATATATATATGTATGTATGTATGTATATATGTATGTATATATGTACATATATACATATATATATACACCCACATACATACATATGTAGACACACATACATTTTAAAGAAGCTTTGTGTCCAATTATACTACAAAAGAATATTAGAAGAAATGAAAACAGAAGAAGAAAATGTATTTTGAATGATTAAAAACTTTATTTTTTTACCTTACTATTGGGGCATGTTTAAGTAATCGTTTTCTCCTTCCATCTCTCATCACTCTACTTAAACTCTTCTATGGCTTTATGACTTGGGGTACTTTTATTTATGTATTTTTGAACCTTTCTGGATGGGCAGAGACTTTGTCACTACATTGTTTTCCCAGCACCTCACCTTACACCCTGAACACGCTAAGTGCCTAATAATTTTTTTGCTGAATTGAATTGGTTTTGTTAAATGTCTATTTGAGGCAAACATTTCTAAATTAAATAGTACAATTTCTATCAAAATATTTTTCTCCTTTCTCATTCACTTGTATGAAGAGAGCATGTTAATCAAACAGCTCAATAGGAACATGACTAGTTTCTGCCTCTTATTTGCCAATTAGAAGGCAAAGGTCTGGTAACCACCTCCATATATAGTAAACACATGAGTATGAGACAAATATTTTGATGAAATATTTTGTGAAAGACAGCCAATTTACTATTAAAAATTAAAACACTATTAGCTCTCATTTTTATATGACTTTAATTGCTTGGCTTTGGATCAAGACTAAGGCTCTACATGCATGTGTGTGTAGGTGTGTTTCTCTTCTCTTCCCTTCCCTTCCCCCTTCCCTTCCCCTGTCCCTTCCCTTTCCTTACCCTTTCCTTTCCTCTTCCCCTTCCCATTCCCCTTCCTCCTTCCCTTCCAATTCCCCTTCCCCTTCCCTTTCCCCTTCCCTCCCCTCTCCCCTTTCCTCTTCCTTCCTCCCCTCTTCTCCCCTCCCCCCTCCTTTCTTTTCCTTTCCTTCTTTTAAAACTTGGCTAATATTTCACTTGATGTCATTAGACCTAAGTTCTAATCTTGACTGTGCTGCTTACCTTCGATGAGATCTTGGACAACCCATTTAACTTCTTTATACTTTTGTTTTCTTATATATAGAATAAAGGTTTTGGAGTAGATGATGCCTAAGGTTCTTTAATGCTAGTCACAGCAGCACACTTGAGGACTGCTGCTGTGAATGATTTTAAGAGTCTATCACACAGTATGATGAACTCTCTCCCAAGCATTCTATTTCTGTTAGCATTCTTTTCCATTAGGCCTATTAATGGGTGGGGAAGTTGCGTTAGCATGCGCCTTGAGAGTTCATTATACTGTGCGATTAGACCCTTAAAATTATTCACAGCAGCAGTCCTCAAGTGTGCCATGATTGGCGTTACAGGTTCTTTTCTTTAATACAATCCTATTGCCCTATGAGAAAGTCCTGAATGAGGTTGCCTTGTACTCTGGTTTAGTAAGAACATGCACAACAGTCAAACAAAAATATTTTCCTCTTGCTTGGTTTCTCTATAAATGTGGTTTGTTACTTGATTTCCCTCAGTAGTTAGAAAAAAAATATCATACTGTGTATATGTCTGATCCTTGCCGCAAAGGATGGTCACCATCTTTGGTCTGGAAATTTATTCTCTTTTTAAGGGCCAGTATAGTTCTGGATCTAGAGGATCTTCCTCTGCTATTAATAAAAGAATCTCACTTTTAACACAGCCATATGACACACTAATGGCTCCTTCTCTGAAAATTATCATTCCAGTGGGTAATGACATAGGCATTTCAAAACTCAGTTGGACTGTAAGGAAATGTGACTCATTGCCATATTGTTCATGCTTACATAGAATAGAAACTGAATATGAAGTACTCATCTCCTAAGAAATATTAAAAATTGGTACCTGTATTAGACAACCATCTTTTGTAGATGCCAACCATTCTGGTCACACATGGAAACTCAATCATAGCTATGCATACACCGATGCTCAAGTTCTTGGTGTTTTTAAGATAGTGAAGTTTGGGACCTTTTTCTAGTCAGTTATTGAGGCAGTAACATTTCTTCTTCCCACAGTAGCTAACAAGAAACTTGGCCAAATGACTTGGCCACAGGAGGCTCGGAGGGAACTTTGTGTGCCAAGGGCATACATCATTTGTCCCCAGGCCATGTATAGAGATAAAATGACCCTGACATGACTAAGATGTCAACATTGCCAACATAGTTCTGATGCAGTCTTTCTCTAGGGATGTGAGGGGGTGAGCTGCTGGAATAATGACAAAATTTTTATCCTCTGTGGAATGTTATCTGCTATAAAGGTTTCTAAGTTTTTGCTTAGCATGAACAGGTCTTTTCTCAGATAATTTGGATAAATTCAAAGTTTTAGTTGGGGAGAGTAGCCTCTAGGGAGTAATATCTAGGCCTTAGGTAGACAGTATTTACTAATCTGAACTATATTCCATCTTACCCTGCTTCTTGGTCATATCTGAAAGAATGAAGAGAATATTTAGTTTAACAGTGCCTTCAGATGAATTGGCCATCCAGACGAGTAGAGTTGGCATCTGGGTGGTTATGAGCAAAAATGAGTCCAAGTTTGCCCCACTAAAGTCTTCCTCAACAGGAATTATTTCCAACACTCTTGTCTCCCCAAGTTTCTAACCTCCTTTAGCTAATTCTGTTTGCATTGTATCAGCTCTCTCATGCTGAATATTTCCTCCTGCTTGCCTCCTAACATCTTAGCCCTTAATTTTTATTATCCCGAATTATCATCTTAGATATAAACTTCATCCCATACCAGTTTATTATCCCCAAGCACTCATCCTTCATTCTCCAATTCCATTCTCTCCATTCCATCTTTACTCTTCCCTTTATTAGCCTAAAGACAATTAGGTGTTACAGTGGATAAAGTACTGGGCCTGGAGTCAGGAAGACCTGAGTTCAAATCTAGCCTCAGACACTTACTGTCTATGTGAACCTAGGGAAGTCACTTAACCTCCATCTTCCCTAGCTTCCTCACCTTTAAAAAGGAGATCATAATAGCATATACCTCCCAAAGTTGTTGTGAGATCTTTGTAAGGCATCTGACATAGTGTCTGGCCCATGGTAGGTGCTTAACAAATGCTTGTTTCCTTCTTTGTCTTTTTACTATGCCCCTATATATGCCTATATTTTTTCTGTATTCTTCTTAATCTTTCATCTCTTCCACATATATTCTTTCCACCTCTTTGAATTTTTAACTGAAGCTTGACTTTTTCTGAAAATGCCACATCTCTTTGCAGTCCTTCTACTGCCATTCTTAATTCATAGGGTCAAAAAGAATAGTTAGCATGCCCCCCTTTTTCTCTGCTGCTGCCATCTGCCATCCTTCCATTTTCATCCTTTCAGTTCTGCCAGCAACACTAAGTGACCTCTTTTTCTTTGAAATTCATGACATGCCACTCTTCTCATCCTTTCCTTCTTTTTACACTGACTCCCAGGGCCCTCTTTCAGCTTTCCATCCCATCATATGTTATCTAAAATAACTTTAATTTCTTTGTTGATGATCTTTTTAAGACCCTGGCCTAATAGTTATTTGACCTCATTCAACATTCATTTTAATAATAAATAAGTGTTTATTAAGCACTGTCCATATGTCAGGCACTGGATAAATATCAAATTTATCTCTATATATCATAGAATTGTAGATTTAGAGCTGTAGGAACCTCAGGGACTATATATTTCAACCAACCCTCTCATTTTACAAATGAGAAATCTGAGGCCCAGAGAGGTAAAGAAACTTGTCCCAAATCACCCAATGGTAAGCATTGGAGTTGGGACTTGAATATATATCCTATGACTTGAGAGCCAGTACTCTTTCCTTTGGAAAGCATGAACAGGTCACTTTCCCTTTGTTTCAGTCACCTACTGGTGTGGCCACACCTTGAACCTCACCATGGCTTAGAATTAGTCTACCTCCGCCACCTTGGACTCTGAATTTTTTTTTTCCTATGACTTCCATCCCTTTGGATTTTCCCATAGCATCATCCTATTGAGACTTCTTTTCTCTTGTCTTCTTTATTCTCTCAGTCTGTCTCCCATATTTAGTTTCTGTGGCCTCTCAACTGAAACTTGAGTTACACATTGGAAAAATAGACTTGTCTCCACGTTTATTTGTTGAAGACAGAGTGAATATTTATTAAGTTCTCATTGTGTGTAAGATATGGAAATGCTTCACAGAGTCAGTGGCCCCTTAACTAAGGCTTAAAAGAAAATAAGTATTCTAAAAAGTGGTGTCAACTGGACGGAATGAGCCTCCAACCTGTGGGTGGCTGGAGACGGGAGATACAGGAATCAAACAGAAGTTTAATCTCAAAGTGAGGGAAACGGCTTGCAAGGAAGGATGCACCCCTAGTAGGGGGGACCTGCTTTAGTGTGGGGAGATCTCAATACTTACACCAATAGCTGTGCAGTGAGCTGTAGTCCTGACAATGAGGCGTAATGATAACAATGTAACAAGTTTGATTCATAGCAGGGCTTCATGGTCAGAAACAATTCTGGGATTTTGCTGTGATTGAGATCATTTGCGGGTAGAGTGCAAAGGATTGTTGTTATGCCAAGCTCAGGTCACAGCTTGCTTGTTGGTACTTAGCTCTGGAAAACAGAGTGTCTCCTAATATCTTGATAGTAGAGATGAGGAGCCAGTATGTTTCAAGCTACAGGGTAAGTCTGTGAGAATGCACTAAGGTTAGAGATACCAAGTCAAGTTCAAAGAGCAACTGGTATTCTAGGTCTCCATGACTCAAATCTCTCAACTCCAGTCCATCCTCTACTCAGCTGCAAGATGCTCTTACTAAAGCTTAGGTTTAACCATGTCACCCCTCTCCCCTATTTAATTAACTCCAGTGACTCCCTATTAACTTCAGGATAAACATAAAATCTTTGGTTTGATTTTTAAAGCCCTTCACAAACTTGTCCCTTTCCATTTTTCTTACACTTTGTTATTGTTGTTGTTCAGTCAAGTCTTCGTGACCCCATTTGGGATTTTCTCGGCAAAGATACGGATGTGATTTGCCATTTCCTTTCTCTAGCTCATTTTACAGATGAGGAAATTGAGGCAAACAGGGTTAAGTGACTTATCCAAACTAGTAAGTAAGTGTCTGAGGCCAGATTTGAACTCAAGAAAATGAGTCTTTGGGACTTTAGGCCCTGAACTCTATCCACTGAACCACCTAGCTGCCCAGCTTATATTTTCCTCTATGATCCAACAACAATGGTCTTGCTATTGCCTAAACAAAATATTCAAATTCCTTACTTAATGCCTTTCTACTGTCTGTCCCCCATGTCTAGATTGTTCACCCTTCTCCTCTCCATCTGGCTTCCTTGGCTTCCTCCAAGACTTAATGTAAATCCCACGTTCTCTAAGAGTCCTTTTCCTTTCCCTTCTCTCAACTGCTAGATCCTTCCCTCTGGGATTATCTCCCATTTATACTATATAAATTACCTCCTTTTACACTGTATAAATCTTGAATATACATACTCTATTATCTCCTCCATTAGACTGAGAGGTCCTTGAGAGCAGGGACTATGTTTTTGCATTTCCTTGTATCCCCATTGCTTAGCACAGTCCCTGGCATATAATGAACACTTAACAAATGCTGCTTGATCGATGGATGAAGAGTCCATGAATAAGAGTAATATAAAATTAGCCAGGAAAGTTTAAGTAGATTAAAAGCAGTCTAAAAATGTGTATTTTATCTTACAGGCAATATGGAACCACTGAAAGTTTTGAATGACTTGGAGAATGATATTAACAGATTCACATTCATTAGGTAGCATATTTGAGTGTGACTAGAAACAGGAAGAAAAGTTAGAAGCTACTATTATAGTTCAGGAAAGAAGTAATTATAAGGTTCTTAACCTCTATGACATAGCATTCTCATGTTTCTCCTCCTGCACTTCTGACTATTCCCTTACTGGTTCTTCTTCTATCTCTTGACCCCATAATGTCACAATACTATGTTTCAAAACTCTTCTTTTTCTTTATACTTCCCTCATTAGTGAGAACATCTAGTTTTATTTTTTTAAATTTCAAATATTATCTTTCTAAAGACGATTAGGGATCCTGCTTTCTCTCTTTTACATCAGGCATTCACATTCCATTGCTTGGCTGACCCATTCAGCTTAATGTTCTGGTGAGGCCTTAGATTCAAAATGTCCAAAAATGAACTTATCTTTCCCCCAAAATCTATCCATCTCCAAAAGTCACCATTTTTGTTAATGGCATCAATATTCTCCTACTCATCAAGCCTCAAAACCTCCTTTCTCACTCTTCAATCTAATCTGTTGCCAAGCCTGCCCATGCAACTCTCCATTTCTCTCCGTTCCCTTTTCTTTTTTCACTGGTACTACTTAGTTGACACCCTCATTTTTGTCACTTGTCATTCCCCAAAAATGCTCACAATGAACCTGTTCCCACCACTCTCAATTTGAAACCCAAGCTCACATAGTCAGCTAGGTCCTCGCTGAATGAAAAGAAGAGCCGGGAGAGAGGTTGGCCTCAAGCACAAAGGAAAAGTGTCTTAAGGAGGTCCATTCTTCTTAGAAGAGCCTCCATACTCACATGAGGTCACTATGATTCAGCTCCACAGAGCATATTGTGAGTCCTTGAGTCTGGAGCCTGGATTCAGAGATTCTCATTCCCTGAAACTCTTCATGCTTGACACAATTAGCAAAGTAATAGGAAATAAAATATTGTAATCTCATTGTGCAAAATCGAGGTATACCTGTAACCAGAAATATGCAATTCATTTCTGATCACAAGGCAGAAGGAAAGACAAATGAGGGACATACAGCCTAGACTCCAGACTACAGCAAAAAAAAAGAAGAAAGAAGAAAGAAAGAAAAAAAGAAAATCACCAAAGGAAAGGAACTGAGCTGCTGTGTAAGGATAGACAAAAGCAGATTTTTCAGTCGAGCAGTGTGAATGTCTGCCTCTGGTTTCTGCAGCCCCACAGCTGCCTGAGCCAAGCGATCCTACACGTCCATTCCTGTCTGCTTCCGGATTCATAGCTCTGATCTGATAACTCTCAATGTTGTTGTTCAGTCGTTTAAGTCATATCCAACTCTTTGTGACCCCATTTGGGGTTTTCTTGGCAAAGATAAAAAGAGGTTTGCTATTTCCTTCTCCAGCTCATTTTAGAGATGAGGAAACTGAGGCAAAGAGGGTTAAGTGACCTGCTCAGGCTCACTCAGCTAATAAGTGTCTGAGGCCAGATTTGAACTCAGGAAGATGATTCTTCCTGACTCCAGGCCTGGCACTCTATCCACTATGCCACCTAACCTTAAAACCCTTCAATGGCTGTCTCTTTCCCAATCAAGCAAATTCTATACTCTTTAGCCTGAGTTTAAAAAAAAAAACCTCCATAATCTCATCCCAATTTACCTTTCTAGCCTTATCTCACACTACTTCACTTTACATATGCTTCGCTATAGCTATAATACATTCCTTACCACTCCTCAAACTTGTTCTTGCAAATACTGTCTCCATGTTTGTTTGTTTCTAAAGCATCTATACCAATACCTGGAACTTACCTCTCTTTTCTAAATTTCCATTCTTTGCCAGTTGACATCTCATGTGTCTTTGAAGGAAAGCTTAGTTCATACACCACCTCCATGAAACCTGCCATGATCCCTCATGTGCAAGGGACTTTCTCCTCAGATCACTTGTAAGACTTTGCCATGTCTTCCCTATACAGTGATCACATTTTATTTTGTATTTTTTTAAAATGACTTCTGTTCAGCTAAAGTATAAGTTTCTTGAGGGCAGGGACAATGTCATATTCAATTTTAGATTCCCTTCATTGCCTTGAACATAGTATGAGCTAGTATGAGTCAAATATCCATATAAATGTAAACATATATTCATATATAGTCAATGATTATACATCATACATCTAAGTTTACATGCATTTGCATTTGTTGGTATGCATATATATGAATACCTATCTCAATATATGCATGTATACATAAATAGACCTGGACTTCTTAAAATTGAGTGGGTTCATAGGAAACATAGAAGCAAAATCTTAAATATCCTCTGAGACTTGGAAATAAACCACAACATAACACTTGATGGCTGACAGTTCAGGTGAGTTTCTGGAAATTACAGAACAAAGAATTTTGTGCCTTTACAATAAGTTTGATTATGATAATTTCCAGAGAATTTAATAGTGACATTTTGTGATAAAGTTGACTACTTTGCACAATGTTACATTTCTAGTACAGTGCTGTATGTTCATGGAAAACCTAAAAATTGCCACCTTATATTACTAAATCTAATTTAATAAAAGCAATAATAAATCATGTAATTAATTGATTTTTATTAGTACTCTAAAAAGGACAAATCATGTTTTGCATTACATAGATCCATTAATTGGATCCCAGAAAGCAAGTCAAAAGGGTGATAGAAAATATGTCTATAAAAACTAAAAAAAAAAATTCCTAGAGTCCTTAACGTCAGCTCAGAGGTAGAAAGATTTATATTTAAGAATTGGGTTTCAGAGTTTGTCTCTAAATTCCTCTGATCCTATATGTGCATTTATAATCTCAGTTTCTGATGCAAGCAAAGACTAACAAAAAGCTTCTTCTCCTGGTATGTAAATGTGTCCTTTTAGGAAGTGTAAGAATTCCAGTGATTCTGCTTTAAATCCTTAGTCAACTCTTCTGGATTGTAATTTAGATTTACTTTTTTAAAAATTTGCTTGTTAAAACAGAAATTCTGAAAATATGTAGAAAAGTGAAGACTATGATTGGAAGACATGGCCCAGTAGGTGGTACATGTGATCTTGAAGAAGATTCACAGAGATCTGGGCAATGAATTGGTAAGATCAACAATTCAGAGCTGAAAGAGATTTTAACCATCATCAGGTCAATGGGCCACAAGATCATAAAGACCATAGATTTAGAATTGAAATCACCCAGTATTTTACACCCTCATTTTACAGGTGAGAAAACTGACGCACAGTCTATCATTCTACTAGCAATTATTAAGTTCCTACTATGTGCCAAACACTATGCTAACTGCTGAGGATACAAAGAAAGGCAAAAAAAATAGCAATCAAATGGAGCAAACAACAAGAAAACCACTATGTATAAGTAAGATATATATAGGATGATTTGGAGGTAATCAATAGAGGAAAATGATTAACCTTAGGAGGAATCAGTAAAAGCTTGCTGCAGAAGGTGGGACGTTAGCTGATACTTGAAGGAAGCCAGGGAAGCTGAGAG
This sequence comes from Trichosurus vulpecula, assembly GCF_011100635.1. NCBI lineage: Eukaryota > Metazoa > Chordata > Mammalia > Diprotodontia > Phalangeridae > Trichosurus > Trichosurus vulpecula. Next base: position 227,433,190 of record NC_050573.1, read on the forward strand.
GTCAGATGACCAAGGAGAGAGTTCCAGGTGTGGGGGAACAAGCAATTAATAAAGGCAAGAAATGGAAAATCTAGTGAAATGAACAGCAAAGAGGCCAATGTCACTGAATTACAGCATGTGTGTGTGTATGTATGTGTGTGCGTGGGTGCACACATGAGTGTGTGGGGGCAGAGTACTATATATAAGAAGACTGAAGAGGTGGTGAGGGGGAAATGTTATAAAATTTGTCAATTGAAAGATTATTAATAACTTTGGAGAGAGCAGTTTTGGTGGAATTATGAAGTCTGACAAAAGACTTTAGAGAGTTGTGAAAAGACTGAAAGAAAAGGAAAGGGAAGCTGCTATTTTAGACAGTCTTCTCATGAATTGGAGTCAGGATACTTGAGGTAGAGGGACCAACCAATAGGCTATTGCAGTGATCTAGGAATAAGGAGATGAGGTTCTATACCAAGGTGGCTGCAATGTCAGTGGGAAAGAGAGGGTGTATATAAAAGGCAGAAAAGAAAGGATTTGTCAGGGAGGCAGGGAAGAGTGAAGACTCGATGATAACACATGGGTTTCAGGCCTTGGAGTTAAGTGACTTCCCCAAAATGACATTGTTAGTAAGTGTTGCAACAATTCAGCTAGCAGCTGTTGTGGGAGTGAAAGACCAACACAAGCCCAACAGCAAGGACACTGCCAGCACAAGTTCTTTTGATCTGCTTTACTAAGGAAAGTAGTGTTAAGGGATTAACGACCTTATTTCAATCCAACATACAAATACCATTCACTTAGTTCAGGGGAAAAAGCCAGCACACTGAACTTCAGAGCAAATACAAACAAATTACAAACATACATTATAAACAGACCAAATATAATTCATAGTTACCAAGAAGGCATCAATGTCTGGAGGGCTCTTAACTACAGCTGCCCAGAGTCTCCACATCAATACTCCTCCAAGAGTGAGAGCCCCCCCAAAATAGCTCTGTTCTCTCTTTTTATACAGTCTTTGGACATCATCAAACTTCATCTGAGTGACCAGAACTTAGGCGCATACTATTGGCTCTGGTCTTAGCAACTGCCCTTAGGGCCCTGGGAGCTTCACACCAACATTGGCTTAGCACCTAGTAATTAGGGGTTTGGGGCTGGGGTTTGGCACCTAGTTAGACAAAATCAAAGAGACTTGATGAATTTATCATTCTAAAACAGTAAAAAAAAAAAAAGTCCCAACTTGATATTACAGTAAGTAGCAGAGGTGAGACTAGAATTCATTTTTTGAATACAGGCTACTGATGTTGTCTACATTATACTTCTTTTCTGTCAGTTAGCAATAAAAACCTGATAGTTCTCTTAGATGGCAGCTCCGATTTCAACCACAGCTACTCTCTTTAAAAAAAAATGTGTCTCATAAAAAACTGTATCTTGTAAAGGATTCTTAGAAATGAGTCTTCTCCTACTGTTCAGTGTTTGCTCACATTAAGAAATCCCATAAAATAAGCATGGCAGAATAGAAAAGAACAAATTTGCTTAAACATGGAATGACCACATAATAAACAATAACTAACAGGCATGGTTTCCTCTATGTCTGATGACTGCTGTAGAAAATCTCACTCACTGTTCTAGGAAAATTAAAATGAAGCAAAAGTTAAAAAAAAAAGGCTAATGTCCATCTGAAGTACAGGATGGCTTCTATCTTGCCATATAAAATAATGTCTTTGTTCAAAAAGCTCACTAGCAGAATTGCTGAGATCATTATTTTCTGTTTTACACAGAAACTTAACAGATTCTAAGCCTGGTCTTTAATTGTTCCTTTTTCATGCCCTGAGATTAAATTTGGGGAAATTGCTGACCCCTGAGTCACATTGCAACATCTATTTTGTGGTTGACAGCTTGTCTCCTTACTCTAAATTCCATGGTATCTTTATTTATTTATTTATTTTAGTGCCACATGAATGTTTAGGCCCCCTTGGCAATTGCTGGGTTGAAATTTGCCTGATGTCAAAGTAGTTTATTTTAACATTGCAACATTTTTTTTTAATCTCAGTGGTACGAGTTTAAGTGCTTTATGTAAGCTTTCACACAAGACTTATGGAGGTGCAGGGAATCTATTTTTCCCATCTCTTCTTTTTGTGAAAAGAGACTTAAAACTATTTCTCTGTCTAAAGAGTTAAAAGCAAACTATCACGTTGTGCTCTGGATTGTGAAGAACTACACTGAGAGCTTAATGCTGAGAGTTCCAGGCCAAGGGCCACCCTCCAGGAATTTTGCATCCACCAGGAGGAGCTCTTGTGTCTCCCCAATGTCAGGCTGCTACATTCTTTCTAGATTTTGCCCAGTAACTCTTTTATTTTCTTTCCTTTTTAAAAATTTTCTTCTGTCGGGCTTGTTTGGGTTCTACTTAAACAAAGTAGTGTGTCGTATTTTGTTTTGTTTTTAAAAAGAAAAGCAAACCAGGGAGCTTAAGTAATTTTTTTTTTCATCTGAGACTGGCCAGGTTTTTGATTGTGGAATATAAGAAGGGTCTTGGGGGGAAAAATCCATGGTGAAGTTGTCCTGGTAAAAATCATCATCCCTGAATAGTGCTCAAATATTTGACTCAGTAAATCATATATCAGAATCAGAAGGTACCACAGATGTCATTTAGCTTAACTCTTATTTTACCAATGAGAAAACAGAAGCCCAATGAAGTTCTAGAGTCTTAAATCTAGAACTAGAAGGAATTGCAGATACCATCTTGTCCAACTTCCTGAAGCCCGTAGAGATTTGATGACTTTCTTGAGGTCATATAGTTAGCATAACAGACAGGATTTCAACTCTGGTCCTCTAGAGCCTGTCTTCTGTCAATTTTATTATGCTGCATTTTTTTCCCATAAAGCATGGCTTTAATGGCTTAGCTAACACTTTTTTTTTCTTTTTAACTTTAAAAATAGCAATGGGGCAGAATAAAAACATTTAGACAACAGAAGTACAAGGTACTTCTGAATAATATCAGAGAATATCTATTTCCTATAAAAGTAAGATATCCCTCAGGCATACATGAAGTTTAAAAAAAACTTTCTGAGCTACAGCAGTTCAGGAATTTTGGCAAAATATCTTTAATTTTGTGACCAATTTGAATTCTGAAACAGAAGTGCATTTAAAAAAACTAACAGTGACCCAGGTATCAAAGTTTACAAATTATGCATTTCATCATCATCTTCATCCACAACAAACATTAGATTGTGATCTCTGTGAGAGCAAGGACTGTCTTTTGTCTTTTTATGCCTAGAACTTAGTATAGTGCCTTGCATATTTAGGTACTTTATAAATACTAATTGATTAATTGACATTCATTGAATGCCTACTATGTATGAGGCATTGGGGATATGCATAAGCACCAAATATCACCTCTGCCCTCAAGAATACATTTTTTTTTGTTTCTTTACTAAATCTGTTGAGGTCCCATAAGCACTGGAATTATAAAATGAAGTTATATGAATTTATACCTATTAAATACAACCTTGTTTCCCAATTGAGAAGTAATCCTCAATACATCTTGATGCCTTGATTTAATTTACTCCTCTTTGGTATTTTTTCCCAGTTGGCAGAATAAAGATAACCATAACAATAGTAGAGAGTACTAACAAAGGCCCCAATTTGTTTGACTACATATAGCATTTGTTTTATTATAAGAATTTGTTAGTGCTCCAATGGGGGTAAACTAAAGTTTTGAAATTTTAAGAATAATATTTTAATTCACTTTTAGAACTGAGGAAGATAAGAAAAATGTCATATTTTATAGCAAATAATGATCAACTGTGCGGTACCCGTAAAAAACAACATTTGAACTATCTTCAGACATACAGCTCTGATGTTGCATTATCATACTACTGAACTCATAGAAACTTAGATCTGCTCGCTGCTAAAGGGAATCACTGGTGAAGAGTGGGATTCAAGACAGATACTTTGTAACAAGGTCAAGGGAAAAGAATATGTATTAAAAGCTGTTGAAACAAATCTGCTGCTTACTTTTATCCTCAACTTTAGCCTCAAAATTGAAACATGCAATAGAAGGCAAATACACAAATTAGACAATTCATCAATTTTGTGTGAGTAACATTCAATTAGGGGAAAAAAAGAGTTGTAGTGTAGTATAACAACATGATACATTTTTTTGTTCATTTCGGTCTCCAGTTATATCCAACTTTTCTTGAATCCATTTAGGTTTTTATTGGCAAAGATACTGGAATGGTTTACCATTTCCTTCTCTGTACATAACATTATACTTGGTATAATAAAATAATGTAATGCATACAAGATATATTATATCCGAGCCTCAGTTTCCTGATATATCAAGTTAGGAGGTTGGACTAGATGATCTCTTCTACTTTCAAATTTAAGATACTATGTGAAGTATATTTATTCGCCTCAGGAGAGCAGGTATGACTTGACAGCTATGTAGGAGTGAGGGTGAGCAGAAGTGAAATGATGGCCTCAACTTTATGAGCATGATGGGAAAAGTTTGGAGAGCATTCAAGTCTAATATAAACTACAGTTATCCCTTCCACATCACAACTTTCCCCATCGTGGTTTTGTCATGGTAGGAATAAAACATTAAATGGGAATTTTGCAAAAGCTACAGATGATACATAAAGGCTATCAGACAACACAGAAAAAGTTTAGAAACTCAGGAATACATAAAACACATGTATAATATTGTATAACATTACCACATTTTTGTTTTTAATACCAAAATAGTTCAAATTTCTTCTTTGGTATGAAGGGAGGGCCAAAAATTTTGTGCAGATTTTCCAGATCACAGGTGGAAGGGATAACTGTATGTGAAAAACCAGTAGGAAAACCTCCCTAAAGATGCCTAGTTTTAGATACTTGAAGTAACTGACATGTTGAATTTATTATATTCTTATAAAGAAAAACAGTCTACATGTAATAGTGCTTTACAGTTTCATATATAGCCTCTTTTCTCTTCTCCTTTGGATACGGAAGTATTCATTTCAGTTCATGTTTGTTAAATTCAAATATTTTCCCATGGAAAATTTTTGAACAAAATCAAGTGATAACTTTGCTCTATAACCATAGTCAAGTAAAACTTCTCGGGCCTATGGAACCTCTCATTAGTCTCAAAAGGAATAAAACCATGGTGCTTGGGTTACATTTTATATAGTAGTCAAGTAATGCTACATAGGAAGATAGCCATTTCTTTATTTCCTGAGAGTATGGATTATTTCATTCTTTGTATCTGTATCTCCAAAGCCTATCATGATGCCTGACAATGGGAGTTGCTTAATAATACTTGTTTATTGATTGATTGGCTTCTGAGGTCCCTTCCTGCTCTAAATTTATGATTCCATGATCACCTAATCCTTTATTGCCTATAGCAGTAATAGTCTTTTGTTATCAGACAGTGATATTACACCATTAACTTGCTCTCTTTAGAACTTAAAAAAAAGAAGAAACTGCTATAAAAATGTGATCCATTTGGTGTTGAATCTTACAGGGAGGTGTCAGCCTAAGTTACTCAACACTGGTTGTGACCTAGCAAGGTTATTTGAAAAGATGAGTTTTTTTGAGAGAGGGTGCTTTAGAAAACAGTTATTGATTCCATGAAAAACAACCATCTTCTCACCTTCTGGGAACTCTACAGTGGTTTCAAAGTCATGATACTCTGTGTACCCTTTTATATCCGTTAGATACATTATATCTATATACATTAGATATTTAAAGAGCTAGAATGAAGAGAATGAAATATACTCTGTGTGCCTTTTTTGGATGGTTGAATAAGGCATTCACATGAAAATGCTTTGTGTAATAAAAGTAATAATGATAATAATTAGCACGCTTTAAAATTGTATAGTAATAATAATGATAATGATAAATGGCATGCTGTAAAATTGTACAGTAATAATAATAATGATAATAATTGACTTGCTTTGTAATTATATAGTAATAGTAATAAGGATGATACAGACACATTTTATAATTGAATAATAGTAATAAAAACTAATATGCTTTATAATAATAATAATGATGTAATTCACTACTGTGTTAAGATTTTCAAAGTGCTGTACATAAAACAGTATATACATATACACTTCTTCATGTGAACTCACAACCCTGTGAGGGTACAGGAGATAACATATCTCTAGTTTACAGATAAAGAAACTAAGGCCCAGAGAGTTGAAGTGGCATGACCATTCTTACATAGCTCTTAAGTGAAGAGCAGTGAGGTATTGTGAAGTGGAGTCAAGTCTGCTATGGTGGGTTGTAGTTGGAGCCTCAAGGCAAGATCGGACAAATTACTGAACCTCTCTGAGACTCAGTTTCCTTATCTCCAAAATCAAGGGGTAGGTATAGATGACCTTTAAGGTTCCTTTCCACTCTAATTCTATAACTAACTTTGAGTTAAAGACAGAATTTAATTCAAGTGTTTCTAACACCCTGTCCTTTCAAGGACAGCTAGATAGAGCACAGTAGATAGAGTGCTGAGCCTAGAGTCAGGAAGCCCCGAGTTTAAATTTGGCCTCAGATACTTCCTAGCTATGTGACCCTGACCAAGTCACTTAACACAGTTTGCCTAAATTTCCTCATCTGTAAAATCAGCTGGAGAAGAAAAAGGCAAACCACTCCAGCATCTTTGCCAAGAAAATGCCCAAAAGGGGTCACTAAGAGTTGGATGTGACTGAAATGACTAAACAACAATCCTTTTTTCATTCTATCCGTTATACCACAAGGCCTCCAAGTAGGTGGCAGAAGAGGATCAGTTATTCAGTTGCCACTCACTTCTCAAGCACTTATATGCCAGGCACTGTACTAATCACTGGAGATACATAGACAAAAGTAAAATAATCCTTGCCCTTAGGGAGCTTATATTCTAGTGGAGGAAAGGAAAAATGTTGGCTTTGACTTTTTGTACCAGATGGTATTTTGAAAAGGCTACCTGAATTTTAGTTTCCAGAGGGAATGATTACTTTTTAATTTTTTGGCTTTAAGTGATAGTTTGGGTCAAGATGGGCAAATACACATTAGGAATATTATTTGCTGTGCTAAACAGTTCAGAGGCTTGTGGCTTCCTTAGCAATGATTTATGATGTACAGAGAGAATTAATATTATGAATACCATGCCAGTAGCTTGTATGGTTTCCTCATTTGTGTTATGTCATGTTGGTGGTGCTAGAAAGAAAAAGTGGTCAGAGAAAATGTGAGATTATTAAAGCACTGGGGCAATGTTTTAAATGTATCCTTACAGGGACTTAGCAGAGGAGAAAGCAGCTGTGATCTCTGTCTCTATGCTCATACAAACATTTAATTCAATTTAACATGAAAAGCAAGGTATATGTGTGTGTGAACATGCACAAACATGACCACACACAGCTGTCTAGTGAATCTTTTCTGTTGAAAGCCTTGTACTCTTCTAGAGAAAGTCAAACCTAGTAAAATTTTATCATCCAAAATTAATGAATTTGTATACTTAACAAGTCAGTAGATAAACATTTATAAAGGATTTACTATGTGACAGGCATGGTGCTAAACACTAGGCATGAAAAGAAAGGGGAAAAGGGAAAATGCTCCCTCAAGGAGCATTCATTCCAAAAAGGTAGACAGTAAGTAAATTACCAAGCACAAAGCAGATGTAAACAGATTCTGTGGAAGGTAGTTTGAAAAGGGATTAGCTTTAGAAGCTGAGGAAATGGTAAAGGCTAGTGGGGGAAAGGTGGCCTCAGAGTTGAAACCTGCTGGAAGGTGGGGCAGAGCCAAGATGGTGACTGGAAAGCAGGGACTTGCCTAAACCTCTCCCCCAGGACCCTCCAAACACCTATAAAAATGGTTCTGAACAAATTCTAGAACTGTAGAACCCACAAAATAGCAGTGGGAAGCAGAGCTCCAGCCCAGGACATCTTGGATGGTCACTGGGTAAGGTCTATCACATGGAACGGGGAGCAGAGCAAAGCCCAGCATGAGCCATGGCTGAACTAACCACACCAGGAGCCAAGCTGAACAGGCCCTAGCACCCTGAATCACTGAGCTGTGGCAGTTACCACACGTCACAACCCACAAACATCAAAGACAGCAGAGAAGATTAGTGGGAAAAACTGCGGGAACAGAGTGAAAGGAGTTTGAGGTTTGGCCACCACCCAGCTCTGAGGACAGAACTACAGCTACAGTTGCTTCCGGCCCCAGGCCAAACTGGTGGGAGGAATTAAGTGGCAGATCAGAGCAAGAGTGAAGAGCCTGCTTTGATCTGAACCACGGTCCAAGTTGGCGGTTCGTGGGGAAGGAGGAGTGCTGGTGTGGCAGAGCTTGCTATGTAGAAATAGCTCTGAAAACAACAGCATAGCCCCTCAAGCTTGGAACAAAGTACTCTCCACTCTACAAGCAGTCATACCCTGACAAAAAGCTCAAGGGTCAAGTAGTTGACTGGGAACATGAACAGGCAGCAAAAACGGATGCAGATTCAGACCCAGACTTTGGAATAATTTTTGTTTTTTGGCAACGAAGAAGACCAAAACATACATCCAGAAGAAGTCAACAAAGTCAAAGAGCCTACAAAAAAAGCCTCCAAGAAAAACATGAACTGGTCTCAGGCCATGGAAGAGCTCAAAAAGGATTTGGAAAAACAAATTAGAGAAGTAGAGGAAAAATTGGGAAGAGAAATGAGAGTGATGCAAGAAAACCATGAAAAAAGTCAATCAATGACTTGCTAAAGGAGACCCAAAAAAATACTGAAGAAAATAACACCTTAAAAATAGACTAATTCAAAAGGCAAAAGAGCTCCAAAAGGCCAATGAGGAGACGAATGCCTTGAAAGGCAGAATTAACCAATTGAAAAGGAGGTCCAAAAGACCACTGAAGAAAATACTACCTTAAAAATTAGATTGGAGCAAGTGGAAGCTAGTGACTTTATGAGAAATCAAGATATTATAAAAATAGAACCAAAGGAATGAAAAAATGGAAGATTGTGAAATATCTTGTTGGAAAAAACCACTGACCTGGAAAATAGATCCCAGAGAGATGATTTAAAAATTATTGGACTACCTGAAAGCCATGATCAAAAAAGAGCCTAGATATCGTCTTTCAAGAAATTATCAAGGAGAACTGCTCTGATACTCTGGAGCCAGAGGGTAAAATAGAAATTGAAAGAATCCACCAATTGCCTCCTGAAAAATCCCAAAAAGAAAACTCCTAGGAATATTGTTGCCAAATTCCAGAGCTCCTGAATCAAGGAGAAAATACTGCAAGTAGCCAGAAAGAAACAATTTGAGAATTTTGGAAATACAGTCAGGATAACACAAGATCTAGCAGCTTCTACGTGAGGGGCTTGGAGTATGATATTCTGGAGGTCAATGGAGCTAGGATTAAAATCAAGAATCACCTACCCAGCAAAACCTAGTATCATACTCCAAGGCAAAATATGGATTTTCAATAGAAAAGAGGACTTTCAAGCTTTCTCAGTGAAAAGACCAGAGCTGAATAGAAAATTTGACTTTCAAACACAAGAATCAAGAGAAGCATGAAAAGGTAAACAAGACCGAGAAATCATAAGGGACTTACTAAAGTGGAAATGTTTTGTTTACATTCCTACTTGGAAAGATGATGTGTATAATTCATGAAAGCTCAGTATTAGGATAGCTGACGGGAATATACATATATATATATACACACACACACATACATATATATACATATATATACACACATATATACATATATACATATATAATATATATACATACACACATATATATATACATGTATATAATATATATACATACATATACATATATACACAGAGGGCACAGGGTGAGTTGAATATGAAGGAATGATATCTAAAATCAATCAAATTAAGGGATGACAGAGGAATATATTGAGAGAGGGAGAAAGGGAGAGATAGAATGGGGTAAATTATCTCACGTAAAAGTGGCAAGAAAAAGCAGTTTGTTGGAAGAGAAGAGGGGTCAGGTGAGGGGGAATGAGTGAATCTTGCTCTCATCGGATTTGACTTGAGGAGGGAATAACATTCTCACTCAGTTGGGTATCTTACCGCACAGGAAAGAAGGAGGAAGGGGATAAAAAAGGGGGGATGATAGAAGGGAGGGCAGACAGGGGGAGGAGGTAATCAAAAGCAAACACTTTTGAAAAAGGACAGGGTCAAGGGAGAAAATTGAATAAAGGGGGATGGATAGGAAAGAGCAAAATATAGTTAGTCTTTCACAACATGAGTACTGTGGAAGGGTTTTGTATAATTATACACATGTGGCTTATGTTGAATTGCTTGCCTTCTTAGGGAGGGTGGGTGGGAAGGGAAGAGGGGAGAGAATTTGGAACTCAAAATTTTAAAAGCAGATGTTCAAAAAAAAAGTTTTTACATGCAACTAGGAAATAATATATACAGGCAATGGGGCATAGAAATCTATCTTGCCCTACAAGAAAGTGAGGGAAAAGGGGATGGGGGGGAGTCGGGTGACAGAAGGGAGGGCTGACTGGGGAACAGGGCAATCAGAATATATGCCATCTTGGAGTGGGGGGCAGGGTAGAAATGGGGAGAAAGTTTGTAATTGAAATTCTTGTGGAAGTCAATGCTGAAAACTAAAAATATTAAATAAATAAATAATAATTAAAAAAAATAAAGAACAACAAAAAAGTATATAAAACTGCAAAAAAAAAAGTATTGTGCTTTAAAGTGGATACTAATCCACAACCACAAAATGCCTTAAAAAAGAAAACAAAACAGAAACCTGCAGGAAGGCAGTGACTTTTAAGGGGCAGAACTAAAGAGGGAAGAGCATTCCAGCTATGCTGTACAATGAATGCAAAGACATAGGAGAAAGGTGGTGGAGTATTATGCTTGAGGAACTGCCAATATGTCAATGAAACTGGGTCATAGGATGTGCAGAGGGGAGTAAAATATGAGAAAGAAAGGACTCAAGTCATGGAGATCTTTAAGTGCCAAACAGAAGACTTTAAATTTAATCATGAAATAAGTGAGGAGACACTTGAGCTCAGTGAACATGGGGTTGATGTGATCAGATTTACGCTTTAGAGAAATCAATATGGTGGCCTTGTGGAGGATGGATTAGAGTAGGGAAAAAATTAAAGCTGGATTAACAGTTAAAAGGCAATCTATAGTCTTGGTAAGAGGTGATGAGAGTGTGAACTAGGGTTGTCACTGGGCAAATAGAGATAAGGAGACATATGAGAAATGTTGGGAAGAGAAAAATGACAAAATTTGGCAATGGATTGGATATGTGGGGTGATTGAGAAAGATATTGAGAGAGGATGACACTGAATTTGCAGACTGGGAAGATGGAGGTATCCCTGAGAGGTACCTTGATAGGGAAATTTAGGAGAGAAGAGGGTTGGAAAGGGGAAAGATAATTAGTTTTGTCAGGACTGTGCTGGGTACTAGGGGCACAGAAGCAAAAAAGGGAAAGGGAACTTAATTTCTTCGTTAAGTAAATAACCAGATAAAACTGAAAAGTGGAAAGAACACTGGACTTTGTGTCTTATGGCATTGGTTTGAGTTTTGGTTGTGACACTTCCTAGATGTGTGACTGTGACCCAGTAAACTACTTTGTGTCCCATCTGCAATAGTTAGGTTAGGAAGGGTCTGCGGCTGGATTAAAATCCAGGTCCTCCTCACTCCAAGTCCAGCATGCTAGCCACAATGCCACTTACATCTACCCTATGAATATAGCTTTATATGCAATATCTCTGTGAGGCATTGCTATAGATACTATTATTCTACTTCATAGCTAAGAAAGCTGAGAGGGTCAGGGAAGGCAAATAATTTACTTTAGGTCATTTATAAACTTATAAATGTAAGAACTGGTGTTGGAAAGCACATCTCAATGAAGTGCTCTCTTCACTAAACCATTGTAGCAAACTTGAGCCACTAAAAAGTTGCAGTTTGTTGAAAACAAAGTTGACACATAGTTTTTGGAAAGGTGACTACCCATCAGTATTGGAGCTGCAGTTTTTTCTGATTAGCAGGCCGAGTCCTATGTGTTTGTTATGATGCCTGAAGGATTTTCACCTAGGAGGAGAGAGGTGATAGGTGAAAGAAAATTATTTGCTTCTGTGTTTATTTGTTTATTACTTGTTTGGAATCAAGTGGGGACAAGGTAGATATAGAAAAAGGAATGCACCACAATGTTGAATTCCCATTATCTTCAGGATGTTACAACTTAGTAAGAGCTAGGCAGGAAAGGCCCACAGTCTTGATCTTTGACATAACTGTATCCAAAGTTTCCCGGGCCCTTTCTCATAATGGGTAGAAGCTACACATGGAGAGTCTTTCAGAGGAGAGACCTGAGAAGTTTTTAAAATGCCTGAAAGTGAAACTTGACTTTGTCTTTAGTTTCTGTATCATACAGTGTTCTATTTTAAGTGATATTATTGAAGCTAAGAATACTAACTTGTAGAGAACATTTTTATATGGAAATTCAAAAGTTAGAATTAGCTCTCCCTATTCTTAGCAGATTTAAAAAAATATTCTAATTTCCATGCATCAGAAATGGGAATCTTCATAATAATAGAAATAGTTTACATTTATATCGCACTTTGTAGACTTCTAAGAACTTTTACATACATCAGTTTATTTGATTCTCAACAATCTTTGATGTATGCAGGATAGATATTATCACTATTTCAGACATCTTAAACTGGATACCAAGCAGATATCTTAAACTGAACATGTCCAAAACCAAACTCATTATTTTTCCCACTAAATCCCTCCCTCCTAATTTCCTTCTTTTCTTTTTTAAAATTTATTTTTAGTTTACAGCATTCAGTCCTACAAGCTTTTGAGTTCCAAATTTTCTCCCCCTCCCTTATTCCCCCCACCTCCCCAAGACAGCATGCAATCTGATATAGGCTCTACATATATATTCACATTAAAAATATTGTCACATTAGTTATGTTGCAAATATAAATGATAACCAATGGAGTGAACCACGAGAAAGAAGAAACAAAACAAAAAAGAGAGAGAGCAAATAGTATACATCAATCTGCATTCAGACTCCATAATTCTTTCTCTGGCTATGGATAGCATTTTCCATCATGAGTCTCTTGAAGTTGTTTTAGATCCTTGCATTACTGAGAAGAGCCATGTCTACCAAAGTCAGTCCATCGCACGTTGTGGCTATAACTGTGTACAATATTCTTCTTATTTTTTTGTACATGTGAATCCATTTCCCATTTGTATGATCTCTTTGGGATACAGCCCTAGAAGTGGTATTGCAGGGTCAAAAGGTATGCACATTTTTATAGCCCTTTGGGCATAGTTCCAAATTGCTCTCCAAAATGGTTGGATCAATTCACAACTCCATCAACTTCCTTATATTTTCAAAGGCAACACCATCCTTCCAGACCCTCAGGCTTGAAATTTATGTGTCATCCTCAACTCCTCACTGTATCTTATCCCCTCATCCAATCTGTTGCCAATGCCTGATGATTTTACCTTTGCAATGTCTCTTGAATATACCACCTTCTCTCCTCTGACACTGCCACTACCTTAGTATAGGTCCTTATCACCTCACACCTGGAATATTGCAATAAACTGCTGGTAAGTTTTCCTTCCTCAATCGTCTCCATTCCAACTCATCCTTGATTCAGCCATCAAAGTGATTTTCCTAAAGCCCCTACTCAATAAACTCCAGGGGCTCCCTATCACTTCCAAGATCAAAACAAAATCTTCTGTTTGTTGTTTAGAGCCCTTCAAAACCTAGCCCCCTTCCTACCTTTCCAGTCTTCTTACACCTTACTTTCTGCCACATACTCTTTGATCCAGTAGCACTAGCTTAGCCTCCTGGCAGTTCCGTGAACAACACACTCCGTCTCTTGGCTCTGGACATTTTCTGTGACTATCCCCTATGCCTGGAAGGCTCTTCTTCTTCATCTCTACCTATTACCTTCCCTGACTTCCTTTAAATCTCAACTAAAATCCTCTCTTCTCCATAAAACCTTTCCCAATCTCTCTTAATTTCAGTGCCTTCTCTCTTTTAATCATTTCTTGTTTATTCTTCCACATTAGATTTTGAGCTCCTTGAAGGCAAGAGCTATCTTTTGCCTCTTTTTGTATCCTCACGGTCTGGTGCACAGTGAGCTTTTAATAAATATTTATTGACTCACTGACCACTTTATAATGGAGGAAACTGAGCCCAAAGTGATTGTGACTTATCTAAGAACATATGTAGTAAATGGTACAACAGAACAAGATCAGGTCTTTTAACTTTTAGTCTAATTTTCTTTCAAATATACTATTATTTCCTCCATCCATGAAGATAATTTGCCTATAGTAATATAAAATTTTATTTAGAGTTTAATTTTTAAGCACAGTTTTTTTCTATTTTTCCTTTCCCCTCCTGGAGTCTTGGGGGTGCTATTCATGTTAGAAGAGCAACATAGAAAGTTTTTTGTTGTTGCTGGCACTCTCTGTAGATGTCTGACTCCCTTTTCATGGTATATGTTTTGAGACTAAAAGCCTAATTCCAGTAAAACACATTTTTGTTTAACATTAAGAATGGGGAAACCACCATGTGTCAAATACTTGCTTCAGAGCATAACTTGTGGCCATGAAGTCAAAAAATCTTGGCAAAATATCATTTTTAAAAGAAATCAATATAGTTTCTATCTTTGACATTAGTTATATTCTAACTAACTATAGATGTAGCTAGTTGGCACAGTGGATAGAGTGCCTCACTTGAAGTCACAAAGACTCTTCTTTGTGAGTTAAGATCTAGTGTCAGATACTTACTAGCTGTGTGACCATGGACAAGTTGCTTTACCCTGTTTTCCCTAGTTTCTTGTCTATAAAATGAGCTAGAGAAGGAAATGGCAAACCTCCCTTGTAGCTTTGCCAGAAAAAAAAACCCAAATGGGGTCATGAAGAATCAGACAGACTGAAATGACTAAAAAATAAACAACAAAAAGCTAATGACACATAAATCATAGATTTAGGATATTTTCACAAAATAAGGATAATTTTCACTCCAAATGGTAGTGAAGGCCACACAAGCTGAAGTGAATTGTTCTACTCTTTCTAGAAGTCTGCTCTTTGGTCCACATGTGGTTTAAAATAAGGATACTTGGATGTCAGAAACTTTTCTTACTTGTGGTATGTGCCAGAAATTGGGTAAAGTGCACTCCCATTTTCCCCCTCCATTGGCTAGGAGGGCAAATCTCTGCCTCTGCTCTATTCTACAGGGTTGTATTGCCTGTGGAGTTTGGATTGAGCCTCATGAAATGGTAGAAAAGAAAATAGTATATTTACTTCATTCAGAGTGGGGAGAATACACATATTTGTCACTCTTTAATAATTGCATGTACTTTTTACATACTGTTTCTTTTGCATTTTACAAAGATAAAAAATCCAAAATGTCCCAGTGTTTTCCCCACTTCTCTCTTTCTACATGATGATGGTAGGATGTTACAAAAGTGAACAGAGGGTAATATGAATGGCACGATTTTCAGATCATCTACAAACATTAATTTAGCTGGTGGAACACCAACTCTGAGATCTTTGTCAAATGATCAATGATCAATACTACTGGAGGAAGTGAATTATATCAATATTGACATTCTCACTATAAATGAAACCAGTAGAAAATTTGTAGTGACTCATAAGAATGATAATTCATTCAACAAAATATCATTAAGTGTCTGGAGAGGCAAATAAAGGTTGAATAAGGTTGAATATGAATAAGAGTTGATCTTATTCATCCAAAGACAAAAAGAATATAATTTCATGGGATATTTTGATCATCTTGTACTTCAATGATTATGAAAAATGAAGAAATCATAATAAAAATTATTGTAGCTCATCATAGTTGATGAAGATGCAGAAAAATTCTACACAGAATTCACAATAAGACCCTCCAAATTAAATAAATACCTTTATACTTGAGTATTTTCTATTAAATGCATCTCAAATTCAACCAATATAAAAAAGAACTCAATCTTCTCCCCCAAATCCATCCTTCTTTACAATGTCATTACTTCCTTCAAGGTTACTACCATCTTTTTGTCATCCAGGCTTGCAACCTGTGTGCCATCATCAACTCTTTACTCTCCCTCTCACCCCAACTATTGGATCAGTTGCCAAGTATCATTAATGCAGCCTCCACAACATCTCTGACATTCATCCCATTCTCTATTTACATTACAACCACTCTAGTCTTGTCTCCTATCATTTCTTACCTGGAATTTTGCTGGAGCCTTGGTCTTCCTGCATCCAGTATCTCCATTCTCCAGCCCATTCTCTACACAGCTGCCTAAATGATATTCCTAAAGTACCATATGGTCATGTCACTTACTTCCCAAAAGTTCAAATCACTCTCTGTTGTGTCTGGTATCAAATGCAAACTCTTCTATTTGGCATTTAAAATGTTTCACTAGCTTTCCAAATTTATTGCATATTACTCTGCTTTGTACTTTTTTTTCTAATCAAACCGGTCCACTTTCTGCTTATTATATGGGACATTCCACCCTCTCTCCATGGCTTTCAGCAGACAATCAACCATATCTTCAATACACTCCTTCCTTAGAATCTTTAGTTCACTTTATAGCTCAGCTAAAGTGCTACCACTTTTCCTAACTTTCTTGAAAATGACACCTGTCCTGATCTCTGATCATCCTAGCCCCTACTGTCCCTTGTAGTGATTTTGTATTTGCCCTCTATAAGTTTGTTCATACATGAATGTGTGTGTGTATGTGTATACACAGGGTACGTTAATAACTACTTAAGGGCCTACTATGTGCCAGGCCCTGCTCTAAGGACTGGGGATGCAGAGAAAGGCAAAATATAATCCCTGGTCACAATCTAATGGGGGAGACAACATGCAAATAACATATGCATATATAGGAATCTAATATGAACATTAATATGAATATATCACCTCTTCTGATAGATGGCAAGTTCTGTGAAGGTAAGAACTATTTGATTTAGTTCTTTGTATGTCCAGTGCTGGGTATGGTGCCCAGTACCTACTAGGTGCTTCATACATGATTGTTTACTGACTGGTGACTTTAGCACAAAAGGGGATATAAGTGACGATGGCAAAAAAATGAGGGGGGGGGAAATATGTATTAGGAGTGAGCAATAATAGAGGACAAAGACTTGTCAGCTACCCAAAAGTTTTGTGACATTTCATTCCGTATATATTCTTCTAGAAATGAATCAGAAGGGACTGGACAACTTGACATGTTGAACACTGAGCAGTATAGCTCAGATTAAACTGATTGCATTTTTTAACAGACAGGAATCTTGGAGTCATTCTTTAATAGTCTCTCCGTATGTAATTAGAATAAAGGTGAAAACAAGCACAAATCTAGAAGAATAAAAATGAGAAAGAGGATATGGTTTGCAATGAAATTAATTCCAGTCTGACCTAGTTCAACACATTATTAATTAGCAGTTGAACAGCAACAATTTATTAAGCACTTGCTATATGTCAGGTTTTATGCTAAGTTCTGGAGATACAAAAGGTAAAAATCTCTGCTCTCAAGGAGCTTGTATTTGAATGTGAGGGACAATATGTGACAACTGTGTACGAACAACAATATGTTCAAAATAAATTAGAGATAAGCAACAGAGAGAAGGCAACAGAGAACTAAGGCGGATCAGGGAAGGTTTCATGGAAAAGATAGAACTTTAACTGGACTTGAAGGAAGCCAGAGGAGCCAGGAGGAGGAAATGAGGAGATAGTGTTCCAGGAATGGGATACAGCAATGAAAATGCCTCGCGTTGGAAAACTGAATTTCTTTTAAGATGAACAGCAAAGAGGCCAATGTGACTTGACTATGGGGGAGGGTGGGGTTGGTCGGTGGTATAAGAAGTAAGAAGACTGGCAAGGAAAAAGTCAGATTATAGGAGGGTTTAAAAGCCAAAAAGATTATTTTATACTTGATCCTGGAGGCGACAGGAAGCCATTGTTTAGATTTAAGCCTGGAGTCAATAGGGAGTTGGTGAGAGAGGTAGCATGTTTAAATTTTCCCTTTGGAAAAGACATTAAGAAAGTGGTCAGATAGGTAGGGAAAAATCAGAAGAGTTCAGTGTCACTAAAACCTAGAGAGAAGAGAATACCAAGGAGAAGATGATCAATAGTGTGAAAGGCTGTAGAGAGGTCAAGAAGGAAAATAGAAAAAAAATAGGGAGAAAAGACACGTAGATTTATTATAACAGTTTCATGCAGAAGTTTAACTGATATAAATAATTAATATATTGAAGAGACCAAAAGCGACTAAAAACTGCCTTAGTCAGCAGAGACTTTAGTTACTTGCCAAATGGGAAGATATGTCAGCCAAGGGCTACAACAGTTTAGAATATAACCTCATTTGTAATATCTTTTAGAGAGGGATGCTAGAAGATTACAAGCAGCATCACCTCATAAAACAAAAGAAGAATCAAAAGGGGAAAATAGTTTAAAGAAAGGTTGGATTGAGAACCAGCAAGACACTGTCATCCTGGAGGCATTTATTAATGAAATTGGAAGGACAAAAAACAGAGGAAAGATGGAAAAGATCCACAAATATTTTTATAACAAATTCTTTTCCCCATCCCAAAGCATTGATCCATAACATTTGAACTCTGCAATTATAGCCCCAAATGTAGTTTTAGAGGAAGTAGAAATAGCAATAAAGAAAATAAAAATGGGATAAGTGGTTTGATTAAACCAAGTATACACAGATGAATTTTGTTTTGGAGCTAACACTTATTTAAGCGTGATGAGGGATCAATGATCAAGGTATTTGAAAAAGTGGGAAATCTATGTACAATGTCTTTATACAATATATCAGACATCATTATTCCCAAAGAAGAGTATTAATAATTAACTTCTAAGCCATATTCCTACTTTCCCAATATATGAATTTTATGATAATAATCTATACATGCCTCAAGGATGTCATTGATAAAGGTATTAGAAGAAAACAGGCAGCCTTTTTTCAGTAGTGTTCCACAGGAGATGAAATATCTTTTAATACATTTTATTGATATCTCCTGTTTCTTACATCATCATGTTTGTGCTAAATATCCTTCTCTCTCCCAGAAAGCCAACCCACATAATAAACAGTATTTTTGAGAGAAAAAGAATATCATCACAACTGATCAATACATTGAAAAAGTTTGAAAACATGTCTAATATGTGACACTTGTGGACCTCCCAGCTTCATGGAGGAGAGAGTTGGGGGAATCCTCTCATATTTCTTCATTCAAATCCTGCTTGATCTTTATAATTCTATTACATTCACTTTTTATTCTTGGTGTGTCATTCTTTCCATTTACATTGTTTGCTATGTCTTTCTTTCCATTTATATTATTGGAGTTACTGAGCATATTGTTTTCTTCATTCTACTCACTTCACATTGCATCAATGCATGTAAATCTTTCTGTACTTCTCTGTATTCACTATACTCATACTTTCTTACAACATAATAATATTCTGTTACACTCATGTACCACAATTTGTTGTTGTTTTTCAGTTGTTTCAGTTGTGTCTGACTTTTCATGACCCCACTTGGGGTTTTCTTTGGAACAATACTGGAGTGGTTTGCCATTTCCTTGTCCAGCTGATTTTACAGATGAGGAAACTGAGTCAAAAAGGGTTAAGTGACTTGCCCAAGATTATCCAGTGAGTAAATGTCTGTGACCAGATTTGAACTCAGGAAGACTAGTCTTCCTGACTTCAGGCCCAGCACTCTACCCACTGTGCCACCTAGCTAAACAAAACAATTTGTTTAGCTGTTCCCCAATTGATGGGCAACATTTTGTTTCTAATTCTTTGCCATTACAGAAAGTGCTGGTATAAATATTGTATTACATATGGGTGAGATCACATCATTATCATCATACAATTGACTAAAAGATATTGAAAATTCAAAATCTGAGTCTGCTTATTGTTTGTTCACTATAAAAATCATTTGATTTAGAAAAACAAAATATTTCTTTAAAAGTGGCTCCAATGAGGTGCCTCCTGTATACATATCAATATTATGCAAGATTTCTTGGAAGATATAACAACAAATACATATCAACTTGATCATTGATACTCTGAACTCTGATCATCGATATCAAGCAAAGCATAAAACGGGGGATGTATACTAACCAAACCTGTCTGTTCTTGTCATGGGAAAAGATATGTAACTTGAGGAAAAGAAGGTTTCTCTATAAATGTCCTCCAAATGATCCAATTTATAGATGACATTGTGATTCCCTCACTAAGCACAAGGATATTGTAGATACTGCTAATTGAAAACTAAAATCACTCAAAGGATTTTGGTTTAACCATCACAAAGCTTGAAGTAAATGGATGAAGAATGCTTAATAGCCAGATGGTGATGTGCAATTAGAATGATAATCTATGGAGCCTATGGAAGTACATGTGTATGTACACATATACATACTATATCCTCTCAGTGCCCTAGACAACTCTCTAAGGTTATATACTTCAGAACAACTATGGACCTATGTTGACAGAGGGTGTGATCCATGGTTGCTCTATGTGTCAATGAAATAACAGCTCCAGCCAAAAACAAATATCAGAGTATAAATGGGCAATGACTTGGGACTAGAAGTAAACAGGAATCTCTGACCTGTCTGGATTGCTTTAGGGAAAATGAACATGTTTTTATGACCACAGGCTTCTCTCTAAAACATCATAGAGAGAGTAAAGTATACAGGAGTAAAGCCTGGTCTTAGTATCAGAAAGAACTGAGTTCAAGTCCTGTGTCTGACACACACTGAGTATGTGATCTTGGTAAGATAGTCACCCTCTCAGAACTCTAGACAACTCTCTTAGATGAAAATTTATAGGCACTGAACTTATCTGTGTTGGTGAAGGGAATTTCTCTCTGAGTAGCTCCCAATACCACAGATCCCATAAAAAAAAGAAAATTCTCCCAGTGATATATGAATGGGAATCATGTCCCACTATGATGCCTAAAGAATATAATTTGAGGATCATCCAAATGAAAATGAAGAGGAACATGAAGAGTTTAGAAGATATTATAAATAATTATGAAAAGAAGTGATATATGAAAGATACCATCAGTGAAATATGAGTAAAAAACATATCCTGGTCGTGTGGTGGAAGTAAGGTATTACTAGTTGACAATATATTCATTCCATAGATATCTTTCCAATATTCAGGGAACTTGACAAGGAAACCCAATACATTGGATGGACTCCCTGTAGCTAACTTATAGGAGGATGTAGTTAAGAATCATGTAGTTTAGGAAATTAGATGATTTATGATACACATCACTGGAGAGAATACCCACAAGGATGAGATCACAGATCCAATGGAAAACAGTTGTCTTTTAATTGATGAAATCTCTGATTTTGTCTAAGTATTTCCTTTCATAAATACAAATTTATAGAACAGCCAAATTAAACCACCCTTGATCATCCTGAGTGACTCATCACTTTTTTCCTATAATTTTTCCACAGAGAATCTACCCCACATTCCAGAGGTCCCCACCTAGGCCTTTTTATTTTTCATGGGTACCAGTACAGTGTCTGGAATGCCCATGTGTTATCCTGCACTCTTGCTATGTGACCAAATTTTTTTTTTCAATTTCTATATTCCCTCCACAACATTCTTTGTGCTAGTTCCTATGTAGAATCTACCATAGGAAACAGGTTATTTGATGGAAGTAACCATTGGTAGAAATATTTCTCTACATTACTGTTTGAGTCATCTCAAACTTAAATTCTTTGGAGAGTATAGTGTTTTCAAATTGATAACTATAAGATTGGTGTACAGTGATAACATTAACATTCACAATGATTATTTGCCAGAGGGCAGTTTCAATCCTTGAAAGCATAGAATCTTATCTCAGATGCGATCCAGCATTTCTTCTTCAATTCAGAGCTCAATTCACTGCTCATGTGTAGTTCTTTTCTAAGCAGTATGTACTGAACACAATTGCCGTATTGCTTAGACAAATGTGGTATAAGAAAAGTAATGCTAGTGTAATAGCCAGAAGACTTGGACTGGAGTCCTCATTCTAAGAACGATTAACTGTGTGATTCTAGCAAAATTACTTAAACTCTCTGAATCTCAGTCTCCGTCACTAAAAATGGCAGTGCTCATACTCACTCTTTTTAACTCATGGAATTATTGTGAAAAAAAATATTTGGTAGACACCAATGTGCCATAGATAAGTGAGGTGGTATCATTACCACATTCAAAATTGCACTTCGAAAACATATATAAACTTCTTAGATGTTTAAATTCATTAAAAAAATATTTCTTTTAGTTCTATTGTGATTCAGATAGAGGTAAGTCTTGAATTTAGCTTCTACAATTGTTAGGATTCTATCCTTTGACTCCATTGCAGTCACTAGGACAGAATCAGTGAATTATTTTTTTCTTGCTCTAAGGTTATCTGTACATATTTTCATGCAAAAGCTGATTTTAGGCCGTTTGACTGAAACACGTTCTTCTTAAGGTGTTGTAGATTACACACTGGATTTGGAACCAGGACATCCATCTCAGACATTTAATTACTATGACTAGTAGCAAGTCTCTCTAAGCTTCATTTTAATCTTTTGCAAGCTGAGGATACTAATACTTATGTTACCTACCTCACAGGAGTTTTTGTGAGTAAAAAATGCCTTGTAAAACTTGTGACACTACAATACTCTAATGGATCTACGACTTCCATGATACAAGTATTCCCTCCAACAATACAGTCAGTCAGTAAGAGACAGCTGTCTGCCTGGTGGGCAGTGGAGTGGCATAGTGGATAATGTCAAGTCTGAAGTCAGGAAGACTACTCTTTGTAAATTCAAATCTGGCCTCAGATACTTACTAGGTATGTGACCTTGGGCAAGTCACTTAACTCTGCCTCGGTTCCCTCATGTGTAAAATGAGCTGGAGAAGGCAATGGCAACCACTCAAATATATTTGCCAAGAAAACCTCAGATGGGGTCGTAAAGAGTCAGATATGACTGAAACCACATAACAGTGATAACAACTAAATCACAAATGCCTTAGAGATCACCTAGACAAAAACTCTCAACTTACAGATGAGGAAATTGAGGCCTATTGATTGGAAAATCATTTGGTCAAAAGCACATAGCTTGTCAGTGGCAAAGCCAGACCTAGAAAGCTTAGTCCTCCTGCTTCTAACTCCACTGCTCTTTCCAGTCATTAAATGAAATAGGTTTACACTTGAATTTCACGTGCATCTTTCTTCATACTCACTAAAGATAATTGACATTTTTGAAGTAAGTCGACAGCTACACTTGAATGAATAAAAATTGCTTATTAATAAAAAGCCAGCTTCTTCATATACATATAAACTTTCACTTCTGTGCTTTCAATGAGTAATAATTTGAGATCTTAGCATGTGGGGTCTGAAAAAATTCCATTCAATTTAATTCAATTGTGCCAGCATTTAATTTGTACCTAGTGTGCTCCAGGCCAATATTAGGCATTAGGAATACAAAGACTAAAATGGTACAGTCCTTGCTCTTAAGGACTTTATCTTCTACTCTGAGAAAATGCCATGTATCCTCATAAGTATAAACAAAAATCTATATGGAGTAAATACAAAGTGAGGTGGGAATGGTGGCAAGTACTAACATCTGAGGGAAAGAGAACATCAGAAACATTTTGCAGGAGATGGCACCTACGGTAAACTATGAAATCAGGTAGGGATTCTATGAGGTAGAGGTGAGGAGGAAAAGCCTTCCAAGCCCCAGTATGGAGGCAAGAGATGGAATATTATGTATCAGGAAGACAAATAGATTGACTGGAGTATAACAGAGACCCAGTTTCTGTCTCTTCAGGGACTGCATGCCCATGGGGCTATGCTTTCTGTTTTTCTCAAAGCCAATGTGTTTCCTTCTAGGTTCTGTAATGAAGTTCATACAACAAGGCAGTTTGGTGATATTTTTACCTCTCTAATATGAGGTTAGACTGGATGACTGATAAGTTTCCTTCTTCCAATTCTAAATTTGTAATCCTGAGATAATAGAATTGAAGTACATATCCATAGCAGGCATCAAAAGCATTTTCAATGAATATAGGAATCTTCTTTATGTCTTTATGGTATCTATGTACAGCAAATTCCAGTTTCTTTCTGACATTCAAGCTTGGCATCAAAATACCAATTATGGTACCTGCAACTAGCACCTAATAGGGCAATTACAAAGTATTTACAGTTCTGAAAATACAGTTAGCTGCTGCTTGGATTCAAGCCAGTCTCCAAAAGTACTTGCAGTTTCTACAGAGATAGCAGAAATAGGCTAACTGTGAGAAAATCATTGTATCTCCAGCTTTCGTGTTCTGTCATATCATTTTTGGAACAACTTTTCCCATAACTTGTCATTTAAACAAAATTTTACTACTGTAAAGGGATTTTGTGTATTTAAAAATTATTTAAAAACTCTTAATTCTGTTTTTAAAACCTCTCAGTTCGATCAACCATTTGGCAAGTCATAAACTGAAATTACAGAATTGAGTTGAAACACAAAATTACATATCAATATCAGTAATGGTCCTGGAGACACACTGCATGACTATTTTTAGTTGATGTCAATGATTTCTCATTTATTTCTAAAGCACAATTGTTAAAACATTTCGCAAATGGGGTATCAAGAGCAAGATCATATTTTAATTCATCCAGTAACCACTTACCTAAACCATTTAGAATGAATTTTCTCAGAAAAAAGATAGCACTCGTAGTTTATGCTGAAAAAAAAATTTAAAAATGAAAACAAGTATGAAAGCTTTTCCAACCTGACATTTAGGACCAGTGCCAGGCACATAGTAGATGCTTTTAATAAGTACTTAATAACAGTGCTCTTGATGCAACTTTAACTATCCTGATAACAAATGGTTTGCCTGACTTTCTCAGGTAAAAGATTAGGGGTAAGCTCCTTGGGAGGTGGGGGGAGGGGGAAGACAGACAGAGACAGAAAGAAAGAGAGGCACAGAGATACACACAAAGAGAAGCAGAGACAAAGAGATAGGGAGGGAGGGAGACAGAGAGAAAGAAAGAGAGACAAAGAGAAATAAAGACACAGAGAAAGAAGGAAGGGAAAGGGAAAGAGAAAAAAGGGAGAGAGAAAGAGAGAAAATTATCAATGTATCCATATTTATTAATTGCTTACCAAGTCTCAGGCCAGTACTGAGTGATAAGATAAACCCTAAATAAGGAGCTTTCATTCTAGTGGAGGAAGAAAACAAATAAAGGAGAATTGAAAAGTGGGTTGGAGATGGTCAGGAAGTGAGGTAGAGATTTGGATGATGGCAAGATGCAGAGAAAGCTCATTTAACAGCACCATTTTTATTGTCAGAATTCATGTTTCCAGAGGGCTGGCAGGGGGAGGAAGAGGTGGTGAAAATAGCTAACAAACAGGTGGCATTGTTTGGAGAGGGCAGGATTGTACGCATTTTTGTGTGATTCTTTCAAATAAATCATATAATGAGCTATTTGGCATTGACTTCAACCTAAGATTTAAATGTTTTAGATTGCGCTGATTGTGCTCATATTGGTTGCAACTTTCCTAGCAGCCTGGGCCTTTTAGACTTTGGGTTTGTGGTATAAAAGGTGTGATAGCTTATCAAGCTCTTTTGTAGATGGTATTTTTGTTGTTCTAACTTGAAAAGTACATTTTAGAAAAACCCAAGTTTTATACCTTAAAACTTCAGCTATTAAAAGGCAGAACTTTCATTAAAGTACTTTCTTACTGAACACCCCCCTCCCTTTTTTTTTTTTTGTTTATTTATTTTTTTTAATGCAATTTATTTATTTAACATATTTGGTTTTCAGCATTGATTTTCACAACAGTTTGGATTACAAATTTTCTCCCCATTTCTGCCCTCCCCCCCCACTCCAAGATGGCGTATATTCTGGTTGCCCTGATCCCCAGTCAGCCCTCCCCTCTATCACCCCCCTCCCCTCTCATCCCCTTTTCCCTTCCTTTCTTGTAGGGCAAGATAAATTTCTACGCCCCATTGCCTGTGTATCTTATTTTTTAGTTGCATACAAAAAATTTTTTTGTTTTTGAACATCTGATTTTAAAACTTTGAGTTCCAAATTCCCTTCCCTCTTCCCTTCCCACCCACCCTCCCTAAGAAGTTGAGCAATTCAACCTAGGCCACACATGTATTATTATGTATAACCCTTCCACAATATTCATGTTGTGAAAGGCTAACTACATTTTGCTCCTTCCCAACCCATCCCGCTTTATTGAATTTTCTTCCTTGACCCTGTCCCCTTTCCAAAGTGTTTGTTTTGATTACCTCCACCCCCATCTGCCCTCCACTCCATCATCCCCCTGCCTTTTATTATTTTTTTTTATCTTCCTCCCTCTTCTTTCCTGTGGGGTAAGATACCCAACTGAGTATGTATGGTATTCCCCCTCAGGCCAAATCTGATGAGAGCAAGGTTCACTCATTCCCCCCTCACCTGCCCACTCCCCTCCTCTCCTAGAACTGCTTCCTCTTGCCACCTTTATGGGAGATAATCCACCCCATTCTATCTCTCCCTATCTCCCTCTCTCAGTAAGTTACTCTCTCATCCCTTAATTTCATTTTATTTCTTTTAGCTATCTTCCCTTCATCCTCAACTCACCCTGTGTCTGCTCTCTCTCTTTTACATATATATATACACATACATACACATACATACATATGCACATAGATACATGCATACATACACATTCACTTATATATATACATAAACATATATATATGCATATATATATATGCATATTCCCTTCAACTACCCTAATACTGAGGTCTCATGAATCATACTCATCATCTTTCCATGTAGGAATGTAAACAAAACAGTTCAACTTTAGTAAGTCCCTTGCAATTTCCGTTTCTTGATTACCTTTTCATGCTTCTCTTGATTCTTGTGTTTGAAAGTCAAATTTTCTATTCAGTTCTGGTCTTTTCACTGAGAAAGCTTGAAAGTCCTCCATTTTATTGAAAGTCCATATTTTGCCTTGGAACATGATACTTAGTTTTGCTGGGTAGGTGATTCTAGGTTTTAATCCTAGCTCCATTGACCTCCGGAATATCGCATTCCAAGCCCTTCAATCTCTTAATGTAGAAGCTGCCAGATCTTGGGTTATTCTGATTGGGTTTCCACAATATTCAAATTGTTTCTTTCTGGCTGCTTGCAGTATTTTCTCCTTGATCTGGGAGCTCTGGAATTTGGCAACAATATTCCTAGGAGATTTCTTTTTGGGATCTATTTGCGGAGGCGATCGATGGATTCTTTCAATTTCTATTTTGCCCTGTGGCTCTAGAATATCAGGGCAGTTCTCCTTGATAATTTCCTGAAAGATGGTATCTAGGCTCTTTTTTTGATCATGGCTTTCAGGTAGTCCAATAATTTTTAAATTATCTCTCCTGGATCTATTTTCCAGGTCAGTGGTTTTTCCAAGGAGATATTTCACATTGTCTTCCATTTTTTCATTCCTCTGGTTCTGTTTTATAATATCCTGATTTCTCATAAAGTCACTAGCTTCCACTTGCTCCAATCTAATTTTTAAAGTAGTATTTTCTTCAGTGGTCTTTTGGACCTCCTTTTCCATTTGGCTAATTCTGCCTTTCAAGGAATTCTTCTCCTCATTGGCTTTTTGGAGCTCTTTTGCCATTTGAGTTAGTCTATTTTGTAAGGTGTTGTTTTCTTCAGTGTATTTTTCAGTATTTTTTTGGGTCTCCTTTAGCAAGTCATTGACTTGTTTTTCATGGTTTTCTCGCATCCTTCTTATTTCTCTTCCCAATTTTTCCTCTACTTCTCTAATTTGCTTTTCCAAATCCTTTTTGAGTTCTTCTATGGTCTGGGGCCAGTTCATGTTTTTCTTGGAGGCTTTGGTTGTAGGCTCTATGACTTTGCTGTCTTCTTTAGGCTGTATGTTTTGGTCTTCTTTGTCACCAAAGAAAGAATCCAAAGTCTGAGACTGAATCTGGGCGCGTTTTCGCGTCCTGGCCATATTCCCAACCAACTAACTTGACCCTTGAGTTTTTTAGTGGGGTATGACTGCTTCTAGATTACAGAGTTCTATGTTCTACGTTTGGGGGGGAGGTGCCAGCTCTGTCAGAGCCGTACTCCTCCTTCCCCAAGGACCCCCAGTCCAGACTGGGCTCAGATCTTCGGCAGGCTGTGCACCCCTGCTGTGATCCGCCACTTAATTCCCCCCACCGGGTGGGCCTGGAGCCTGAAGTAACAACAGCTGTAGCTGCCCCACCTCCGCTGCCCCCGGGGCTGGAAGCCGAACCGCAAACTCCTTCCACTCCCGCCGCTTTTCCCACTAACCTTCTCCGCAGTCTTTGGTGTTTGTGGGTCGAGGGGTCTGGTAACTGCCGCAGCTCACATATTCAGGGCGCTAGGGCCCCGTCCGCCTGGCTTCTGGACTGGATCGTCCACGCCGCTCAGGCTGGGCTCTGCTCCACTCCGTTCCCAGCTCCCAGCTCCCAGCTCCATGTGGAATAGAGCTCACCCAGAGACCATCCGGGCTGTCCTGGGCTGGAGCCCTGCTTCCCTCTGCTGTTCTGTGGGTTCTGCCGTTCTAGAATTGGTTCAGAGCCATTTTTATAGGATTTTGGAGGGACTCGGGTATGGAGCTCACTCTAGTCTGTGCTTACCAGCTGCCATCTTGGCTCCGCCCCCCCCCCTCCCTTTTTAAACTGAAATAAGTGAATTTACTTCTGCTCAAAAATCAAACTTTCAGAGTTATAAAATTGAAATTGGATCACTTGTTTTTAAAATATCTATATTTTAAATATTTGAAATCTATAACTTATAATTGTTCATTATTCATATTAAAAGAAACATAATGTAGGTTGATTTACATAACTCAGGAATTCAGCAGCTTTTATGTAGCATAACATGTACTAAAGATAATATGTATACATCATTTTATTTTGTGCATGTTACTGGTTGATTTACAGCAGCACTCTTTGATATGTTTACAGGGTAATGATCATAATTAAAACTTTTTGCCTTATGTTTTTATTCGCTTGGGTGAAAGTTTCAAAGGGCATCTAACAGTCTAAAAAATGCCTGGTAGGATACAAATGGACTGTAGTTTCCTAAGGCACTTGGTCTTGTCTTATCACCTCTCATATCTCATGGTACCAGGCTTTAATTGTGGGCTGATTCTTTATATCTCATTGTTTAGCTCAGCAAAATTTTATAGTCTTTATTTAGAATTAAACATTAGATCTGTCAGTACATTTAGTGGAATTTGAATCAAGTC
Source organism: Trichosurus vulpecula (assembly GCF_011100635.1). NCBI lineage: Eukaryota > Metazoa > Chordata > Mammalia > Diprotodontia > Phalangeridae > Trichosurus > Trichosurus vulpecula. Next base: position 227,462,390 of record NC_050573.1, read on the forward strand.
CCAAGATCCTACTATTCCAGAAATGGACTTCACATAATAAAATACCCTTTCCCCAAATTTAATTATCCACACACATAATTATCCCTGAATGAAATGTGATTTTTTCCCATAGCCTGCCTCAAGCAATTTATTGAGATGGCAGGGTTTACGTGATATAGCCCACAAGAATGCTGTACCACCCTTCTGACAACATAAGGGTTAATTCTTTATTGCTATCTAGTAGACATCTATTGGAGAATGAAAGAATGTGGCCAAATTTGTATACACTGAGTCACCAATGTCTCTTTGCCATGCTGTGGTGAATCTATGTAAGATTTTATATATTGTCACATCTGTAGGTACATTTATGATGTTTACATAATCACTTTTAGGGAATAAAGTTTAGAATGCCAATGTAGACTATATCCTGATGATCTCTCAAATTCCAAGAGGATTTTGTCTTTGTTTTTGTTTTTGGTGGTATGGAATAACACTCAGGTGTTCCAATAAAGCACCTAATTCAAACCAAGCCTATCTTTTCCACTTCCATTATACCATTACTAATTATTTGATGAGAACAATAAAATAAATCAGTCTACAAAATTTTGAGTGTTAAACACTTATGGCAAGTTAGAATCATCTAACTTGCCATAACTGAAATTTCCAGAGCGTCAAAGCTTGCCACCTTTAATGACATAATGGTAGTTGTTGTTTATATAATGGTTTGTACCCACTATTTCCTTTGAATTTCACAACACTCCTGTGAGATTAGTAGTATGAATAGTTATTACTATGTTCCTTTTACAAGGGGTAAACTGAGGCATAGAGTGGTTAAGCTGCTTTTCCAGAATCACCATGTTATAGTCCTGTAAATGTGACCATATTACAAGTTCTTGGAATCACACAGATAGTTAATTAGAAAGCCAAGACACCTATCCCTGGAGAAAGCAATTTTTCATTATTTTTGGGTTGTTCCTACTGGTCTCCTCATTATTCCTCACATGCAGCATTTCCTGTTTCTTTGGCTTTCCACAAGCTTGCCCAATGCTGGAATGCCTCTGTATATCTACCGCTTAGAATTCCTAGTTTTCTTTCAGGCTCAGTTCAAGCCTTTCTGTGAAACTTTTCTTGACCCCCTGCTCCAGCTATTAGTGCCATTCCTCTCCAAATATCATTGATTTATGATTATATATGTGTGTGTATGTGTGTGTATAAACTCTATCCTTATACATGTATATGTTGTTGCCTTTAGTAGAATATATGGTCTTTGGTGGCAAGGACTTTTTTATTTCTGTTTTTGTGTATCTGGCACCTAGTAAAGTACCTGATACATAGTAGGTGCTTAATAAGCATTTGTTGACTGATAACCTCAAAGCATGGAAGCTGGCATTAATTTGTTATTCCTTATGTCATATATGTATTGTATATTTTATACATATATAATCATATACATGTATGTGTGTACATATTTGCATATATAAATGTTAAAATTATTTGATAACATTCAAATATAACATTATATACTGAACCCATTCTGATCCATATGGTCCATCCTATAGTTCCCAAACTGATCTATCTAAGGAGACATTAGATACAAAATCAAGGCATCCCAAATGTTTTTTTTTAATATTGTCCTTATGTAACTCATGATTTTTTTTTAAAAGTTCAGAGTGGGGAACTTCCTTCAGTAATGTGGCCAACCAGCTAATCTATAACTTGCAGTCTCCTGAAGATGCTTAGGGCACTTAGAGGTTAAATGGCTTGTGGCTGTTTACAATGCTAGTATGTGTTAAAGGTAAGACTTAAACCTACCTCTTCCATACTCCTAAGCCAGCATTATCATTATACCATGTTTCCTTAATCTCCTCCTCCTCATTGTCTTTCTGCTCCTGGTCAGTAGCCTTTAGTTGGCAACCTTGATTTAAGTCTTGCCATGCTTGAATCCATCTTCCTCATAGCTGCCAAAATGATTTTCTTCAATTATAGATTTGACCATGTTTCTGGCGCGTTCAGTAAGCTCATTTGGCTCCCTATCATCTCTAAAAGAAGATATAAACTATTCCATTGATATTTAAAGTTGTCACAAATTGGTCTCAACTAACCCTTCTAGGCTTATTACATATGACTCTATAGTCCTGTAAATGTGACCATATTACAAGTTCTCATTCATAGCAATCAATTTCCAGTCTCTGAACCTTCCATTGGCCAACCATAATGCCTGAAATAACCATTCTCATTACTTCTGCCTCTTATTATAGAAGCCCTACTTGAGATTCCTTCAAGAAAGCTCACATACCCTTTTCTACATGAAACCTTACCTCATCTCCCAACTGCTAATACCCAATCTCCTCTTTTGTAGTTTTTTGAAGAGATATACACATAAACATATTATCTGCCCCTCTCCCACTATAGAATGTAAATTCATTGAGAGCAGAGATTATTTTGCATTTGTGTTTGTATTCCCAGCACCTAACAGTGCCTAGCATACTGTAGACCATTAATAAATCCTGTTGGTTGATTGATGAGTATTTATTTGGTGTGGTGCTATTGAAAACATTGCTCTTATTTTTTAAAGACTCAATGTTTTGTCTATGCAATCATGGATAAGAGTTTCATCTGTGATGATATTCTACTTCTGGGAGAGTTTATTTCTTGAATTCTCATGGAATTTTGAGGTTTATATTTGTAGTATGTGGATTTATCTCTGTTGGTTTATAATCTCATCACCAGAAAATTCATCATCATGGAGATTGCTTCAGCTTTGGTACTCACACCTCATCAGTACTTCCAGTTGCCTCTGCCCTCTGATTGGAGGGCTGAAGGGTAGAGCAAAAAACTCCTCCCAAAATGTCCATTTAAAGCAATATCAAAAGCTCAGCCCCCTCTTCCTTTACCACCAGCTATACTCCCTGAATTTGACTCCACTATCATCATGACTCCATTCCTGTTACCTTCTCTCTATGTTTTAGCTTCCTTTTGAGTGTCGTCTTCCTCCATTAATTATAAGCAACTTGGGGGAAGGTACTATCTTTCTTTTTCTTATTGTATCCCCAGCACTTAATACAGTGTCTGGAACACTGTAGGCACTTAATATATTATGTTACATTACATTACATGACATGGCATGACATGACTTGACATGTCATGTCATGACATAATAATAGTGAACTTCTGTTGTATGATTTTGTCACCTGTGTGTGTGTGTTTCTAAATATTTGGAAGGTGTCCATTGTTGTAATCTATAGTGAGGGGAAATCTTTTAGATATTTCCACGATTCAGGTAAATGACATTGATATTATCCTTTAGTTGTGAATATTTATTAATTATTTCTCTATTTTAACATTTCAAGAGCTATAGAATCACATTATGTTAGAGTTGGAAGGGAGTTCAGTGGTCATCTAGTCCAACCTACACACCAAAATACTACACTACAACATATCTGGTCGCAACATAAGTAGGCCACTCAGCCTTGGCTAAAGAACTCCAACTAGGGGAAAGTCACTAGCTCTAGGTCACAGCCAATTCAACTTTTGAGTGGTGCTAATTATTAAGAAATTTTCTTCTACATCAAGTGCAAATTTGCCTCTTTCCAACTCTCACCTTGCTCCTACTTCGCTGGTCTGAGGATAAGAGAACTAATCTACTGTCTCTTAGGTAAGAAAATCCTTCAAGACTTGAAGACAATAATCACATCACCCTCTGTCTTTTTTTTCTCCAGGGCAAATATCCTGTTTTTTCAATTGTTCCTGATATGACATAGACTCAAGGTGCTTTCCCTTCCTGGTTGCCTCCTTTTCTAGAAGCTCTCCAATTCATCAGCCCTTCTTAAACTGTAATGCCCAGATCTGAACAAAATACTTTACAGACCTGAGGAGAACAGGGTAGACCTCCCTTTTTTCCTGGAAGTTACATTTCTCAATTGTATTAACTTTTGGCTGCCATATCACACTACATGAATTTTGTATATTCCACTTCTCCAAAGTCTGCAGTTATTTTGCCAGGCAACCTGCTATCTATACATGCCCCTACCTATCCTGTTCTTATGAGGTTACTTTTTTTAAACCCATGTATACAACTTTAGGGGAGCTAAGTAGTACAGTGAATGGAGTGACAGGCCTGGAGTCAGGAAGACCTGAGTTTGAATCTGGCCTCAGACACTTACTAGCTGTGTGACCTTGGGCAAGTCACTTAACCCTGTTTGCCTCAGTTTTCTCATCTGTAAAATGAGCTTGAGAAGGAAATGGCAAACCACTCCAGTATCATTGCCAAGAAAACTCCAAATGGGATCACAAAGAGTTCAACACAACTGAAACAAATGAACCAGTATAAACTATTTTCTATTTTGTGGCTGAATTCTCCTATATTGTATGTTATCTATCTATTAAAATCCAATATTCTTGAGAGCACATAGGGACCATCCTGTTTTTCCGTTGGATCCTAAGAACTTAGGATAGCGCTTGATATGTAGTATCTAATAAATGCTTTTTTAATATAAATTTATTTATTTTCAGTTTTTAACATTCACTTTCATAAGATTTTGAATTCCAAATTTTTTCCCCATCTCTCCCCCTCCACCCACCCAGGAAAGCATGCATTTTGATTACCCCTTCCTCCAATCTGCCTTTTCTTCTATTACCCCCTCCCACTTTTCTTATCCCCTTCCCTTCTTTTTTCCTGTAGGGCAAGATAGATTTCTATACTCCATTGCCTGTATATCTTATTTCCAAGTTGCATGTAAAAATAATTTTTAACATTCATTTTTAAAGCCTTGAGTTCAACATTCTCTCCCTTCCTCCCTCCCCACTCACCCTCATTGAGAAAGCAAGCAATTCAATATAGGTTTTAGGTATGTAGTCATGTAAAACACTTCCACAACAGTTATGTTGTGAAAGACTAACTATAATAGCCTCTATCCTGTCCCGCCCTACATTTATTCTATTCTCTCTTTTGACCTGTCCCTCTACAAAAGTGTTTGGTTCTGATTGCTCCTTCCCTCAATCTGCCATCCCTTCTATTATCTCCCCTCTCTTAACCCCTTCCTCCCCGCTTTCCTGTAGGGTAAGATAGATCTCCGTAACCAATTGAGTGTGTATGTTATTGCTTCCTTAAGCCAAATCCAATGAGAGTAAGGCTCACTTATTCCCTTTCATCTACCCACCCTCTTCCCCTCCAATGTAAAAACTCTTTCTTGCCTCTTTTATGTGAGATGGTTTACTACATTTTACCTCTCCCTTTCTCTTTCTCCCAGAACATTCCTCTCAACTCTTAATTTTATTCTATACGTATCATCCCTTCATATTCAGCTCACCTTGTGACCTCTGTCTACATACATACTCACACACACATACACATATGTACACACACATATATACATATACATACATATATACATATACATAGATATGTGTGTATGTGTGTATATGTGTGGATAGATAGATAGATAGATAGATAGATAGATAGATCCCCTCTAACTACCCTAATACTGAGAAAGGTCTCTTGAGTTATAATTACCATCTTTCCATGTAGGAATGTAAACACTTCAACTTTAATAAGTCTCTTATGTCTTCTCTTTCCTGATTACCTCTTCATATTTCTCTTTATTCTTGTAACTGAGAGTCAAATTTTCTATTCAGCTTTTTGTTAAGTGGAGACTATACTGCCCCAAGTTTCAGGGGTTTTGTGCAGCTGTTTTCAGAGATATCTCTAGGGACCTATACATTCTCAGTTCCTCCAAAGTGATATGATCAAAAGAGAGGTGTTTATTCCTCTCCTGGCCTGCACTCTGGTGCATGCACAACCATAAGCACTCTCTTCTGACCTGGAACTTTGAGGAGGGTTCCTTCTCCACAGATGCCACCAGCTCCACCATGCCAGCACTCCTCCTCACTCTAGGACTGCCTCCCAGGACTGTGACCCAAATCAGCTGCTTGGTTCTCCCACCATGTATATACAGAGAGCTCCAGAAGCAACCACACCTATGGCATTGCCTGCTGCTACGCTGGGGCTGGGGCCTGATCATGCTCCCCTCTCACATAGGTTGAGAGAGCTTTCCCTCTGACCTCCAAAGCTGTCTTTGGAGTTTGTTGGTTGAGAAACTTGGAATATGGGTTGAGAAGTCTGGAAACTGCCCTCAGCTGCCAGTGATTTAGTGCCCTGAGGCCTGGTCCAGTCCTGTCAGCATGACCTGTGCTGGGCTGCTCTCTGCTCTGAGCTTGGTGTGATAGACCCTTCCTGTCAGCCTTCCAGATTGTCTCGGGCTGGAAATCTGCTTCCCTCTGTCATTCTGTGGCTTCTGATGCTCTAGAATTTGTTTAGAGTAATTTTTACAAGTGTTTTGGGGGCTTTGGTGGGGAGCTCAATCTGGTCCCTGCTTCTACTTAGCCATCTTGTCTCCACCCTCCCTAATAAATGTTTTAAAAAATAATTTATTCCTCTAAAATTTCATTTTATTAGAGTCTACCCAATACCCTACACTGTCAAGATCCTTTTGAATCTTGTTAATACATTGCTGACCAGTGTATTAGCTATTCTTCCCACCTTGATAGCACCTGAAAATTTAGGGAGCGTGCAATCTATGCTTTTACCCAAGCCATTGATAAAAATGTTAAATAGCAAAAGGCCTACCACCAATCCCTGGAATTCTTCATTGGAGATATCCTGCTGTGTTGACATTGAATCGCTAACAACTCCACTTTTTTTTGGTCTGGCCATCAGACCAGTCTTGACTCCATTGAATTGTATTGTCATTTAATCCTCATCTTAACAACTCAGTGAAAAAGTCCACTAAGTAGATACTTTAATGAGACAGGTATAATGAGCAATTACTACCTCAGTTATATAACATTTAAGTTTTCACAAAATATGTCTTTGGCTTAGTGGATATTGCCTAGGCAAAGTTTATTTTTGTGCAAGTTTATGGCTTTAGGAAAGAGGATTATGTTGGCAAGAATACATTAGTGGTTCAGAAGAGGGTTCATTTTTATAAAATGTAGAAGTTTAGTTTTGGCCATTACTTTAACCTAACTTCTATTTCGTGGTTAGCAAACTGTCACACAGGCATATAATTTTAGCAGCTTTAAAACATCACTCTGCAATTATTGGGCAGTTTGGACAGTGTTTGCCTACCACATACTCCTCTTTTATTCCTATAGCCTTTTTAAAAATATATATATTTTCTTTATTTCATTTAATATTTCTTTATTACAGATAAAACAATTTTAATAATTTTTTTCTAAATTTTGAGTTCTAAATTCCCTCTCTCCCCCTACCCCTGCTTGAGAAGGCAAGCAATTTTATGTCAGTCGTATGTGTAAATTCATGCAACACATTTTTCCATATTAGCTATGTTACAAAAGAAAACAGGGAAAAAATAAAATAAGAAAAAAATGTTTTTTTTAAAAGTATGCTTTCATCTATATTTTGAGATCATCAGTTCTCTTTGTGAAGGTAGATAGCATTTTCATCATGGGTCCTTTGGAATTTTTTTCAGTCAGAATTGATTCTTGATCAGAATAGCTAAATCTTTTATATCTAATCATCCTTACAGTATTTCTGTTTCTGTGTGCAATGTTCTCTTGATTCTGCTCACTTCATTCTGCATGAATTTTTATGTCTTCCCATGTTTTTCTGAAACCATCCGGGTCCTCATTTCTCATAGCACAATAGTACTCCATCAAAATCGTAAGCCACAACTTGTTAAGTCACTCCCCAATTGATGGGTATCCCCATGATTTATTCACCACCCCAGAAAGAGCTGCAATTTCCTTATGTCTTTGGGATATAGACCTAGTAGTGACATGGCTGGGTCAAAAGGAATGCACAGTTTTATAGCTCTTAGAGCATAGTTCCAAATTGTTCTCCAGAATGGCTGGACTACTTCAGAAGTTCACCAACAATGCATTAGTGCGCCAGCTTTTCCGCATCTCTCTCAGTATTTGTCAGTTTCATTTTCATTCCAATCTGACAGCTATGAGGTGGTATAACTCAGAGTTGTTTTAATTTGCACTTCTCTAGTCAGTAGTAACTTAGAGCATTTTTTCATGTGACTGTCTTTGATTTCTTCTTCTGAAAACTGCCCATTCATATCCTTTGACCATTTTTCAACTGGGGAATGCTCAAATTTTTATAAATTTGACTCAGTTCCCTATACCTTTCAGGCATTTATCAGATAAACTTGCTGCAAAAAATTTTCCCCAGTTTCCTATTTTCTTTCTGATTATGTCTGAATTAGTTTTGTTTGAGAAAAAGCTTTTAAATTGCCTATGATCAAAATTATCCACTTTACTTCCTGTCATCTGTTCTATCTCTTGTATGGTCAAAAACTTTTCAGTTATCCATAGACCTGACAGGTATATTTTTTCATGCTATTCTAATTTACTTATGATATTACCCTTTACATCTAAATCAGTTATTTATTTTGACCTTAGCTTGGTATACAGTGTAAGATAATTGGTCTATGCCAAGTTTCTGCCAAACTGCTTTCCGGCTTTCCCAGCAATTTTGTCAAATAATGAGTTCTTGTCCCAAAAGCTTATATATTTGTTTTTTCAAACACTAGATTATGATGATCATTTACTACTATTTAGGTAGCTAGTAGCTAGTAGAGGTAGCTAGATGGCTCAGTAGAGAGAGCACTGGGCCTGGAGTCAGGAAGACCCAAGTTCAACTCCATTCTCAGACACTTACCAACTGTGTGACCCTGGGCAAGTCAAATAATCTCTGTCTGCCTTGGAGGCAGCTAGGTGGCTCAGTGAATAGAGCACTGGGTTTGTAGTCAGCCGAGACCTGAGTTCAAATGTGAACCAAGACAATTATGAGTTGTGTGAACCTGGGAAAGTCACTTAAACTCTGTTTGCCCTGATCTACTGGAAAAAGAGATGGCAAACCCCTTCAGTATCTTTGCCAAGAAAACACCATGGATAGTATTGGTGTGCTATAGTTCATAGAGTCATTAAGCCAGACACAATTGAACAAAAGCAATTGTGTACATAATCTATTACACTGATCTGCCACTCTACTTCTTAGCTGGTACCAGATTGTTTTGATGGTTGCTGCTTTCTAATATAGTTCAAAATCTGTAACTCTAGGCTACCTTCTTTCCCATTTTTATAAATGATTCCCTAGATATCTTGACTCTTTTATTTTCCATATAATTTTTTTGCCTTTTTTTCTAGATGAATAATATGATTCTATGGTAATTTGTTTGGCATGACACTAGATAAGTAAATTAAATTAAATGGAATTGTCATCTTTACTATATTTGCTTGGCCTACCCATGAGCAAATTATGTTTCTCCAATCTTTTAAATGTCTTTATTTGTATGAAAAGTGTTTTGTAATTTTGTTCATATGGCCCCTGCATTTTTCTTGGCAAACAGACTCCCAGGTATTTTGTATTGTCTGCAGTTCCTTTAAATGGAATTTCTCTTTCATTCTCTTTTGCTTTAGGTGGTACATAGAAATGCTAATGATTTATATGGGTCCTATATCCTGCAACTTTACTAAAGTTATGCATTGTTTCAACTAATTTTTAGTTGATTCTCTAAGCATACTATCATATCATCTACAAAGAATGGTAGTTTTGTTTCCTTATTGCTATTTTTATTCCTTTAATTACTTTTTCTTGTCTTATTGCTATAGCTAGCATTTCTAGTACAATATTGAATAATAGTGTTGATAATGGACATCCTTGCTCTATCACTGATCTTATTTGGAAGACTTCAAGTTTATGTTCATTACAGATGATGTTTGCTCTTGGTTTTAAACAGATAATACTCATCATTTTAAGAAAGGCTTCATTGATTCTGATGATTTTTAATGTTTTTAATAGGAATGGGTGTTTTGTTTTTGTCAGTGGCTTTTTCTGAACCTATTGAGATAATCATGTGGTTTTTATTGTTTTGATATTGATATAGTCAATTACACTGACAGTTTTCCTAATATTGAACCAGTCCTGCATTTCTGGTATAAATCCCACCTAGTCATAGTATATGATCTTTGTGACATATTGCTGAAATCTCCTTGCTAATATTTTATTTATTTTTTGCATTGTTGTGCATTAAGGAAATTGGTCTATAGATTTCTTTCTCTGTTTTTGCTCTCCTTGTTTTAGGTATCAATACACTATTTGTGTCATAAAAGGAATTTGGTAGGACTCTTTTACCTATTTTTTCAAATAGTTTATGTTGTATTAAGATTTATTGCTCCTTAAATGTTTGGTAGAATTCTTTTGTGAATCCATCTAGTCCTGGGGATTTTTCTTTGGAAGTTCATTTATGACTTGTTCAATTTATTTTTATAAGATAAAGTTATTTAAGTTCTCCATTTCTTCTTCTGTTAATCTGGGAAGTTTATATTTTTGTAAATATTAATCCAAATCACTGAGATTATCAGTTTTGCTGGCATATAATTAAACAAAATAATTCCTAATAATTTTTTTAATTTCATCTTCTTTCTCTTTCATTTTTGATAGTTTGTCTTTCTTTCTTTAATCAAATTAACCAATGGCTTATTTTATTGTTTTGCATAAAATTAACTCCTATACGTATTAGTTCATTTTTTTAAACTTTCAATTATATTAATCTTTTATTCATTTTTAGGATGTTCATTTTGGTATTTAATTGGAGATTTCTAATTTGCTCTATTTCTAGTTTTTTTTTTAGTTGCATGTCCAATTCATTGATCTGCTTTTTCTCTCTTTTACTCATGGGTGACTTCATACCATTCACATTTAGCGATACAAATTTTCCTCAAAATGTATTTAGCTCCATCCCACAAATTTTAGAATATTGTCACATTATTGTCATTCTCTTTAATGAAGTTATTGGTAGTTTGTGTGATTTGTTCTTTGACCCATTCATTCTTTAGGATTAGATTATTTAGTTAGCAATGAATTTTTAATCTATGCCACTATGGCCTCTTATTAAATGTAATTTTATTGCATTAGGGTCTTAAAAGGATTCATTTAACATTTCTGGTTTTTTCTGCATTTGGTTGAGAGGTTTTATGCCCTGATTTTTGGTCAATTTTTTTGTGAAGGGGTTATATACAAGTGAGAAAAAGTTATAATCTTTGGTGTTCCCATTAATGTTTTCTCCAGAGGTCTATCATATCTAACTTTTCTAAGATTCTATTTATCTCTTTGACTTCTTTCTTATTTATTTTATGATTAGATTTATCTAGCTCTGTGAGGGGCAAGTTGAGCTTCTTCACTAGTATAGTTTTACTGTCTATTTCCTGTTGTGATTCATTTAAATTTTCCTTTAAGAATTTGCTATACCATTTGGTGCATATATATTTACTACTGATATATTTAGTACTGATAATACTTCATTGTCTATGGTGCCTTTTAGCAAGATGTATGTTTCCTTACATATCCCTTTTAATTAGGTCTATTTTTGCTTTTGCTTTGTCTGAGATCATGAATGCTACCCCTGCCTTTTTTTTTTTACTTCAACTGAAGCATGATAGATTCTGTTCCAGCTCTTAATTTTAACACAGCGTGTGCCTCTCTGTTTCAAGTGTATTTCTTACAAACAATATATTATTGGATTTTGGTTTCTAATCCATTCTGTTATCCACTTCCATTTTATCAGTGAGTTCATCCCATTCCCATTCCCAATTATAATTGCTAATTGTGCATTTCCCTCCATCCTATTTTCTTGTGTTTACCCTTCTCTCTTCACTTTTTATCCTGTCCCTCCTCTAAAGTATCTTTTGCTTCTGACCACTGTATTCTTTTATCTGCCCTCTCTCTTATCACTAACACTTTTCCTTACCCCCTCCCCCTCCTATTTCCCTGTTGATTAAGATGGATTTTATTAACAATTGAGTATGGATATACATTTTTCCCTCCTTGAACCAATTCAGATGTGACTGAAGTTCAAGCATTGCTCACCAGCACCACATCCACACAGTATTTTCTCCTCTACTGTAAAAGCTCTTCCTTTCATACTTCCTTTATAGGTAAGATACATTTTTTTTTCCCATTCTTCCTTCTCCTTCACCCTTTTCCAGGCCATCCCTCTTTCTTACCTATTCTTTTTTTAGTCTCATCCCATATAATCAACTCACTGTCACAACCTTTTTTAAAAATGTAGACTTCTCCTAACTGCCCTAATAACGATAAAGTTCTTAGAAGATTCATGTATCATCTTCCCATGTAGAAAGGTAAATAATTTGACCTTATGGAGTCCCTTATGATGTTTCTTTCATATTTACCTTTCTATGCTTCTCTCAAGTCCTATATTTAAAATTTAAATTTTCTATTCAGCTCTGGTCTTTTCATCATGAATGCTTGAAAGTCTTCTATTTCATTACATTTTTTTTCCCTCAAAGGATTATACCCAGTTTTGGTGGATAGATTTTCCTCAGTTGTAATCCCTGCTCTTTTGCCTTCCAAGATATCATCTTCTAATAATATGTCCTTCACTTTTTTTTAACATGGTAGCTGCTAAATATTATACGATTCTGACTGTGGCTCCATGGTATTTGAATGGTTTCTTTCTGACTGCTTGAAGTATTTTCTCTTTAACTTTGGAACTCTGAAATTTGACTATCATATTCCTGGGAGTTTTCATTTTGGGATCTAATTCAGGTGCTGATTGGTGGATCCTTGCAATTTGTATTTTACTCTCTGTTTTTAAGCTATCATGGAAGTTTTCCTTGATAATTTCTTGAAATATGATGTCTAGGGTCTTTCTTTGATCACGGATTTCAGGTAATCTAATAATTCTTAAGTTGCCCCTTCTCAAGCTATTTTCCAGGTCAGTTGTTTTTCCAATGAGATATTTCACATTTTCTTCTATTTTTTTCATTCTTCTGACTTTGTATTATTTCCTTGTGTCTCATTGAATCATTAACTTCCACTTGGCCAATTCTAATTTTTAAAGAATGTTTTCTTAAGAAAGTTTATTTTTTACCTTTTTTCTATTTGGCTAATTCTGCTTTTGAAGATGTTATTTTCTTTAGTATTTTGGTGCTTCTTTTTACCAATCTGTTAATTGTATTTTCATAATTTTTCTTCCTTTTCTTTCATTTCTTAACCCATTCTTTTCCTTTACCACATTTATTTGATTTTAAAAATCATTTTAGCTCTGCCAAAAATTCTTATTGGGCTTATGTCCAATTCACATATTTTTTTCTTGAGGCTTTGCTTATCCCTCTTTTGACTTCATTGTCTTCTTAGTTTGTGTCTTAATCTTCACTGTCACCATGGTAGCTTTTTATGGTCAGGTTCTTTTGTGATTTTTTTTTAATTTTTCTACCTTATTTCTTGATTTTTGAACTTTATGTTAAAAGTTAGTTCTATTTCCAGTGTGTGTAGTGGCAAGGACAAAAAAAGTTTCAGACTTTTTTTGCACTGCAGTTTTCAAAGTTAGTTATGGGGGTCTGGAAGTTTTTGGAGTTTCCAAAGTGGTGTGATCTAGGGAGAGGTGTGATTATTGCTTTCCTGATCCTGCACTCCAGTTCTTACCTAGGAAAGGCCTCTGATTCCTTTGGATGGCAATTGGTCTTCTTCATCAGGGTGTCTGATTACTTTTGACCAAAAGCAGTGTTGTCCCTCAGGACTTCTGCTCCCTCTTGACTAAAACTATTCTTCTCTCTTGAAGTATGACTCAGTGGGTATAGGCAAAATTGGTGCTGCCAAACAACATCTGGTCCTGCCTCTAGCACTAGCAAAGGAGTCTCTGGTAATCACTTTCTGACCAGCTGCCAACTCTCTTTACCATCTCTGGCTTGAGAGCTTCTGAAGCTGCTGCTGCTTTTGTCACCCCCTAGCCTTGCCATTGATATTTCATCACCATGAGCTCTGGGCCAGTTCCCACTCTGTGTCACAGATTTCTCTTTCCAGTCTCCTAAGTTGTCTTCCTTTGGTTGGCTCTGCCAGTACAGAATTTCATTTTATGTATTATTTTAAAGTTGTTTGGAGGGGAACATTGAGAGAGCTCAGCTGAGTGCTTTCTCTGCTCTACCATCTTGACTCCATCTCCAGAAGACCTTCCTGTGGTTTTTCTAAGTTTGCATGCCACCAGTATCTAGAGAAATTATTATTTTCTATTTTCTAAAATGAAGAATATGGTAATATTTCAGTGATTCCAGGGATAGGAAACAAATATTTGTTTTCAAAATGCACAAATAAGAAGTCATTAATTTTGCATATTAAATTGTTCTGATGGGAAATAATTATACCCAAAGTGCCAATTCTGGCCAAGCTAATAGAAACCTCATTACAGGAAATCATTTTGTTAAGATTTTTGCATCATCAAGAGGATTAAAACTTGCCAGCCGTGATAATGATTCTGAAACATTAATGAGGCCCATTCGATCAAAAAGCATGGATGTCCAGGTATAAAAGATATAGAGTTGCTTAAGAATTAAAAGACTCAACCTTTTCATTTTCCCATTTTCTCAACCTTTGCATTTTCATCATATCTCTATTTTTTCTCTCTTAGAAGGAAATAATATTCTGAAGGTCCCTTCTCTGCAAAACAAAACAAAACAAAAAAAAACCTGAATAATGACTAACAGGAATCAAAATATCTGTTCTGTTGTTTCTTACAAATAGGTAGCTCTGTCAGTCAACTGTTAAAAATCAGCCTCAAGGATCCTGCTTTGTCAGACCCATTCCTTGCTATTCATTTGAGAGTAGAAATCCATAATGGGTAATTGCAAGCAAAAGGATAGTACTCCATAGATCCTAAAAAATGAATTCTATTGTGCAGATACCATAGAAACCAGAAAAACAAACAGGGCATTATCTCTAAAGTACAGTTCCTATTCCTGGCATCATTAGATGTGCAATTGTGTGAACTCACACAAGGATCTTTCAGGAAAATGGACATGCATTTGAGGGACACATATTTCTAAATCAAATTATGATGGAAGAAAATAGCATGAAGTAAATGTTTTTAATATTCAACATCAACTTCTATTCAGACTGACAAGCATGAGAATACATTTCTAGTGAAATGGCAGTGGAAACTAATTCCATATGAAGTTGTAACTCTACCATGTATGTGTACATATAGTATACATATGTATGGATATGGGTGTATTTAAATATATTACTAAAGAAGGAAGGATCTTTTGTTCTGTCTCTGAGTTTGTTATTTTGATTGTTTTTTTCCTTTTGTTCCTTCTCTATTTCTCAGTCTTTTTCTCTCTTATTTTAATTTTCATTGTCTGAGCTTTTGCATTGGTAGCTGGGATCAAACACACCTAGAAGAGGTATATATGTATGCATATATGTATATATTCTATCTATATCCTCTTTGCAGGAGATGGGTGTTTAGGGTCAGTGTTTAGAAACTATATGCTTTTTTACTGCAAATTTTGAAATTTTATTTTTTCCAATTATTTAAAAATGATTTTTAACAATTTTTAAAATTTTGAATTCCAAATTATCTCCCTCTCTCTCCCCTCTTCCCACCACCAAGCAATTTGATACAGGTTATACATATACAGTCACACAAAACATATTCCCATATTAGCCATGTTGTGAACAAAAACATAGAACAAAAAAGAAAAAAATAGATGTTATATTCTGTGTTTGTTATAATGTGTTCAAAAACATTTATATTTAAATCATGCCATAACTTTTCAGAATAAGTTTATATGTTCTGTAGACCTATGCTTTATTGTGCATTCATTAGTATAAATGTGCATTTGTGAGAATGCTAGCAGGGTCTGGTCCACTAACATTGTTGCATTGCAATGTCCAACTGCAAATGTTTGCAAGAGTTTTTTTTTTTTTGCTTTTTTTTTGTTTTTTTTTTTTTTAGGGAAGGGGTATTATATGGGAAGAGGAATTAAGAAACACCCTTCCCCAACCTCCCACCACCATAGTAATACATTAGAGAGCATGAGAATGAGGAATGTATTCTTCTAGACTTTGTTTTTCCCCCTATCTTTCAGCGTATTTATTGATACATGACACATTTTATTCCCAGGACAGTGCTGTATCCCTTCAAGCTACCATTTAAATGGTAACAGACTTTAAAATGGTTACATATGTTAATAGTTCAGTTTCAAATTCATCTCTATAACATCATTACCATTTACCTGCTGGGTATAAACTGGAGCCAAGCAAAATAATAATGGATGATTTCCTCTCCCTCCCACCCAGATATATATGACTCAGGGAAACTTAAGACATAGTCTTATAATAAGGAGAAATGTGTGAGTAAACTAAAAGATAATGGAAGAAGAAGGAGAAAGAGAGACAGAGAGACAGACAGAGAGACAGAGACAGAGAG
Organism: Trichosurus vulpecula; assembly: GCF_011100635.1. Lineage (NCBI taxonomy): Eukaryota > Metazoa > Chordata > Mammalia > Diprotodontia > Phalangeridae > Trichosurus > Trichosurus vulpecula. Next base: position 227,478,625 of record NC_050573.1, read on the forward strand.
AGAGAAGATGCAAAAGTTGTGGAGGGTAAAAGGCCACTGGAAATTTCCTCCAGGACCAATCAGTGCTGATCACTAATAGCTCCCTATCCCTTAGTTATTTTTGCAGGTGCTAAACTTTTTATTGAAAGAATGATTTCTAAAAGAAATTGAAACAGTATTCCCTGTCAAGATATAATTTTACAATGTGGTTGAAGTTGAGAACATGTGATGCATATTATCTTCCACCTTTAGTCTCAAAGCTTTTTGTTGTTGAAACTTTCAACTTGCCATGAGAAACTTGAGCCTACCTTAGAGAGCAACACAAGAGAATAGCATTGTAGTCTTTGGTTGAATGATTTTACCCTGATTCACTTCTGGCCTGTATCTTAGGGTGAATAAAGTAAAGGAAACTACTTATCATAGGTCAGATGAAGAATGATATAATAAGAACAGGCTGATCCCCCCCCCACAGAAAGACACACACATGATATGTATTGCCATTATCATTTACTAGTAGGCTTAGCTGGTAATATAAAGGTAGGGCTGAAAAGTCAACTTTCACTATTACTCCAGGGGTAACAATCTCAGGTACCCAAACACAGGGTGCTCTACTAAAGCTGATTAATTAATTTGACAGGAAGACCCAGCAAGGGCTGCAATTATTCAGATAACATAATGATTGAACTGACCCTGGCTGAAGAGAAGTGGAGAGGTAAAGTTACAACTGAGAAATACTGAATTACAGAAGTTAGAAGAGTTGGAAGGGACTTTGAGAGGCCATCTGTTCTAGCCTGTACATGACCAAGAACACCCTCTAAAATATCTCAAGCAAGTAAGCATGTGGCCTTTTCTGGAAGAATCAAAATACATATTGTCATAATCAGAGCTATTGTGCACGATTGCTGGGATATCATTTTGATACCTAAACATTAAAAGGCAACATTTTCAATCTATGCAACCATACCAAATAATCATAATTTCTAAGTCACATGGAATGAAAAACTCTCAAAATATAGAGACACGAGAAATTAAAATTATTGAGGGACAGGACCAGGTACTAATCATCCTGTCTGCCCTGAGAGTTGTCCTGAAAATTCTTACAGTGGATTTGTAGAACAGAAACTAATATCTCAGTACTCTTAATCAATTATAAAAAGCAGTTACTTAATTTGCCTATGCAATAGTCCACGGAACACTAAATGTAAAAGAATAATAGGATAGTAAATTGTCCTAAAAGTGTTTGTCTAAAGCCTGTCAAAAAAGAATGAAATGGAATAATAATAACACTATGAAACAAAACACATATGTGCTTGACATTGTAAAAAGGATAATAATAGATGTGGAAGATATTCTAACCAAAACCCAGTTATGAAGCACATAAAGGGCCCATCACCTCAAGGTAGATATAAAAAGATTAATACACCTCATTAAAAAGGAGCAACATAATTGATCAAAGTCCACAGAGTATATGATACTTAAGTTAAAAATTTACAGAAAAGCTTTTGGAACAGAGGTCACTGCCATGAAAATTGTAAAAGCTGGTAGCATTTATGTGCCACTGTATTTGTTTAATGTAACCAAAAATAGTTTACCTCCCAGACAGATCCTAGAAAATGGCTAAAATCCAAGAGGAGAATCAAAAGGCCCTATATAGACAACGTACACATGAACTCAACCAGAAATATGCTGTTGACAAAGAAAATGTTAAGCAGTTGACTCAGTGGATCTGTTTGTAGGAACAGAGGGTTTTATAATGAAAATTCCAGATCAAAGTATTTCTACCAGAAGTCATAGAGGGGTTATCCTTAAGGAGGTCTAATTAATTGATCAATATATATTATGCAAGTAAATAAGAGAAACTGCACAATATACCACTGCAGATTGCAGACACTTAGTACTTACTGAATACCTGCTAAGTTCTAGGGCTAGAATTACAAAGACAAGCATGGTAGCTTTTATCAGCTAATAGATTACAAAGATAGGTCTAAAAATATCCTTGATAATTCAACAAATAAACTATAGATGACCTGGTGCATCATCATAGATGAATTGTCCATAATCTTTTCAGTATATATTATTGATGCAAAAAAATGTTAAACCAAATTTCTAGTAGTTGAATAGATGATGGTATACTAAATGTGTAAAATTTCCTAGATATATGAAATGAAAACCCTCAAAATATAGATACCTAGCATAAGAAACCAAAACTGTGTGAATAAGATGAGGTATACGTCATCCCTGTGAGTCTGTCTACTATTGGAATTATTACCAAAGATGTTGTTAGTAATCCTGTCGTTCTACCTTCACTCAGTCATGGAATATGATTGATCTGTCTATGCCAGGTAGATGTTCTATCACTTTGCTCCTCTATTTATCCCTAAAAGAACTTCTAAGAAAAACTTTTCTTTTGTTATTCTTCATAACCAGCGTCAGTTCATTCTGGACATTAGCTCTCTTGCTACTGTCACAGGACTGTGTAATTTTTTTTATTCATCCTTCATTAGTTGTACTTATATATTTCACATGTCTTTTAAAGATACAAGTTGTTTAATAAATTTCCTTTGTGCATTAATCTCTTTAGAGACCCCCTCCCTCTTCTTCCTTATTGGAGTTGTTTCTATTTGTACCTTCATAACTTCATACTTGAGAGCTTCCCATCCTTATACCAACTTTCCCTATAAAATTTGCACTAAGGAATCTCACCAGTTCTTTGAAATTTAATTTTCTTAAGTCTAGGCTATATGTCAGACTTTAGCTAGCATTTACACATTCTAAAATGGGGTGGTCAATTCTCCACAATATTAGCATTCCTTTTTAGTAGTTGGTTCTTCCTTTTCAGAATTAAATCCAGAATAGTTTATGAATAGATAAAGAAAGAAGGAAAGGGAAAGGGGAAAGGAAAGATATACCCAACTGAATGCAGAATTCCAGAGAATAGCAAGGAGAGATAGGAATATTTTCTTAAATGAGCAATGCAAAGAAATAAAGGAAAATAGAGTGGGAAAGGCAAGAGATCACTTCAAGAAAATTAGAGATATTAGGGAAATCTTTCATGCACAAATGGGCGTGATAAAAGACAAAAAAGTGGTAGGGATTTAACAGAAGTAAAAGTGATTAAGGAGGTGGCAAGAATATGCAGAACTATGCAAAAAAGATCTTAACATTACTGATACCATGATGATGTGGTTACTGATCTAGAAGTCATATACCTGGAGGCAAGTGGGCCTTAGGAAGCCTTACTAATAATAAGGCTAGTGGAGGTGATGGAATTCCAGCTGAGCAGTTGAAAATCCTAAATGATGATGCTGTAAAACTGCTGCATTTAATATGCCAGCAAATTTGGAAAACTCAACAAGGACCATTGCATTGGAAAAGTTCAGTTTATATCCCAGTTCTAAAGAAGGACAATGCCAAAGAATGTTCAAATTACTGAACAATATTGAATCATTTTACATGCCCTCAAGATTCTGTTTAAGATTCTACAAGTTAAGCTTCAGCAATATGAGAACCAAGAATTACAAGAGGTGTGGGCTGGTTTTCAAAGAGGCAGCTGAACCAGAGACCAAATTGCCAACATTCACTGGATTATGGAGAAAGCAAAGGAGTTCCAGAAAAAATCTGCTTCTGTCTCATTGACTACACTCAAGCATAAGTTGTGTGGATCACAACAAAATGTGGCAAGTCCTCAAACAGATGGGAGTACCAAAGCATCTTACTTGTCTCCTGAGGAACCTGTATGCAGGTCAAGAAGCAACAGTTAAAAGTGAAGATGGAACAAATGATTCTAAGAATTCTTTAAAAGAAAAGTGAAGCAATATTTGATTTTCAGTCATTAAGTCATGTCCAGTTCTTCAAGACCCCGTGAACAATAGGATGCCAGGCCCTCCTATCCTCCACTATCTCCTGAAGTCTGACCAAGCTCATGTTTGTTGCTTCCATCACACTTTCTATTTACCTCATCCTCTGCCATTCCCTTTTCTTTTTGCCTTTGATCTTTCCCCACATCACGGTCTTTTACAATGAGTCCTGTCTTATTATCATGTGGCCAAAGTATTTAAGCTTTAGCTTCAGTACTTGACCTTCAAGTGAATAATCTGAATTACTTTAAGTATTGACTGACTTGATCTCCTTGTTGTCCAAGGGACTTTCAGAAGTCTTCTCCAGCACCACAATTTAAAAGCTTTGATTCTGCAGTATAGTCCAATTTTCACAGCAATACTTTTGATCTTCTTTATATGTTGCAATTGCTAGTCACTAAGACATGAGTTCACAAATATATGTAGAAGGTTTATCCCTCTCCCTTTATAGTTTAAAATCCTCTTGATCATATTTTCAAAATTCTAGACAAATCTACTTTTACTTGGTCATCCTTTACCAAGAGCCAATTATTCATATAATTTTAAACTAGTAAATAAATCCCAATCCTGTTCCTATGCTCTATCTTCTTGAACAGATGTTCACTTTCTAATTTGTCCTTTTCTTTTGAGACTTTCTTCAATCAGCAGCAATAATGAATATGCAACCTGTTCTCCTAACATCTTAATCTCTTGTCCAGACATTCAAAACACCCAGCAGGGATGTCTAGGTTCCTTTCGGAGGTATATATTTTTTAATTTTTCCCCTGCTTATCACATCAACAGGACTACATGGCAATTGTCAGGTCTGACATCTCAGAAGGCTCTCTAAGAAAGTCTAACAACACCCCGCCATGCAGAAATAGCTTAATATTTATGGCTTGACTCTAAGTATTCAGTGGTCCTTTATCTTTCCTGTCATTTTTTATCCTCTAATTCTCTGATTGTGATCAGGATTTTCAGCCACCTTTTCAGATGCTTTTTTCTTTTTAATTTTTAATCTAAAATACTTCTTCTGTTCTTTCAAGGAACACTTTATTCTCATTGATAACCTAGAGAAGAGAAAAGCCCTGTCACATTTTCCTCTAGGAGAGAGGACAGTTTATACTTTATACATACATAGTAAAGTTAAAGCACAGATTAACAAGGTCCAAAATGGTTAATGGAAATGAGAGCCAGAGTTCAAGTTGCAATAGTATTGGACAAGCAATATGATATAGAACTAGATCAAGAATTATCTTAGTTCCTAGTTCTATGCTTACTGCTTCCATCCAAATTGTCCAGGAGGCAACATCTGTGTCCATGAAGGATACTAGACAACTTAGCATCAAATCCATTCATTTGGATTCAGCAGAATGCCTCCAGCTGGAAACTGAAAATCCTCAGGATTAGAAAGGGGACATTTTCTCCTCCACCAATAAATTGCTATTGTAGTTGATCCCTTCTAGATATTTTCTCTCCATACCCTCTACCCCTACCAGTCAAGTTAGCCCAATCATATCATAGCCATAAATCTTTGGTCAGGAATCTTGGAGCCTCTCTCCAATATTTTTGAGTAAGCATTGCCTTCAGTGGAAATGAAGGCTTTTATCATCTAAACAGTATATACTCTTGTCATTCTTCCAGCTTGTTTCAAAACTTTGTGCTCATGTCTGCTTACATCTAACATAACCCATATGAACCCTAATAGTTACTAATGGAACATTAGTGTTGCCTTTTGTTTCTGATAGATGGGCATTTAGCTCACTAAAACTGTTATGCCACCTTGCCCATCTGCTCTTCTCATAAGAGCATAAATGGCCTTGAAATTCAGGATCTTTGGTACTACTGACTACCACAAATTAATGACTAACTTACAAAGGAATTATCTTGAATGAATAACAACAATCTAAAAGGATGACTTGGGAAAACTTTGGAAGACAGTTCACTTTTTTTCATCCAGGGAAAGGATATTTATACAAACTTGAGATAAAAATGAATGTCATCAAAGGGAAGTGAACAGTATTACTATTAAGTGAATATGATGAGCATTCATTTTCTGCATTTAAAAGGCTTAGAAAATTATTCCTCTATCTTTTATGGAATATTGGAACTAGAAGGTACCTTAGATGTCCTATCTGAGCTAATTAGAAGGGGACTGGCAAGGATCAACATTTGAATCTTGGGAAAATGAGAGCCTAAGGACAGAGCAAGGGCTGAGCACCTTGGTAACTGGTGGACAGGAGCAAATTATAAGACAGAGCACAAGGTAGATGAGGGTGAAGTCTGGCGATTCAGAGGGGGCAGGTCATAAAGCCTGGGAAAATTGCAGATAACTAGAGGTAAAAAAAATGCTTCACTGCTGAAAGCTGATGCAAGATTAAGGGTGTGGGATGAAAGGAAATATCAATACATGTCAATAATCTAGGACCAGAGAAACCACAATTAAGACTCAAGCACAAGTTTCACTCAGTGAGTTTTGACTCTTGATTGGGTACTTCCGTGTCTGTTAAACTTGCTCTTTTACATTTTCTTTAAGGGACAATGCTGTCAGCTTATAGACTCTAAACATTAGAGATGTCTAATCAAGCCTTCTATATATAAATCCTGTATATAAGGAGACTGATGGCAAGAGTAGCCAAGTTAATTGGCCAGTACCACCACTACATTATCATTCAGCAGGACTGGGTCACAAACTTTCTGGCTCTCAGGCCAGTGCTGATACCAGGATTGCCATTTCCACCTGCTGTAATAGTAAACCCAGGGTAAATATAAGCCAGCCTTATAGGGCTATAGCACTATTGAATTACTAGGAGTTTAGGTAGTCTTCCATTTTACAAGTTCCGAAAACTGATTTTGTTATAATTGTTATTGTTAACCTCTTTTTGTTGTTGTTGTTGTTGGATCAGGCATTGTTTCACAGTAACCAAAAAACTAGAAATGACTTATATTAAAGAATAATATCAGTGTGTTACTTTTGTCATATTTCTGAATAAGGAATGGACTTGTGATTTCTATCATAGAAAAAACTAAATGATGAATAACCACTTTTTATCAATGTAAGTTCACACCTCTGTTGAAACTCATGGTCTGAGAGAATTCACGAGAGATTAACTGACTTGCCGAGGGTCGCAAAACCAGCATGTGTCATGAGGCAGAACTTGAATCCAGGCTTTCTTGGCTCTAAAATGAGCTAAATGCATTAAGTGCTAGTTGAAAGTCAGAAAGAACTTAGTTCAAAACCTACTTCAGATACTTATTCACTGTGTAACTCTAGGCAAGGCACTTAACCTCTCTGTCTCAGTTTCCTCATCTGTAAAAGGTGGATAATAATAGCACTTACCTCCCATGGTATTTTTTGTCTAAGTAGTATTTTTTCCTGATTAAATATCAAGAAAATTTTTAGCATTCACTTTTATAAGACTTTGAGTTCCAAATTTTTCTCCCTCCATCCCCTCTCCTCATCTGAAAATGATCGGAGGTTTGATATAGTTTATACATGTGCTATCGTAAAAAAAAAAATTTCCAGGTTCATTACAATTATGGAAGAAGGAACAGATCTAAAGAAAAAAATGAGAAAGAATAAAGCAAGTGAAAAAATATGCTCTGATCTGCATTCAGAGTCCATTGGTTCTTTATTTAGATATGGATGACATTTTCCTTCATCATTTCTTTGTACTTGTCTTGGACCATTGTGTTGCTGAGAAGAGCTGAGTCTTCCATAGTTGATCATCACACCATGTTGCTGATAATGTGTACAATGCTTTCCAGGTTCTGCTCATTTCATTTTGCATCAGTTTGTACAAGTCTTTCCAGATTTTTCTGAAATTTACCTGTTCATCATTTCTTATTGCCTGATATTTTTCCATTATATTATAAACCACAGTTTGTTCAGCCATTCCCTTATTGATGGGCATCCCCTCAATTTCCAATATTTTGACACAATGAATAGGGCTGCTATAAATATTTTTGCACATGTAGGTCCGTTTCCCTTTTTATGATCTCTTTGCAATACAGACATCGTAGTGATATTACTACACCAAAGGGTACTCACAGTTTGGTTGCCCTTTGGGCATAGCTCCAATTTGCTCTCCAGATCAGTTCACAACTCTACCAACAGTGCATTAGTTACCCAATTTTTCCACATCCTCTACAACATTTATCATTTTCCTTTTTTCTTATCATATTAGCCAATCTGATTGGTGTGAGGTGGTATTTCAGAGTTGTTTTAATTTGTAATTCTCTGATCAAAAGTGATTTAGAGCACTTCTTCATATGCCTATAGATAACTTTGATTTCTTCATCTGAAAACTGCTTGTTCATATCCTTTGACCATTTATCAATTTGGGGAATGGCTTATATTCTCATAAATTTGATAGTTTTCTATATAGTTAAGAAATGAGGCCTCTATTAGAGACACCTGCTATAAAGATTATTTCCCAGCTTTCTGCTTTCCTTCTAATGTGGTTGCATTGGTTTTGTTTGTACAAAAGCTTTTCAATTTAATATAATCAAAATTATCTGTTCTACATTTTGTAATGCTCTCTATCTCTTGTTTGGTAATGAATTTTTTTCTCTCCCCATAAATCTGACAGGTAGATTGTTCCTTGCTCTTCTAATTTGATTGCTTCATTGTTTATGTTACCTTTTAGCAAGATGTAGTTTCCTTCCTTAACTCTTTTAATTGCGTCTATTTTTGCTTTTGCTTTGTCTGAGATCAAGATTGCTACCCTGTTTTGGTTTGGTTTTTGTTTGTTTGTTTTTACTTCAGCTGAAGCATAATAGATTCTGCTCCAATCCCTTACCTTTACTCTGTGTGTGTCTTTCTGCTTCAACTGTGTTTCTTGTAAGCAACATATTGTGGAATTCTGATTTTTGATCCACTCTGTTATCTCTTTCCATTTTATAGGACACTTCATCCCATTCACATTCACAGTTATAGTTACAACCTGTGTATTCCCCTCCATCCTTTTCCTCCTCCTCTTTGTCTTCTCTCTCCTTTCACCCTTTCCGACCTCACCAGTGTTTTGCTTCTGTCTACCAGCTTCCCTGATCTGCCCTCCCTTCTGTCAGCCCCTACCCCACCCCCTTAATCTCCTCCCCTCCTACTTCCCTGTCATGCAAGATATATTTTTATATTCAACTAATTTTGTACATTATTCCGTCTTTGAGTCAATAGTGATGAGGGTAAGATTCAAACAACATCCATTGCCCACCCTCCTATCTTCCCCCACACTATAATAGGTCTTTCTCATCTCTTCATGTGAGATAATTTACCCCATTCTGCCTCTCCTTTCCTTCTTCTCCCATAGTACTCCTCTTTCTCCTCCCTTAATTTTTTATGTCATTCCCTAAAATTCACCTTATACCTGTAACCTGTGTCTATGTATATTCCTTCTATCTGTACTGTTAGTGATACAGTTAAGAGTTACAAGTGTCATCTTCACATGTAGGGATATAAACAATTAAGCTCTATTGAATCCCTTATGTCTTCTTTTCTCTTTTTACCTGTTTAAGCTTGTCTTGGGCCTTGATACTGAAGGCATAATTTTTGGATTAGTTCTGGTCTTCTTATGCAGGCTTGGAATCCTTCTATTTTGTTGAATGACCATTTTTTCCCTTGATGTATTATGCTTAATTTTGCTGGGTAAGTGATTCTTGCTTATAGTCCTAGCTCCTTTGCCCTCTAGAATATCATGTTCCATTACCTCCAATCCTTTAATGTTGCAGCTGCCACTGTAAACCTGTGTGAATCTGATTGTGACTCCTTGATATTTAAATTATTTCTTTCTGAACACTTGTAGTATTTTTTTCCTCTACCTGATAGCCCTGAAATTTGGCTATAATGTTTCTTGGGATTTTTATTTGGGGCTCTCTTTCCTCAGGTGATTGGTGGATTCTTTCTATGCCTGTTTTGCCCTCTGGTTCCAGGGCATCAGGGCAATTTTCTTTAATAATTTCTTGAAAGATGTTGTCCAGGTCCTCCTTTTCATTATGGCCCTCAGGTTGTCCAATGATTCTGGTATTGTCTCCCCTGGATCTATTTTCCAGGTCAATTGTTTTTCCCATAAAGTATTTTACATTTTCATCCATTTTTTTCCATTCTTTAGAATTTGTTTGATTGATTCATGATGTCTCAAAGAGTCATTAGCTTCCACTACCTAATTCTAACTTTTAAGTTGTTGTTTTCCTTAATTAGCTTTTGTACTTTCTTTTCCATTTGGCCAATTGTACTCTTTTTTAGCAATTTATTTTTTAATTAAATAAATTTTTATTTTTAGTTTACAATACACAGTTCCACAAGTTTTTGAGTTCCAAATTTTCTCCTCCTTCCTCTCCTTCCCCCTCCCCCTACAAGGTGGCATGGAATCTGATATACGTTCTGCATATACTTTCGCATTAAACTTATTTACACAATAGTCAAGTTGTAAAGAAGAATTATAACCAATGGAATAAATCGTGAGAAAGAAGAAACAAAACCAAGAAAGAAGAGGAAAAAAAGAGAGAGCAAATAGTTTGCCTCAATCTGCATTTAGATTGTAATTTTTTCTCTGGATGTGGACAGCTCTTTCCATTGTGAGTCCTTTAGAGCTGTCTTTGAATCTTGTATTGCTGAGAGGAGCCAAGTCTTCAAAGTTAGTGATCACAGAAGCAATATGTCTGTGGTTGTGTACAATTTTCTCTTGGTTTTGCTCCCTTCCCTCAGCATCAGATCACGTAGGCCTGTCCTGGTTATTATGAAGTCTGTATGTTCCCTATTTCTTATAACATAATAGTATTACATTACATTCATATACCACAACTTGTTCAGCCATTCCCCAATTGAAGGGCATCCCCTTGATTTCCAGTTCTTTGCTACCACAAAAAGAGCTGCTATAAATATTTTTGTACATATAGGTCTCTTTCCTACCTGTGTGATCTCTTTGGGATACAGCCCCAATCATACTCTTTAAGGAGATATTTTCTTCAGTGAATATTTGTATCTCCTTTTCCATTTGGCCAATTCTATTTTTTAAACAGTTTTCCAAGGTGTTGAGTCTTTTTTTTTCATAAATTTTCTTGCATACTCTCATTTCTTTTCCCAATTTTTCTTCTACTGCTCTTATGTGATTTTTAAGATCCTTTTTGAAGTCTTCTGAGTTCTTTCTGGCATTGAGACCATTTCCCATTTTTCTTTCAGGTTTTGCCCACAGGTATTTTTATATTGTTGTCCTTTTCTGAGTTTGTGTCTTGGCCTTCCCTGTAACCATAAAAACTTTCTATGGTTAGATTCTTTTTTATTGTTGTTGTTCTTTGCTCATTGTTTTTTGGGGGCCTTTTTGCTTTCTTTTAAATTTGAGCTCTGCTCCCAGGGTGGAAGGCGCACTGTCTCTGGCTTCTTGTGCTAGTGGCTGCAGGCTCTGGCTGTTTACCTGGTACTGCCCTGATGTTGCCCTGAGTCCCATGGGAGACCCTTGTACTGTGCTCAGGGGTTGGCGTGGGGTTTCCTGGTGCTTCTGGAGGCTGTAGGGATCTGACAGCTTACCTGGTGCTGAGCTGAGGTCCTAGTGGTGGTATCTGGCATGTGCTGACACCCAGTGGGGTGTTTCTGCACTTCCCTGGGGCTACACTAAAGCATATGGTGGCCTCTGGAAGCTGTCTCTTTGCCTGGGGCTATACTGAAGCTTGGCAGGGCTGGTGCTGGTTGTTGGCTGCCAGTTTGCTTAGGCACCCATAGGGTTCATGTTTACCTGTTTGCCCTGGGCTGTGTTATAGCACAGGGGGATATGGCTGCGGGAACATGCCTGTTGGTCCAGGGATACACTGAAGTATGAGGTGGTTCTCAGAACTGGAGTCTGCCAGTTCGCCTGGCTATGCTAAGATATGTGGGGAGGGAGAGGGGGTCCTGGTGTTCATGTTTACCTGTTCGGCCACACTAGGGTTCAGGATCTTTCACTGGTTTGCTGAGGTGGGGCTTGCTCCTGGCTTGCTAGAATGCTTCCCATCCTGGATTGTGCTCCCCTTTCACCCAAGTAAGACAGACCTTTCCGGCTTCCAAGTTTCTTGGGTTAAAGACTGTTTTGTTTCATCTTTTTGCTGGTTCTACTGTTCCAGGATTTGTTTTAGGGATCTATTTTATGGTTGTTTGGAGGTGAGTATGGCAGAATTACAGCAATTTACCACTTACTCCACCATTTTGGATCCCAGAAGTCAGACCTTCCTATGGTATTTATGAGGATCAAATGAGATTGTATTTATAAAGCACTTCGCAAACCTCAAAGTGCTACATAAATACTAGTTATTATCATTATTGTTGTATTTATTGCTTAATTATAATCTCTTGTGGCTAATGGAAAAAACTCAAAGTCAAATATATTGTTTAAAAGAGACATAAGTTTACATTTTTGAGAATAAAATGAGCACATTTAATCCTTCAAAGAAAAAACTAAGAATTTTTCTACGTGCTTCATTTTCAGTCACCTGAGGTCCATTGAATAGCAAGCTTAACCTATCAGATTGCAAAACCCCTGATGGTTAGAACCATGTCTTTTTTTCATGTTCTGTGATATTTAGCATAGTAGGCTGCATGAATATTTGTTAAAGTAGGAAGAAAAGATACCTTCATTATAATCTTTGGATTTATCTGTAAAAATGTTGACCTCGTGCTGGAAAGGATGTGGGAAAGTTGGAACACTGTTACATTGCTGGTGGATCTGTGACTGATTCAGCCATTCTGGACAACAATTTGGAACTATGCCCAAAGGGCTATAAAAATGTTCATACCCGCTTCCTTCTCTGCACTCCCAACCCCCCGGCGGCCGCGTGCGCGCGCGTGCCCCTCAGCACGGAACCCAAAGGGCGCCTGCGTTCTGGGGACCGAGCGTTCAGTGTCCCCTCCCCCTGCGGGTCTGGACCCGAGCTCGCGGGGCTAGAGCTTTGGTCTCCTAGCGACGCTCGCGAGTCACAACAGCTGTCCTCCAGGCTTGCCTTTGTTTGGGAGTCCTTAAAAAAAAAAAGCCCCAGGGCCTCCCTGGGCGCACTCCATGACCGGGTGCCCCATGACTGAGAAGACAGAGGATAATTTGACCTCCCCCAAGGAAGGAGATGGAAAAGATAATGGTAAAATACCAGATGTTCATTTGCCAGATATAGTAAAGAGAAAAGAAAAAGACAAATATGAAAAAGAAGCTGAAAAAGCAGAGCAGCGTTCAGAAAACACATGTCCCAGGAGACCACATGTTACATATGCCAAATTCATAAGAACTAATGCAAGATTCTATAATGAGCCGGTGAGCTACATAGAACACCTGAATATGGGAGATGAGCAGGAGGATTGGTGGTCACATGAAGAAATACTGAACCATCACTATGTTCCACCTTATGACTCCCAGAGTACCCAAAGAAGTGATTTCAAAATACCAGCATGTCAGTTGGTTTTACCAAACAGATACTGCAGGAAACAAAAGCCTGCTTGTGGCATAGCATCATGGAGCTTTTCTTCAGACAGATACAAAATCATCTAGAGGGCCAATAGTTCCTAGGGGAACACAAGTATTCCAAAGTGCTGCAAGGTCACGCTTAGCAGAACAGTCAAAAACAGAAAGAGGAAACTCAATGACAAGTACAGAGACCTCACCCAGTTTCTGCCAACACCGTTGCCAAAGGTCACCAATTTCTGAATGTCACTTATCAGAAGCAGACGCCAAAGGAGCAACCAAAGCATACCTCACGGCTCCTGGGAAGGAGCAAAAGAGTCCAGGCATTTCTGGGATTGCCGAAGTAAATTTTATCCTTCCCACCAGAGAGGACCCTTTGTATCCACCAATCAAACAGAGTTTTTGAAAAATCAGCAGTTGAATTACCCCTAACAAATAACACAGACTGATACTCCCATTAATTCCTGAAATGGAAAGAATCTAGACTCACTGTACTGAAAACTGTTTGCTTTTCTAGTACCGATAACCAAAAATACTAGTTGACCCCAGCGTATTTTTAGAGAGAACATGATACTCCTTTGACTAAAAAACAACAGTACTCTATTTTGTTTTCTGAAAAACCTATATGCTTCAAGGATGGTAGAAGAATTTGCTGTTTCCTTAAACTACTTTGTTTACATTTTGAGATCAGACATTTTGCATAACACAATGCCACTGAATTTAGAATTAGAACACCTAGCTTAGTGATAATGGCAATATTCCTTGACTTCTCCAGATTTTTCTTGTCTTTAGAAACAGGATAAGAATATTACACTATTCCTCTCACCTCTGAGAGAACACCATGGGGAAAGCACTTTGTAAACTATAAAGTGCTATATAATTATGAGCTGTGATTATTAATAGTTATTTAAATATTAGAAACGATAATGAAATATACCTACTGTTTGCTTCCCGATGGAGAACTGACGGACTCAGAACAAATTGAAGCATATTTTCTTCTTTTTCTTTTTTTTTCTTTTTGACATGGCTAATACAAGAATTGTTTTTTGTATGGCTATACATACCTTGTAACACATATTATTTTTTCTTACCTTCTCAATGGGTGGGGGAAGAGGAAGAGAATTAAAAACTGAAAATACAATAAAATTGAAAATGCATAAATGAAAATCTGTTTTTAAAAGAGAAAAAAAAAATGTTCATACCCTTTGACCCAGCAATAACACTTCTAGGGTTGTATCCCAAAGAGATCACACAAGTGGGAAAAGGACCCATATGTGCAAAAATACTCATAGCAGCTCTTTTTGTGGTAGCAAAGAATTGGAAATCAAAGAGATGTCCATCAATTGGGGAATGGCTGAACAAGTTGTGGTTTATAAATGTAATGGAATACTATTGTGCTATTAGAAATGGGGAAGATACGGACTTCATAATAACCAGGAAAAACCTACATGATATAATGCTGAATGAGCAGAGCAGAACCAGGAGAACATTATACACAACCACAGATATATGGATTCTGTGATGACTAACCCTGATAGACTTGGCTCTTCTCAGCAATACAAAGTTCAAAGACAACTCCAAAGGACTCATGACGGAGAGAACTATCTACATCCAGAAAAAGAAATATGGAGTCTGAATGCAGATTGAGGCACATTGTTTGGTCTCCTATTTTTTTCTTTTGTCCTTTTTTCTCTTTTGTTTTTGTTTTATTTTTTGGTTTTGTTTCTTCTTTCTCGTGATTCATTCCATTGGTCATAATTCTTCTTTACAACTTGACTATTGTGCAAATAAGTTCAATGCGAAGTTATATGTAGAAGATATATTGGAAGGGGCGGAGCCAAGATGGCCACATGAAGGCAGCCTCTTACCGGAGCTCTCTCACAAGGTCTGTCAGATTCCCATAAAAAAGTGAATTTGAGCAGATTTGAGAGAGTCAGAAACCGCGAGCAGTCTGCGTGGGGCAAATTTCCGAGCCGGGAGAGTCTGAAAGGCCAGAGGAACGAACCTGCAGGCTCGGAGAGTGCTCGGTGCGGAGCTGCTCCAGACCAAGGCGGAAGCGGCCGGCCGGGAAATCCACGTGGGAGACGGGGAGGGAGAAAGCTGGGCGCCCGAAACCGGCAGAGATCCCCAGGCCTCCCAACACAGGACGGCAGTCTCTGGGAGCGACGAGAGGCAGCGCAACGCCACCAGCCGCGAAAACACCCAGTCCTGACGCTTGCAAAACCCAGGAACTCGGCCTCTTGAACTTCCGGGAGACTCAATGGCCAGGTAAACGGCTCTAACCCCTCCCCCCCTCACCCAGAGAATTCCTCGGGGAAAAAAAAAAGAGAACTGAAACAGAGGAGAGAGTAGCGGGGCTTCACAGGACAAATACTAGAAACTCATTAGTCCCAGAGGGGAAGAGTCGGCAGGGGGCCAAGCCAGGAGGCCAGACGTAACCTTGCTCCCCCAGGGGAAGCGCCAATCATCAGCTCAAACAACAAACAGCTGAGACCATTGCTGAAAAGCAAGTGCTGGAGAGCACCCACAGGGAGTGAGACGCCAGGGAGCCAGACCCCTCCCCCACACCTCAGGAAACTGAAGGTTATAATTCTAGACTCACAACCCCCAGAATAAGAAAGCTGGGACAGAAAGCCCTGAGACTCACAGATAGAAATTCGTTGTAAAGCCAGCAAAAGGCAAACCAACATGAAGAAGAACACAAAAAAACCGAGGACAATAGATTCTTTTTATGGAGACAGGCAGGATCAAAATATCGACATAGAAGAAGATAGCAATGACACGGTAGATACATCAGATACCTCAAAAGCTAATATGATCTGGTCTCCAGCCCAAAAAGCACTGCTGGAAGAGCTAAAAGAGGATTTTAAAAACCAAATTAGGGAGCTAAAAGAAAATATGGAAAAAATGGAAAAAAGGGAGAAAAAATCCACTGACGAAATCAAGTCCCTAAAGAATAAGATTGGCGAAATGGCTACGGAGATTCAGAATCTAGAGAGAGAAAAGGACACCCTGAAAGGTGAAATCAACCAATTGAAAATGGAGGCTCAAAAGCAAAATGTAAATACTAACTCATTTAAAATTAGACTTGAGCAAGTGGAAGCTAATGAATCTATGAGGCATCAAGAAGTAATAAAACAAAACATAAAGAATGAAAAAATAGAAAAAAATGTGAAATATCTGATTGGCAAAACAACTGACCTGGAAAATAGATCCAGGAGAGACAATTTGAGAGTTATTGGTCTACCGGAAATCCACGATGAAAAAAGGAGCCTTGACAGTATCTTCGAAGAAATTATCAAAGACAACTGCCCAGAGGTCCTAGAACCAGAGGGCAAAATAGTCATTGAAAGAATTCACCGATCACCCCCTGAAAGAGATCCCAAACTGAAAACACCAAGAAATATTATAGCCAAATTTCAGAGCTATAAACTCAAAGAGAAAATACTGCAAGCAGCCAAAAAGAAGCAATTCAAATATCGGGGAACTACAGTCAGGATCACGCAGGATCTCTCAGCTTCCACATTAAAAGACAGGAGAAATTGGAATATGATATTCCGAAGGGCAAAGGAGCTGGGACTACAGCCAAGGATCAACTACCCAGCAAAACTAAGCATAATTTTCCAGGCAAGGCGATGGACATTCAATGAAATAAGGGAATTCCAGACCTTCCTGATGAAAAGGCCAGAACTCAATGGAAAATTTGATCTCCAAATATAAACCTCAAGAGAGACATAAAAAGGTAACCAGGGGGAAAAACCCCACAAACTTCATTAACCAATAAGCTTAGGTTGTTTACATCTTTATGTGGGATTATATCATCTTATGTATGTTTTTTATGTATATATATATATATATACATATACATATATAAGTCATTCTTGTGAATGGTACAACTATTGTGACAAATGAAAGGGATATACATAGGTTGTGAATGCCTGTATAAATTAACTGATGTAAAGATATAAAATATAAATAAAAGATATAAAGGGAGGGCTATGAGGGAAGTGGTAAGGAGGTTGTAGAAAAGGGTAAATTACACCAAAGGAAGTGGAAAAAAAAAACATATTATAGTAGAGGGAAAGAAGGGAGGGAGAAGAGCAGTATTTGAGCTTTACTGTCATCTGATCTAGTTCAAGAAGGGAATAACATACTCTGATAAGTTTAGAAATCTAACTTGTCCTACAGGAAGTGGGAGGGAAAGGGGGGAAAAAGGGAGGGGGGAGGGCAGAGGGAAGAGGAGAAGTAGCAAGTGGGTAACGGTAAGATAAGGGAGGGGAATAAAGAGGGAGGGTTAACTGAGGAAAGCGGCGGTCAAAAGCAAAACTTTGTTGGGGAGGAGAAGGGGAAAGGGAGAAATAAAAGCATAAACAGGGGGAATTAGGATGGAGAAAAAGACACAGATAGAAATCATAACCCTGAACGTGCAGGGAATGAACATTCTCACAAAACAGAAGCAGATAGCAGAATGGATTAAAAACCATAATCCTACAATATGCTGTTTACAAGAAACGCATCTGGAACAGGGGGATACACATAGGGTTAAGGTAAAAGGCTGGAGTAAAATATACTGTGCCTCAGCTAAAGTAAAAAAAGCAGGTGTAGCAATCCTAATCTCAGACAAAGCAAAAGTAAAGATAGATCTAATTAAAAGAGATAAGGAAGGACATTATATCCTGCTAAAAGGCACCATAAACAATGAAGCAATATCATTGCTTAACATATATGCACCAAGTGGTAAGGCATACAGATTCTTAGAGGAGAGATTAAGGGAGTTACAGGAAGAAATAGACAGCAAAACTATAATATTGGGAGACCTCAACCTCCCCCTTTCTGAACTTGATAAATCTAACCTCAAAATAAATAAGAAAAAAGTTAAGGAGGTAAACAGAATTTTAGAAAAGGCACATATGATAGACCTCTGGAGAAAACTGAACGGGGATAAAAAGGAATATACTTTCTTCTCAAAAGTACATGGCACACACTCAAAAATTGACCATGTACTAGGGCATAAAAACCTCACAATCCAGTGCAGAAAAGCAGAAGTAGTCAATGCATCCTTTTCAGATCATGATGCAATAAGAATCATTTTTAATAAAGTACCATGGAAAAATAAGCTAAAAACTAATTGGAAACTAAATAATTTAATTCTAAAGAGTGAGTGGGCCAAAGATCAAATCAGAGAAACAATTAATAATTTCATTCAAGAGAATGACAATAATGAAACAACATACCAAAACTTATGGGATGCAGCAAAAGCAGTTCTTAGTGGAAGTTTTATATCTCTAAATGCCTACATGAATAAAATAGGGAAAGAGGAGATCAATGATCTGGGCATACAGCTGAAAAAGCTAGAAAAAGAGCAAATTGAAAACCCCCAATTAAATACCAAATTAGAAATACTGAAAATCAAAGGAGAGATTAATAAAATTGAAACCAAGAAAACTATTGAATTAATAAATAAAACAAAGAGCTGGTTTTATGAAAAAAACCAATAAAATTGACAAACCTTTGGCCAATTTGATTAAAAAAAAGAAAGAAGAAAATCAAATTACCAGTATCAAAACTGAAAAGGGTGAGGTCACCTCTAATGAAGAGGAAATCAAAACAATAATTAGGAATTATTTTGCCCAACTGTATGCCCATAAATTTGACAACCTTAGAGATATGGATGAATATCTACAAAAACATAAACTGCCCAGACTAACAGAGAAGGAAGTGAAATTTCTTAACGACCCCATATCAGAAAAAGAAATTGAGCAGGCCATCAACGAACTCCCTAGGAAAAAATCTCCAGGGCCAGATGGTTTTACATGTGAATTCTATCAAACATTCAAAGAACAACTAATTCCAATACTTTGTAGACCATTTGGGAAAATAGGTGAAGAAGGAGTCCTACCAAATTCTTTTTATGACACAAATATGGTACTAATACCCAAACCAGGTAGAGTTAAAACAGAGAAAGAAAATTATAGACCAATTTCTCTAATGAATATTGATGCAAAAATTTTAAATAAAATATTAGCAAAAAGATTGCAGCAACTCATTACGAGAATAATACACCATGACCAGGTAGGATTTATTCCAGGAATGCAAGGCTGGTTCAATATTAGGAAAACTATTAGCATAATTGACCATATCAACAACAAAACTAGCAAAAACCATATGATCATCTCAATAGACGCAGAAAAAGCCTTTGACAAAGTACAACACCCATTCCTATTAAAAACACTAGAAAGCATAGGAATAAGGGGAACCTTCCTCAAAATTATAAATAGCATCTACCTAAAACCATCAACAAGCATTATTTGTAATGGGGATAAACTAGATGCATTCCCAATAAGATCAGGAGTGAAACAAGGATGTCCATTATCACCCCTATTATTCAATTTGGTTCTAGAAACATTAGCTGTAGCAATAAGAGAAGAAAAAGAAATTGAAGGAATTAGAATAGGAAAAGAAGAAACTAAATTATCACTTTTTGCAGATGATATGATGATTTATCTAGAGAATCCTAGAGAATCAAGTAAAAAACTACTTGAAATAATAAACAACTTTAGCAAAGTTGCAGGATATAAAATAAATCCTCAGCATTCCTATACATTACTGACAAAGCCCAACAGCAAGAGACAGAAAGAGAAATTACATTCAAAGTTACTGAAGGCACTATAAAATATTTGGGAGTCTATTTGCCAAGACAAACCCAGAGCCTATATGAACATAACTATGAAACACTTTTCACGCGAATAAAATCAGATCTAAATAAATGGAGAAATATCAATTGCTCATGGTTAGGCCGAGCTAATATAATAAAAATGACAATTCTACCTAAATTAATCTGTCTAATCAGTGCCATACCAATCGAACTACCAAAATTTTTTTTTACTGAGCTGGACAAAATAATAACAAAATTCATTTGGAAAAACAAGAGGTCTAGAGTATCTAGGATATTAATGAAAAGACATGCTAGAGATGGTGGTTTAGCCACACCAGATATTAAACTGTACTACACAGCAGCAGTCATCAAAACTGCCTGGTACTGGTTAAGAAACAGGGGTGTGGATCAGTGGAATAGGATAGGTACACAAGTAGGTGAAATCAACAAGTTTAGCAATCTACTCTTTGATAAACCCAAAGAAGCCAGTTTCTGGGCTAATAATTCACTATATCACAAAAACTGTTGGGAAAATTGGAAAATGGTAGGGCAAAAACTGGGCATAGACCAATATCTTACACCATATACCAAAATAAAGTCAAAATGGGTTCATGATTTAGGAGTAAAAGTTGATACTCTAAGTAATTTGGGAAAGCAAGGAATGGTTTACTTATCAGATTTGTGGAAAAGTAAAGAATTCATGACCCAACAAGAGATAGAGAGCATTACAAAATGCAAAATGGATAATTTTGATTATGTCAAATTGAAATGTTTTTGTACAAAAAAAGCCAATGCAACAAGAATTAGGAGGGAAGCAGAAAATTGGGAGAAAATCTTTGCAACTAGTATCTCTGATAAAGGCCTCATCTCTAAAATATACAGGGAGCTA
Source organism: Trichosurus vulpecula (assembly GCF_011100635.1). NCBI lineage: Eukaryota > Metazoa > Chordata > Mammalia > Diprotodontia > Phalangeridae > Trichosurus > Trichosurus vulpecula. Next base: position 227,499,397 of record NC_050573.1, read on the forward strand.
AGCCAAATATATAGGAATACAAGCCATTCCCCAATTGAGAAATGGTCAAAGGATATGAACAGGCAGTTTTCAGAGGAAGAAATTAAAGCTATCTACAGGCATATGGAAAAATGCTCTGGATCGCTGCTGATTAGAGAAATGCAAATCAAAACAACTCTTAGATACCACATCTCTCCTGTCAGATTGGCTAAAATAACAAATCAGGAGAATGATAAATGCTGGAAAGGATGTGGGGAAATTGGAACATTGTTGCATTGCTGGTGGAGTTGCGAGCTGATCCAGCCATTTTGCAGGGCGGTGTGGAACTATGCCCAAAGGACTATAGAAATGTTCATACCCTTTGACCCAGTAATACCACTTCTAGAGTTGTATCCCAAAGAAATCACGCAAGCGGGAAAAGGACCCATATGTACAAGAATATTTATAGCAGCTCTCTTTGTGGTAGCCAAGAATTGGAAAGCAAAGGGATGCCCATCAATTGGGGAATGGCTGAACAAGCTGTGGTATATGAAGGTGATGGAATACTATTGTGCCATAAGAAATGGGGATGATGCAGACTTCATAACAACCTGGAAAAACTTACACGACATAATGCTGAGTGAGCGGAGCAGAGCCAGGAGAACGTTGTGCACAGCCACAGATATGTGGATTCTGTGAGGACCAATCCTGACATACTGTGCTTCTCTCAGCAACCTAAAGGGGCAAGGACAACTCCAGGGGACTCACGATGGAGAATGCTATCTTCATTCAGAGAAAGAACTGCGAAGTTTGAATACAGACTGAGGCACACTACATGCTCGCCTTTTCTGCTTCTCTTTTGTTTTTGTTTTTGGGGTTGTTTTTTTGTTTTTTTTTTGTTTGTTTTTTTTTGTTTTTGGTTCTGTTTCTTCTTTCTCATGATTCATTCCATTGGTCAAAATTCTTCTCCACGACTTGACTAGAGCATAAATTAATTCAATGAGAAGTTATACATGACAGTTATAAGAGACTTCATGCCGTCTTGGGGAGGGAGGGGGGAGGGAGGGGAGAAAAACTGGAACTCAAAACTATGTAGAACCGTGTGTGGTAAACTAAAAATAAATAAAAAAAAAGAAGATATATTGGATTCCATGCCATCTCGGGGAGGGAGGGGGGAGACGGGGAAGAAAATCTGGAACTCAATGTCATGTGGAACTGAGTGTTGTAAATTAAAAACAAAAAAATCTTATTAAAACAATTTAAAAAAAATGTTGAACACCTGGTTTGGGAACTGATAAAGCTGAGTACAGAAGCAGAATTTTCATCTCTTCTTACAATTAAATGTTGGGACTAGAGCCTCTTGCTAGCAAAGTTTTGGCAAATTAAAAGAAATTAGAATGAGCAGGGTAAACACCTGAACATAAGGTCTTTAGGTCATACTTCACTGAGCACACATTCAGCTGATGTGCCATTGTACCTTAACTACTCTATCCTCGTATAATTTTGGTACTCTGGGTCTGACCTACCACTCTAGATCCCTGGAGCAAGTTCCTGGATCTCCTGGGTCAGAAATCCTGAATTTGCCTTCATGCTTGCCCACCAATACATTTTCTCACTATGATTCATCTGCTAAAGAAACCCTGTCTCAATATGAACTGTCCCTCCATGATGGGCAAAGCTATAGACCCATTTCCATTTAACTCAACAAATCCTTGTTAAATGTCTATTATATGTAATATATTGTACTAGATGCTTGGATTCAAAGGCAAGATGAAACTGTCTCTACATTCAAGAAAATTCACTTCCACTGATCCCCATCAGCATATGACAAATAAGAATTTCAGAAAGAAAGGAAGACTTTGGTACATAGATGGAATTGAAGAACTGGACCTAGCTGTCTGATTCATGGGTTCAGATACACAAATGATTGACTCCTGGCAAAGACAGAGGATGTCTTATGAAAATTTGGAAGGATGTATTTAAGATATGCTCATTTGAACAAAAGGGCTTTAAATTGAAATATTTGTGAAGGGAGAAACATATCTCTTTTAAAATAATAAAACTGGATTTACAAATGTTAAGTATGACATAGAAAAAAAAAGAGTAACAAATAAAGGCGAGGTCCACTAATTCCCAATAATGGGGAAGAAGTTTAGAAGAAAATATCTATAGCCTCAGATTTTTTTACTAACATACAGAATACGGGTTATTAATAAACTTATTTTACTGTGTTTTATATGTATCATGGCTATTACTGAGACTCAGAGGGATGATAGTGTTGAGTGGAATATGGGAGTAGAAAGGCAGACCTTTTGTGGCATTCATAGGTCAAAAATTCTAATGTGATATCTGTAAGTTCACTAATTGAAGAATTGTCTTCTATAATGTAGACAACAACCCATCTATGCCAGCCTGCCCTGAGTGACTCTCATCCATATCTTCCTGACATGACTCTAGCACATTGGATGGCTCTCACCACAGGAGGGCCATCCAGTGTCTTGGATGTTTTCCTTCCTTTTTCCTGGCCTCATGAGGGTATGAACAGAGCACTCTGGCAATTCTGTTGGGATTCCTTACTCTTGCAATGTGGCCAGCCAAGCTCCTTTTTTGGTCATAAAATTCCTTGGTGCTACACTTTACTTACATTCACCTTTAGTGTTTCTGATTGGCTATGTTGCAAGGATATTCATCCCTACTATTTACCTTTTCCTATGTGATGATTATCTTTATTTGTTTAGAGACCATGGTACTTTACTTCCCTCTTACACAGCAACACAGGTAAAAGATTTGCAATGGAAAAAAATAGATCTTTACTGTAATTGTGAAACTTGGGGTTAGTAAAAGAAGTACTTTGCAATTCCCAAAGCAAGCCATGCTGATCTCTTATTCTACTCTGGGCCTAGTTCATTGTTCATATGTACCCAGGCAGCTAGGTGGTACATTGAATAAAATACTGGACATGACATCAGGAAGACTTGAGTTTAAATCATGCTTCATATATTTACTATGTGATCGTGGGAAAATCACTTAATCTCTCTCAGCCTCATTTTTTTCATCTGTAAAATGGGGATAATAATAGCATCTACTTTATATTGTTGCGATGAGGATCAAATGAGTTAACATTACTATTTTAAACCTAAAAGTGAATGATAAATCATTATAGAAGATTGTCCATATTATAGTGTAAGCCCAGCTTTTCTTCTTTCCCCCCATCCCCCAACTCCTGCAAGATCTTTAGACTTCCCGGCTTGGAATAAAGAATCAGACATTCCTCTCCAACTGATAAACCTTCAATAAGAATGAACCTCTCAGACATTCCTCTCTGGCTGATAGGCCCAAACAAAGAGTTGAATACACTCCCACTAGCAGACAGATAGGTCTTGAACAAAGGACAGGAAATTCTGAAACTGCTTCTTGAGGACCTAGCCAGTTCTCAAAAACAAAATGATTGACAAGATCTTCCCCTGCCAAGGGGAGTGGCTCCCCTCTCTGGCAGGAAAAATCCTCTCTTTGTTCAGCTCCTTATAAAAGTCTCCATGTGGGAGAGGCTCACTGGAACCTCACCCATGGGGAGGATGCTTCACCTGGGGCTACATTCAGAAGGGACTCACCAAGGTGGCTGTAAAAGATGGGGTTCTCCAGCTTAGGAAAAGCCTTGGTGTAGGTGGTGAACGTATGTATGTTGTGTGTGTGTGTCCTTTGTCGGTGTCTCTGCTTTTGTAGAGAAGAGAGGGATTCCCCAGCTTAGAGAAACCTAGGGCGGGCAGTTTGCCTCTGAACAGGTGATGAATCTATGTTGTTTGTGTCTTTGTCTTTGTTGTGTTAACTGTGTTTGTTAGAGTATTTCCCCTGTCTTTCAATAAAAACCATGTTCTGTCGGGAGTGCGCTTTATTGCCAGTGTGCATCCGAATCTGAATCTAACTTAGCTTAACCGAACAAAAAGGTACAGGAAAATCATATATATGCATATATACACATATATCTATAAACATTAAAACATGCATCCATATATACACATACAGACACACAATATATATGTATGTATAAATATGGGTTTATGCATATGTATGTATAAGCTGTGTCAGTTTTCCATTCAGATGAATATTCAAATATGGACAGCAGATTTTTTTATCCATTTGGTCAACTCTGATAAATAGCATTTATGTAGCATTTTAAATTTTGCAGAGTGTTGTACATGCATTATCTTTATTCAGTACTTATAACAGTCCTGTGAGGCGAATATTGCAGATTGACTCATTAATTCATCTTCCAAGAGATTTTTCAACGTTTCTGAGGCATGATGTAATGAATACAGTGCTAGGAGCATCTGAAGGATCTCAGAATGCACAGAGAATCCTTCACTTCCTTCACTCTATACTGAATCTCCTCTATTAGAGCCAAATCGAAAATGTATTAAGCATTCAGTATGTGCCAATCACTGTGGTAAACTATGCGCATACAAAGAAAGGAAAGCTAGTCTCTCCTTTCAAGGAACTCACAGTTTAATGGGGGGGATAACATGGAAATTCTTACGTATATACAAGATATAGAAAGAATAAATTTAAGATAATCAAGGAAGGAAGGCATTAACATCCAGAGAGAATGAGAATGCTTCTGGTGGAAGGTGGAATTTTAGCTGGGACTTGAGGGAATCCAGGAAATGAAGATAAAGAGGAAAAGAATTCCAGGCATGAAGACAGCTGCAGAAAATGTATGGAGTCTGGAAATGGAGTGTTGTTTTCAAGGAACAACAAGGAGGCAAATGTCACTGGATTGCAGTTTGTGGAGAGAAGTAATGTGGGAGAAGACTGGAAAGGTAGGAGGGGGCAGGGTGATAAAGGGACTTAAAAGGCAAACAGAGGAGTTTATATATGATCTTGGAGGTGATAGGAAGCCATTGGAATTTATGGAATAGAAGATTGATATGGTTGGACCTGAATTTTAACAAGATAAATTTGACAACTTAATAGACGTTCAAAAAATTAAAAAAACAAAACAAATTTGAAAGCCAAGTAGAAAATAAATTTGAAAACTCAGGAGAGACAGTCTATGCTGAAGTATAGAGAGATTTGAGGCAGGTAGACCAAGCATAAGACTATTGCAATAGTTAGGGTCATTATAATAATAAGGGTGATAATGGCCTATACTAGGTGGTAGCAGGGTCAAAGGAGGGAACAGGACATATACAAGAGATTGTAGAGGTAAAGTTGATGGGTCTTGGCAACTGATTTCAATAATAAGAAGTGAGAGTGAAGAGCCGAAGATGACACCTAGTTTGTAAGACTGGATAGTGGTGTTCTGCAAAATTGTAGGAAAGTTAGGAAGAAGAGATGATTTGGGGAAAATAATGAGTTCAGTTTGGGGTATAGTATACTGAGTTTAATATGTTCATGAGATACTAGTTCAAGAGGTTTAATAGGCAGTTGAAGATGTGAGATTGAAGTCAAGAGAGAAGTTAGGACTGGATATCTAGATCTAAGAAACATCAGCCTAGAGGTACAATGGAATCCTTTGGAGCTGATGAGATCACCAAGAGAAATAGTATGAAGAAAGACGAGAAGAGGGTCTAGCTCAGAGGCCCATGATTAGTGGGTGTGGCCTGGGTGAAAATCCAGCAAAGGAGCCTGAGAAAGAGAACCAGGAAAGAGTATCGTCCCAAAAACGTAGAGAGAAGAGACTACCAAGGAGAAGAGAGTGATTAACAGTAGAAAAGGCTGCAGAGGACTCAAGGAACATGAGGACTGGGAAAAAAAGTCATTAATTTTGGCCCTTAAGTGATGATTAGTAGCTTTGAAGATAATTGTCACAGTCACAAATATTTTTGGTGAACATACCTCTCTTAATGCTTGGCCTGATGTTTAACATCAGAGGTAAATAGGTAATTAAATCTCTATTGCCTTTTCCAAGTAATCTTGAATGATCTTGACATAAATATTGGAGAAACATCATTATAATATAGCTTATAGGATTATATTTTGCTTTACCAAGTCAAATGCTTTTTGCGTAATCAATGAATTATAAGCACATTAGGAATTTCTAGTCTCTCATTTCAGTCAGTCATGAGATGGTCATGATATAGTCCATCACTGATTATGTCTGCAAAAATTTGGGTGATCCCTACTAATATACCCATTGAAGATAATGTCAATTCATCTATAAGTGATTCACATAAATACTTTGTATGTATTTGAGAGTTAACTTATTGGCTGGTAGTTATTTATGTTCTCTCAGTTATTTTTTGGGGGGGAGGGCATCAATAAGGGTTGAGACTCCTCCATCAGATTCCTTTTACATAGGTTGCTCAATGTCCTCACACAGTATCATCTCCATCAGGGATCTCTTCTCTATATATATACTTGATCTAATCTAGCTATTATTTTTCCTCTCTCTCTCTGTTCTCTTTAGGACCATTTCTACCACTTGTATAAACACTTCAGAGTTTGTGATACTAGTATCCAAGTGTAGACTGATTCCATTATTCTTGATGGAGAAAACAGTTCTTGATTTTTTAAATATGTACAAATCTTTTCCACTTTTCTTCTAATTGTAGCCCTCTTTCCAGGAGGTTAAGTTTCCAGGTTCATCCTTCATGCCCTTGGGATGACATTGCTTAGATGAATAAATAGCCAAGTTTTCTTAAAAATGCTTTTCTCCTACACTGCTTCTCTATGCTTTATGAAATGATGTTGCTTGTAACCACCCATGATCCTCTGTAAGATTTTATAGATGAGTTTATAATCCAAACTAGTTGTCTTTGGCAACCATCTCTCTCTCTCTCTCTCTGTCTGTTTGACAAGTAGGTCAAATTTTTGCTTACTAAGGTACTTTCTGGACTCTTGGTCTTTTTTGTTGTAATAGCAGTAGCTGTGCGTGAATGTGTGTGTAGTTAAAGTAGCAGTAGCAAAAGCAGCCTCAGCAGCATTGTGTCTCTAAAAATGGTATATACTACCTTGACCTAAAGATAAAAAAATTGTGGGGAGCACTGAGGCCAGAATAAAATAAGGGACACATAGGATGATGTATTTTTAAGAATAAGATACAAGCCAACTGTGAGCAAATAATAGATATAACCAATACTTTCCCAATAAAAATCACAAAACTGACTCAGATGTAAGAGTTAGAAATGACAGAGAATATTAGCCATCTAGATACCTGTTGGAAGTTTTATTTCTCAAAGAGCAGAACATCTGATCAATTGTTGGCATGTCTTGTGATAGTTTTCTCTCTCAGAGGAAGCAGTGAGGACTATTGCTGCTTTGGAATTAATTTTGCAGCTTTCCACACTATGGTCATTTGGGGTCTGAAATGTTCTTTCTTCTGGTATTTGCCTTTCATTCCTTCCTCTAACTCATCAGGTTTCCTGTCACTGGAAGACAATGATGGATTTCCCAGCTTGATTACTTCCTGGCTGTGTGACCAGGAACTGGACATGTCACTGTTCTGGGATTTAGTTGCTTCATCTATAGAATAAAGTGGGGGAACTAGCTCTGTAGTCAAAGGGGCAAAGTTCAAATTTTCTGTCTGCCATTTGCTATATGACCTTGAACAAGTGCCTTAATATTATTAAGCCTCGATTTCCTCATCTGTAAATTGAGGGGGGCACTGAGGTCCCTTTTAGTTCTAATTCTATGGTCTTTTGATCCTAGTATTCTATGGCTAGATGACCTCTAAGGTCTCTCTAGTTCTAACATTCTTTGACTTCTTTTGGAGATCTCATACAAGATAACAAAATGAATAGATAGTAAGTACTCGATAAATATTGACTGATTAATTATTTTTAAACTCCAGCACTGTGGTAATAACAACCACAAAGGAAATTAATAAGTAGCACTTGAATACTTCTTCATGAAGTTTTGTTTTGCAAACTGAAAATAGATATTTTAATAAAAGTCATTTTTAAAATATAGGATCATGGTATTTTTATTGTTGTTCAGTTGTTTTAGTCTTGTCTGACTCTTTGTGATCCCATTTGGAATTTTCTCGGCAAAGGTACTGAAGTTATCTGTCATTTTCTTCTCTAGTTTATTTTACAGATAAGGAAGCTAAGGCAAACAGGCTTAAGTGACTTGTCCAGGGTCACATAGCTAATAAGTGCCTGAGACTATATTTGAACTTAGGAAGATGACTTCCTGACTCTAGGTCATGTATTCTATCCTCTGTGCCACCTAGCTGCCTAGCATGGTATTTTAGTTTTTGTCATTTCATTTATTTAAGGCAGTTTAGTTTATTAACTGTTAGTTCCACAAGTTAGTCCTTTTAAAAAGAATGTTTAAATTTGAATAAAATACAATCTCCTTGATTTTGCTGTCCCACAAGGCTGCAATGCTCCTTTCTCCCCTTCACCTGCTGGATTCCTTGGCTTCCTTCAGGACTAATTTCAAGTTCTACCTTCTGAAGAAGGCCATTCTCAGTCTTCTCCATTGCCCCACCCCCTATTGCTCATGATTTCCCTCAGAGATTCTCTTCCATTAACTTTGCCTATATCCTATACGTACTTAGTTTTTTGTGTTTTCTCCCTCCATTCTGAATGTGAGCTCCTTGTCTCTTCCCTTTTTTCTCTTCACGCACAAGTCAAGACTTCACCCTCGTGATGTCATTGGTCCTCTTCAAGAATGAAGAATGAACAACAACAACAACATTCTCAGCATTTAATACAGTGCCTGGCACATAGGAAGTGCTTGTTAACTACCTCGTTCACTGACAGAGGACAGAGACTATTTTGAAGTTTTGTCCTTGCATCCCCCAGTGCCTAGCACAGTGCTTGGCATATTTAGCACTTAAGGAATTGAATTTTTAAAAAAATCTACATGAATAATCTTTCCTGTGTGTTAAATTCCAAATGTAATGATTTGGGAACTTAAATATTTCTCCTAAAAAGTGCAAACATTGCACCAGTTTGACCTTGGACAAGAAACTGAGCCTCTGAGTACCTTAGTTTCCCTATTTTTGAAATGCTGGGGATGGACTAGATTACCTCTAGATTACCTTCCAAATATCTGATGCTGCGTTCACATGAAACTGTGTTCTCTTGTAGCTGCTTTCTTAAAAGTGTATCAGCTTTTAAAAAAACACCTTTTCTTGTATACTACTTCTCTAAAAATCAAACACTAATTATATTTTTTAAAAATAAAGAAATGTATAAAATAGGAAATTATATCTTTATCAATCACCAGTGGAAATCTATCTATCAATCTATGTGTGTATGTGTACATATACACAGAAATATATGTGCAATGCACATATATGTAATATAAATACATATGTATATAGTCATCCTGTGTATGTTATATCTGACATGAAAAATGTAGAAGGGACAGAAAATAAGAACATATGTCTCATGTAGAAACGCCTTTGCTTATGATTCACTTTTTGGCTCTTCATGACTACACGGAACAAATAGAAGGCAGGGTCTGGCAGGAATCTTCCCCTGGCCCTGTATTCCCATGACTCAAAAGGAAAGCCCAGGATTCTGAGTAATAAACAGAGATGGTCACATGTCAGTTAGTCATTGTAACCTGTAGCAATGTCCTCTTGTGGGAAAAAATATATATATATAAAAGAAGATAACAGAACAAAAAGTCCCTGCTCATGAGCCAACCAGAGATGGGGTTTAGTGGCCGATTAAGCTGTTATTTCCATGCCAGAAAAACAAAATCAGTATGAGAGCTATGACCATCCAGGGGCAAACTAAACATTATTCTTTTAACTTTTGCAGATGGATTGGTACAACTGTCTCAACCTTTTTAATTACTATACCCGGCACAGATCTTCAAATGCAACCCTCTTGGTCCTAGTTCATTAATTTGGTGGATGATGCTGATTAGTAATGTTTTATTGAAAAGCTTATAGAATTGTCAACAACTTTATAGATCCTCAAGTCTAACCCCCCTCCCCAAGCACACACATTCAAAAATGACAGATTGGGAAAATGATGTCTAGAGAGTTTGTGGTTTGACTAAGGTCCTGAAGTTAGTTAATTAGGTAATGCTTCATATCTTGAAAAGACTACTTTTGAATATACCCAAAGGAAAAAAACGTTAAGGCAAACTTAGATCGTATATGAGAGAGCAGGGGAGATGGAAACATTTGCTCCAAGTCAAATCCATTGACTCCCAAAGGAAATGAAGAAAATACCATGCACTAAAGCAATTTCTAGAAAAATGAACTACAGGGAATAAATCTACTTTGGAGAATGAATGGATTCAATGACCTGATGTTTTGACTCATAATTGTTGTTGTTTTTCCCCCCCAATATTTGTAGCTTTCTTTGGTTCAGTATTGGCAAATTGGACTAATATAGTAATGAAAAATAACTCAGCCTCAGTAAATTCCTTACTTGGTCTAGGGTATTATTGACAGCAATATTATGGTGAGTTCATCAGAGCTGCTTACTCCTTGATTTTGATCAATTCATTTACTAGATATTTATTGAGGACCTATCAGAAAAGCAAATGGCAAAATATGCCAGTATCTTTGCCAAGAAAACCTGAAATGGAATCACAAAGAGTCAGATGCAACTGAAATGACTGAACAACAAAAAAGAGTGCCTATTATGTATAAAGCACTGGTCTTGAGAGGGAATACAAAGAAGTAAAAAGCACAGAACCCTAGAGGTAGAAAGGACCCAACAGGTCATCTAGCCCAATGCAGAATTGACTAGGAATCCCCTCTACAACACCCTTGGCAAGTGATCATCCAAAAGCTTCCAATGAAAAAGAATTCGCTACCTTCTGAGGTAGCTCAGTGCATGTTGGAACAAGTTTAATTGTTGGGAAGTCATGGGGTTATTTTTCCCTTATAATGAGCCAAAATCTGCCTCTCTGCACTTCTCCCATCCATTGCTACTAGTTCTGTTCTCTAGAGCCAAGCAAAACAAGTCTAAATCCTCTTCCATATGACAGCCTTTCAAATATTTGAAGATGGTAATCATGTCCCTCCTAATTCTTCTCTTGTCCAAAGTAAACATCCTCAGTTCCATCAACAGATCCTCATATGACATGGTTTCTAGTCTCACCATTCTGCCTGTCTTCCTCTTGACTTGCTCCAGCTTCTCAATATCTTTCTACAATCTAATGTTGAGAACTGAATTCAATATTCCAGATGTGGACTGACTAGGTTACAAAGGGGCTGTATATTCACTTGTTGAGGATGCTATATTTCTATTAATGCAATCTAAGATCACATTAACTGTTATCTCACACTGTTAATGAATATTCAAGTTGTAGTACATTCAAAACCTAAAGTTTTTCTCACATGTACTTTTCAGTTATATCTCCCATATTCTGTACATGATTAAAAAATAAAACATAATGAATGATTTGCTATTTAGTCTAATTAAATCTCATCATATTAGTTTGGACACATGACTGATACAATTTTGTCTCCCAATTCTGTCATACAACATATTAGCCACCCTTCCCAGATCCAAGTCATCTGCAAGTCTGATAATTATGCTGTCAATGTCATCATCCAGGACATTGGTAAAATGTTAAACAGAGCTAGAGCCAAGGACAAATCCCTAGAGTGTTCACTAACAATTTCCCTCTAGGTCCATAAAAGTCACCTAAATGTAGAATTACCCATATTTCTCCATTTTATCCACAGGGATATCACTAGAGATTTTTTTTGAAAGCCTTGCTGAAATGAAGGGATTAAAATTTCTCTGGTATTCTGTCGATCTATCAATCCATCACTATTGTCAAATGAGAAAATGAGGTTAGGCAAGTATTCGATGTTGTCCATGATGATACGCCTATGCCAGTCCAGAGTGATTGCTGATTCTGTTCTTTTAATGATGAAGTGTAGAATTTTTGCCAAGAATTATAAGCAAACTCACTGTCCTATTGTTTGAAGAATCCATCCTCTTCCAATCCTGAAAACTAGGGCAACATTATTCTTTTTTCCCAAACTTACGGCACTTTTTTTCCTTCTTCCCCCCTAGTCATTTTCCCTTAGAAGTCTTCAGTCTATCAGAGGAGATGACTTATACAGCAACAATTACCTGACAAGCTCAGAAAGCTTCAGTGGCTTTCCATTTCTATTAGGCTAAAATACAAACTGCTTAGTCTAGAATTTAAGACCCTCCATAGTATGACTACCAGCCACATTGGACTTCTAATTGGTCTCTTAAATTCAGAACTCCATCCCCTGTCTCTTAGCTCTGGCACAGCCTCCTCTATGAAACCTTCCCTGATTTCCCCAGTTGTTAACGTTCTCTTCTGTCAGTTTTCATTGAACTATATTTGTGGTGAAAATGTTTTACTCCCCAGTAAAAAGTGAGCTCCTTAGGCATAGAAATTGTTTCATTTTTGTCTTTCTTTTGTTCAGTAAACAGGAACAGCGAGAGTACTTTTGCCAGTACTAAGTGCATAACTGTTGTGGAATTGATTTGTCAGAGTTCAACTCTTAACTCCAGTTAATTGTAAAATGGAAATAACAGTCATTTAATTGCCTCTACAGTTGTTGTGGGTGGGGGAGTGCTTTGTAAATTAAAGTGTTATGTAATTGTTAGTTATCTTCATTATAAAAAAAAAGATTTGTTAGAAAGGAATCCTTTGTCTAGGGCAGCTAGGCTGCATGGTAGATTGAGTGCTGGGCCTGGAATCAGGGAGACACATATTCCTAAGTTCAAATCTGACCTCAGACACTTACTAGCTGTGTGACCCTGGGCACATCAATTAATCCTGTTTGCCTTAGTTTTCTCATCTGTAAAGTGAGCTGGAGGACGAAATGACCAACCACTCCAATATTTTTGCCAAGAAAACTCCAAATGGGGTCACAGAGTCAGACAAGACTGAAAATGACTGAACAATCCTTGTCCAATGAAACCTATACCTACTTGAATTCAAGGAAGTACCTTAAACTTTTAAAGGCTCTAAGAATCGAATAAGGTTTAAGAAAGAACTTTTATTCCTATCTTTGAATGTCATTATTGGAATAGGCAAAAAAGTATTCAGAGACAGAGCTACACACAAGAACAGAGTAGATGGTTTGTGTGTATGCTTTTTAAAATAAAAAGTTATTTATTTGCTTTTCAATTGGCCTCTCCGACATCCTTGCTAACCAGACTTCCCTAAGGCAAACTAAACTAAATACCAAATACGTGGACATTATACTGGCTTACTCAAATTATGCATCCAAAAGAATAACTAGGCATTTTCTCCTTAAAAATAAACATGACTACTCTCTGGGGTGTATGTGGGAGTGGGGAAGGTGGCTGGTTATTAGTTCTCATGCAATAAGTAGAAGTGCTAGGATTCAGTCTATCAAAAAGATAAGAAAAAGAAAAAGCTAGTGTGGAAATACAATGTAATGTAGTTGTAAGTCTCAAAGCTTTACCTTGTCTGTCTCCGAGCCATTTCCCACATACCTCCACTCTGTCACACCTCCCCATTTGTGGTTTGCCAGGATTTCCCCTAGAGATGGGTATGCAACCAGAAGCTAGCAGCCAGTCTCCCTCATTGCTCCATTCAAGGCCTTCACTATCAACACTTTCCAACCCCTCCCCATGCTCAAAAAAATATCAGTCTCTCTCCTTATGAGGAGATAGTATATTTAAAATCAAAGAACCTGTATTTGAATCATGACTGTTACTACAATTAGTAGCAAACTGTGTGATCTTAGATAAGTCCCAACCTCTAGGGCATCTTAGCTTCTTCATCCATAAACTGATCAGATGTTCTCTAAGGACCTTTCCAGCCTTAATACTTTTAATTTATGAATATCCAAACTCTGACCTGATTTTCAAGGCCTTCTATAATTGTCCTCATGCTATCTTTTCAATCTTATGATCCACAACCTTTCTACAAGTACTTAGGCTCTGTTCTGGTGAAACAGAATTATTCTCTGCTCTCTAACAAGTTGAAATTAGTCAACAAGTATCTATTAATGCTTACTATGTATGCTTGTTTAATCTGCAATACCTTGCCCTTATATCTGGCTATCAAAATCTAACTTGAGCTTCCTTCCCCAGGCTGTCTGCTCCCGGGTCTCTTTTCCCCAGAGCTCTTTCCTCTCCTGTCTAACTACGCAAAAGTTACCAGCACAAAACCTTATATATTTTTTAATACTGATATTAGGTGTCTAAGTCACAGAATCACATATTCACTTTTTTTCCTGAGGATTGACTACTAGGTGGTGAATCCTTTAGCCATGGGAAATTATGAAACAAAGAAAAATACATAATGATCATAGTTTTGTGTGAGACATGGCAGTGGAGAAAAAGGGAGGAAATGATAAGAAAAATCATACAGTTACTATCTATTAAAATATAGTCAATTTCCACAAAAACCCAGGAAAATGATAAATGTTGGGGATGTGGGAAAATTGGAACACTAATGCATTGTTGGTTGAGTTGTGAACTGATCCAACCATTCTGGAAAACAATTTGCATACCCTTTGACCTAGTAACACCACTACCAGGTCTGTATTCCAAAGAGATAATAACATGTACAAAAATATGTATAGCAGCTCTTTTTGTGGTAGCAAAGAATTGGAAATTGAGGGAATGCCCATCAATTAGGGAATGGCTGGACAAATTATGGTATATGAATATAATGGAATACTACTGCTCTTTAAGAAATGATGAGCAGGCAGATTTCAGAAAAACCTACGTGAACTGATGCTGAGTGAAGTGAGCAAAACCAGGAGAACATTGTACACAGTAACAGCAACATTGTGCAATGACCAAAACTTTGATAGACTTAGTGTTTCTCAGCAATGCAATGATCTGCCATTCTAAGAGACTCATGATGGAAAATGTTATCCACATCCAGAGGAAGAACTATGGAATCTGACTGCAGATTGAAACATACTATTTTTTTGTTTTTTTCTTTCTTGTAGTTTTTCCATTTTGTTCTGATTCTTCTTTCACAACACGACTAATGTGGAAATATGTTTAATAAGCTTGTACATGTATAGCCTATATCAAATCACATGCTATCTTGGGGAGGGAGAGCAGAAGGAGGAAAAATTTGGAACTCAAAATCGTGTAAAAGTGAATTTTGAAAACTATCTTTGCATGTAATTGGAAAACAATAAAATACTATTAAGTGGGGGAAAAGATATAGTCAATTTCATTTCCATGATGCTGCACATGGTATTCATTACCAGAGTCTCTTGACTCATTTTTTAAATTAAATCTATTTGCTTTGATGAACAAAAATCTATTTTATCTTCCTACTTCTTTCCCCACTTAAAAATAAAGGAAAACAAAAACAAAATCATTGTAACAAATATGCATAGTCAAGCACAATTAATTCTAGTATTGGCCATGTTAAAAAAAAAGATGTATCAATCTGCATCCTACATATGTCTTCTCTCTGTCTTGACTTTTTTTTGAAGAAAATATCTATACTATGGAGGCATAGGGCTTGAGTGTAGGCTATAAGCCTCTATCCGCTTTTGCTTCTGGATCCTCTGCCATATTTTTCAACATATTTTTCACTGTTCCAATATATCCACCTTTCTATTGAAGATATTAGGAACTGGATGAAGATCTCATATTTAAAATACCAAGCACTAAGTTAATATTTATATAGATAGGCTAAAAACTGTGTGGTTGCTCTACTATGCCCCATTCATTGCAGAAGTAAGTAAAAGAGGCCCACCCAGAACCAAGGACTATTTTGTATATTTTTCTTTCATGGGTTTCTTTGGCTAAGGAATTTATCACCTAGTAGTCAGACTGCTGGTGAAAAGACTTTCCACACTTAACTAGGCTTGTATCAGAAGAAAGACAGTCTGTTTGTGGGACTACACTCAAAACCTTTTTAGAATGGTAGAACCTACCAGCACTTGTGTTCTGTTACGAAGGCCTCTTAAAAATTTAGGGTCACCTCCATGCCACAATGAGGCATTAGAATAGGACTTACAGAGACAAAAAGAAGATGGGCTAACTCCATGACAAGTGTTAGAGATAACCTTTGCTTTCCAAACATTCCCATAGGGCTTGAATGTAGGCTATAAGCCTCTATCCTCTCTTGCTTCTCATCATTTGATATACACAAAAGGATTTATGATCTCATGATAAAAGTATTCCCTCCAGCTATGCAAACTTCAACCCAAGTGGAGACAGTAGGTGCTGCAGTGAACAGAGCCCTGGACCTGGAGTCAGGAAAACTGCCTTAGACACTTACTAGCTTTGTGACCTTGCACAAGTCATTTAATCTGTTTCTTCCTTAGTTTCCTTAGTTGTAAAATGGAGGTAATAATAACACCTCCCTTACAAGATTGTTTTGAGAATCAAATGGGAATGTTTGGAAAACACCTAGGAACAGTGCCTGGCTCATGAGAAGCACCTATTGAAATCTGTTCCTGTATCTTCCCTTCCCTTTCTATGTTTGCCCAACCTTTGTGATTCTTGTCCATATCCTCTCATAAGATGACCACAGTTTGTCATCCCAACATGCTAGGGCCTTTCCTTACTTTCTCTTGACATTGAGACGATACAAATGGAGGACATGGGCTATCCAAAGATTATGTCTAACCCTTGTCATGAAGTCAGCCCATCTTCTTTTTGTCTCAAATACTGACTCGATGATCCACTCTGCTTTTCCTTTGTAATTCCTTACTTATAAGGTATTGCGGTCTGCTCACATCCACTATCTGCCTTTATATTTGACTTTGGGTGGCTTTTTGTTTCAACTATTTGGAGACTATACTGTTCTAGGCAATATTATTTAGATAATTACACAGCAGTGGAAAACATGCCTTATATGTTTTTCATTAATTGGATATACATAGTTTTCAAAAGAATTCTTTATTTCTATATTCTGCCCTGATCAGTCCACATACTGTGTTCACTTCTTCATGCCATATGTTAAGAAGGACATTGGCACCATGAAGAACACTAAAGGAAACTAAAGAACATTCTGAGGGGACTGGAATCCATACCATACAAAAGCTAACAGGATAAACTGAGAAGGGTATTTTACAACCAATCCCCATTTGGGGTTTTCTTGGCAAAGTTACTGAAGTAGTTTTCCACTGCCTTCTTTGGCTCATTTTACAGATGGGGTAACTGAGGCAAACTGGGTTCAGTGTCTTGCCCAAGGTCACATAGCTAGTAAAGGTTTAAGGCTGGATTTGAATTCAGGAGGATTCATCTTCCTGACTTCAGGCCAAGCACTCTATCTACTGCGATACCTAGCCGCCTCAATTTTTCCATCCCCAATGTCAGAATTTAAAAGTATATAAGATATTTTTTAGTCATATGAATGTATGCATGCATTGTTTGGGGTCAAAATTAGAGAAATACAGAATAGTTTACAAAAAAATGACTGTTTCTTCCCTTCCTTCTGATGGCTTTTTTATGGAATCGATATATATTGACAATACATAGTTGATCAACGTATATTGACCAAAAACCTTATATTCTTGTTAATAGTGATATTGGGGGTCGATGTCCCTTATCCAAGTCACAGAATTATAGAATTGGAGCCTTTTGCCAATTCAGTAAAACAAGTCATAAGGGAAAGGAGGGGAAATGTGGCAAACTATTCTGTAGTTTCATTTATTTTGACCCCAAATAATTGGTAAATCCAATGCTCATGGTGCGCACATGCGCGCGCATGTGTGTGTGTGTGTGTGTGTGTGTGTGTGTGTGTACTGGCTGTCTCACTCTGGGCAAGATACTTAATCTCTCAATTCACTAAGTAACTCTTAAAGAGTTTAAGCTACAGAACATTTGCTCATTCACATTGGTAGCACAGGTTCCCTATCTCAATGAAATCAGAGTCCAAGACCAAAATAAGGATAATGAAGGATCACTGGAGTCCCTTCCATGTACGAGTGTGAAAAAGGCACTGAAGTAGGAGAATGCAAGCTAATAACAGGGACCAAAGAGTAGGCAAGAACAAAGATGTTCTTGAAAAAGAGAAGGAACATCAGCTCATACAGATCCAGATGCCTGTACTAGGTTGCTTCAAGATACAAAGTGCCTATTTATTTATTTACTTATTTGTTTGTTTGTTGCCATGGTAATTACCAATTATTGGGGTAAAATCAGTGAAACTACAAAATAGTTTACAAAAAAAAAACAACCTGGTGGTTCCCTCCCTTCCTATGGCTTGTTTACTGAATTGGCAAGAGGCCCTACTTCAGAGGTTTTCTTTTACATGCAAAGTTTTTTCTCACAGCTCTAATAAATACCACACATATTCCTAAATCTCCCAGCACTGCTTAACTTCAAGTGGAGCCCTATAGCTATGTCTCTCAGAGGAAAAGCCTGGAAAGGATGAGGCCAAGACAGGGGCTCCTTTGATGACTTCTGGGAGCCTTGAGAAGATTCTTTTCCCCAGCATTTATTCTTGTTTACTAAATAAGTTCACGCTTTGTCTTAGTGCACATTTATTTGGCAGTTGAAAGAAGTAGGCACCCCAAACTGCAAAACCTGTCTAATTGACTGCCCTAGGAAATGCCTGCTAGTACTGGAAGTAGTCCAGCAGATCAATTGGTCTGGCTAGTGAAAAGGAAGCTTTTTTTTTTTAATGTCCATGTTGGATATTTGTATTGGACTGTCCTCCGCCAAATTCTGCCCACAGATTGCCATGGAAATGTGCAAGAAAAGCCATTTCATTTGGGCCCTTGAAATAAGACTCGCCAAGTGCAGCCTGCCTCTCATAATTCAGCAAAAAATTTGAAGGGTGTTTTATATAATCTGGTTTTATTTTTAAATTTCACATTGATTTTCTCTTTATTCTGGAAGAACAGCAACAAAAATGAGGCTTTCTCATATATTTAATACTGAGAATTATGCAAGTATTTGCCAAAGTTAGGCTAATTTTTATTTGTGATTCTTGCATTTTTTAAGAATGTAGAATTTCTGTGACAGTGTGTGTGCGTGTGTGCGTGTGTGCATGTGTGTGTGTGTGTGTGTGTGTGTGTTTTGGGGAGTATGGCAAGGGGAGTGATTCTCTAGAGAACTGAGTCATGTGTATCCAAATAATAAGCTGTAAGTTTATGACCTGGTGCAAATGAATCATTATGGTGTGCCTCATTTGTTCCTAATAAATGAAGAATAACCTTTGACTACAGAATGTATGACCTCTTTGAAATCACTGAAATGCCTCTCATCAGATGCCTTGAATATCAACCCACAAACCAATTTTTAAATGTTGTGCTTAAGGTGATTTTTCTCTCATTGATGTTTTCTTCAGTGGGAGGGCCAAAAGTTTCTAAGTATACTGAAAGCCTTGATTCTCGTTCTGCCCCAAGCAGTACTGTATTTAAAGCAATCCATTTTCCTGCAACTCTTTATTAATAAAGTATCGCTCTTCAAACAGAACTCATCATTCCTGCTCCCACTCGTCTAACCTACCATTGTTCCATACTCCCTTGCTGAGAACTCTACTATCTTTTGTTATCCAGGTTTGGTACCTATGCTTTATCCTTTATCCTTCTCTCCTCCTCACTCCTCGGATGCGATCAGTTGCCAAGTTATGTTGATGCTTACTTCACAAAAATGGTCCTCAAAGTTTTTGGTATTAGGACAATTTTTCTCTCTTAAAAATTATTAAGGACCCTGAAGAACTTTTGTTTTTGTGGTTGTACCTAATATTAATGACATTAGAAATTAAAACTGATATTTTAAAATATATTAATTTCAAAATAACAACAAACCTGTTTTATATTAACATTTTATTAATTTATTTTATTAATTTAATTTATTTATTAATATTTTATGAAAACTATTTTCTAAAACAAAAAATTAGTGAAAGTAGCACTGTTTTACATATTTGTGCAAATCTCTAATGTTTGGCTTAATAGAAGACAGCTGATTCTCATATCTTCTTCTGCATTAGATCTTTTACAGTATGTTGATTTGGTTGAAATATATGAAGAAAATCTGGCCACAAAGATATGTAGTTGGAAAAGAGAAAATTAAAGCTAAATAGGCAAATAACTTCTTTGTATTAATATAAAAATAGTTTCCCTCTTGTAGATCCCTTGAAAGTATCTCAGTGACCCCCATACTTTAAGAACAGCTGATCTACCATATCTCTTGCATGTGTCCCCAATTATCCATCCACACAGCCACCATCTTAATTCTTAATTCTCATCGAGTTACTGTAATAATCTCTTAATAACCCAATCCCTCTTTCCAATGGTCCATTCAGCTGCTAAAATAATCGTCCTAAAGCACAAATCTAACCTTTAAACTCCACTTTCAAAAATCTTCAGCATCTCACAAATAGCTCTAGGGTAAAGTAAATACTCTTTTGCCTAGTATTTAAGCCCCAACAAACCAGCTCCTACTCACCTTTCCAGTATACCTCACCCCTAAAAAAAAACAAACAACTTTGCCATTAGGTTTTTTTTGACCAGTGATATGATGGAAGAATCACTTTCTGCAAACTGCTTCCACCTAAAAACCTCAAAAGAAGGGAATTATATGTCACATATGGAGTAAATTACAGCTGATTGCATAAGATAAGAAGACAGAACCCTCTTCTCACCTATCCCCTAACTCCAGTAGAATGTAAACTCCTTATTATATCTCCAGGGCCTACCCCAGGGTAAAGCAAATAGGACAAGCTTAATATATGGTGTTGTTACTATAAATCTAATTAAATTAATTATTCACTACCTGTCAGAAGCTCATTGTACTACTTCAGACCAAAAGGTAAAAAGTAGCACATATAGCAAGAACAGGAAATTATGATTCTCTCATGTTTCACCAATAACACACGGGAGGCATTGGAGTTTTTGGACTCCAGCCTCTTACAGGTTTGCTCTTGATCTGGTCAGGCAGGAAGGACAGGAAGGACAGCTTCAGGGGGGTTAATAATCTTACTTTATTCCAGTCTGTTCTTCTCAAGAGGGAGTTGCTGATAATGGGAACACCAGCTCCTACAGCACTCTTCTTGAAGGGGTGGGCAAGAAGGTGGGGAGGGGCAACTACCCCTATGTCTTGATGAAGTCAGTAAGAGACAGTTACAGTTGTACACTCCCCTATCACCCCTCAATCCTCAATGGGGGCTGCTTGGGGAAGATACATGTATTCCTCTATGCATTACCCAAATCCCAAATGAGTTCCCCCAAGAGTTCCCCTATGGATTCCCCACTCACTCACCAGTGCCCACTTGCTTCATAGGGCAACAGACAAAGAAGGCATCTTGCCAACATTAAGCTCACAGGTTAACTTTAGCAATATTGTCATTCTTCTCAAGCTTGGTAAATATATTATGTCACCCCATATCTCACAGCACAGCCTCAGTAGGACTGCCTATCACTATGATTCTGGGAATTACTGTCTAGGATCCTTGGGGCTATTCTGGGAGTTATTATCCAACACCTGGAAACTAGATATTGCCATGGCCATGGATCCTGAGAAACTAAACTCTAAAAAGGGAAACAAAATCCTCCCTACATCTTGGCAGTACCAATCCCTGTTTGAGAAAATGAAAACTAGAGCATTCTTTAAGAAAATTCCAAGGCCCATTCAGAGGAATGCAGTATGAACAAAATTGACCAGCAGTTGTTCTCACATTTGCAAAAGTTATATTCCCTAGTAAGCCTGTCTTTCTCCTACTTTCTTCCTTCCTTTATTTAACAAAGGTGAGTTTTGCGGTGCTTAAGGGCTAGTGATCAATGGCTCTGCATATGTTTTAAATAAGTTGCAAAAATAAACTTGTACTTCTCTGTTTCTATATCTAAAATAACAAATGATAAAACATATACTATTACAGTCTTCTACTGTCCAAAGCACTGCCTTTCTATCTTTATGGAGCCATAAAGTTAAATTTCACTTTCAAAGTATTAAGAAGCTTTTTGCATTCGAAATAGTAATTTGCTCACAAGCATGCCAATCATTTATGTTGTTGAATCTGGATACAAAACATTGTCAAAAAGCCTTTATACTTCACTACCGAATTAAATTCAAAGTTCCCCCAACCCCTAAACATACACATGCCAATTATTGTATACATATGATCCATATTACCATAGATTTTTCATTAAGTCTAAAAATACAAATCAGTGGCCAGGAACCACCATTACAGGATATCAAAAGTATGTATATGTATATATATACTTTTATATATATATATATATATATATATATATATATATACTTTTATATATGTATATATTATAGTATATTGTGTTTATTATATATAACATATATGTATAACACACGTATATATTATATATGTATATAATATATTATATATGTGTATATATAATATATAGATATACACACTCACACATATAAAATTTTGTTCTGATTTATAATTTCATTGGTATAGGGAATTCCTAGTGAGGAAATGTACTTAATTGTACAGAATTGTGTGGGACACTGAGGCGTCAAATGAAAACTATCAACTTTCCTTAATTTGAGTTTTATGATTTGTAGTATAAATTCATGGTTAGTTACAAAGTAAGTAAACACAAAATACATTTGGATCTGTGACTTAAATATTACTTGGAATTTTTCCTTATGGTATGGTCAATTTAATTATAATGGTAAATATTATAATTTTTGTAGTATAATTGTACTTGAAGTGTAGCTTACTTTGAAATGAGACATAGCATCATAAATGCAGGACCCAGAGACATCCGAGGGGCCATCTAAACTCTCTCATTTTACTGATGAGGGAACTGAGGCAAGTGATGGAGGATAAAATTGTTGTCAGGTCCTCTTGCATAGCGAGGCTTTCGTACAGGGAAACGTCTAGTTAGATGGAAAGTCCCTGGGGTCTGTTAAGAATCGATAGCAAAGCAGGTGGTGTAGCAAACCTGCCTGAGAGTCAATATTCTATTTTCCCTGGCCCTTCTTTCTTAAACTTCAAATGGCCAATTTATTTTTTGAGCATCTAGTTTTCCTGCTTAGGGAAAATGTAGAAAGAAAATACTTATACAAATTTTAAAATGCTCATGATGTTCCAAGTCCGTCTTAACTTAGATTTACTTATTAATCTTCTGCTAAATCTTACTCAAATACCTCCTTGCGGTATGGAGGTGACCGTGGACGCCTGAAGTGTGGTCAACAGACGCCAAGCTTTGGCTCCATACCAAGCTGAGGATGGGTTGGGTAAGTGTAGTTCTGACAAGTGACCGTCTAACTGCCATGCAAGGACCAGTCACTAGAAAACTGACCATCAAGTCTGCGTATATGGAAATGCTATTTATTAAGTGGCTCAAGGCTTTAATTATTTTTATCGATAATAATTATTCCAAATTTGCTTAAGTGTCCTCTAAACCGGACCTGCACAATAGACGGCCCGCCAAAGGATTCCGGGCGACTGTCATGTGACCTGAGCCAACCAACTGTCGTTGTGGGGAGGGGGGAAAATAGTTGCCGAGGGTCACGTGACAGCCGCCCGAAATCCTTTGGCAGGCCGCTTGTAAGCTGGCCTGCTTTAAACTAAGGTTGTGGCCCTATACTTCACTAAAACAATTGAGGTCATTCACTTCTTTTTCTGGGTTACTCATCTCATCTCTTTAAAGAAATTCCTTCCCCCCACCCCCACGACCCCCCATTCCCGTCACCTTCTTCACTCCAGTCTCAGAAGAAAAGGTGACCCTTCTTCTTGTCCAACAAGGATCCTCTCCGTGCTGCTTCCATTCCATTCTCTAGCAAATTGCCCCCGCTCTAGTTTTCAATCTCTTCCTAGCCCTTTTCCTACTAGCCCCTACTAGCCCCTTTCCTGTTATGTAGGAATATATCTGTCTCCTCCACCCAAACACTAAGAAACAAACCCTCACTTTGTCTGATCATCCCCTGTTGGCTATTATTTCTTAGGGCTTTCACCTTGCTAGTCCAAGCTCCTTAGAAAAAGCTATCTACACTAGGTACCTTCACTTCTCTTTTCACTGTCTCTAAACTCCAAAAGCCTGATTTCTGACTTTATCAATTTAAAGGAAATTTCCCTATCCAAAATTGCAATGATCTTCTAATTACTTCTCATTTCCTAGCCCCCCCCCCCTTTTTTTGTATCCCTCTGCAACTTTGAACACTGTTGATCTCCTCCTGAAGCCCTCTCCTCTTTAGGATTTCCTGACACCATTATCCTCCTTGTTCACCTACACGCCTGACCACTTTTAAGTCTCCTTTGTTCCATCTGCATCCGTGTCACATCCATTAATGACTGAGTGTTGCCAAAGGCTCTTTCCTAGCCCCCCCCCTTTTCTCTCTGTCTATTATCTCACTTAATAACCTCATCAGCTCCCCTGAATTCTATGGTCACCTCTATGAAACGATCCACAGATCAATATATCCTGCCTTAATCCCTCTCCTGAACTCCAGTCTTGTATCACCAACTACTATTTGGACATCTTGAATGTCCCATTGACATCTCAAATTCAACATGTCTGGGCAGCCTGTACCCAGAAAGCCAAATCACTTACTACCACCTTCACTACCACTTCCTCTTACACTCAGATGGGGACAGCCCATGACCCTAAACCTAAAAGCTTGAGGATAGCAATTCTTCTGGCATAATGCCTGTGGTTATCATTCTAGTTTATAGAAATGCATACTGACTAGCACCTGCAGATGCTTCAGTAACAGTTACTGAAGACACAGAAGAAAAACAATTTCTTGCCACAAAGTAATCAGCGCTATCAAATGATTGGTTCAACATCAGAGATTGATAAGATTTTGCCAGTGAAAATAATAATAAAAAAGATAAATTATTTGCCTTGCTGCTTCTCCTTAAGAACCATAGTACCTTTCCATCTGACTTGTAAGTAAAACCTTCCATTTGTGTTGTCCTCTCCATTAGAACGTGAAGTCTTTTAGAAGGACTGTCTTACTTTTATATTTGTATCACTTGCACTTAGCACAGTGCTTTGTACATAGTACTTAATAAGCACTTTGTTTTCCATTCATTCATTCATAAGAGCACAATTGGATTGTTCTGACACTCAGAGTGATGTCAACACTTAGAAGTCAGTCAACTTATCTCAACCTCACTTTCCCCCTGGGTTTAATAATAGTTGAATTACCAGCTTATCTGAACCTCATTTTCCCCCTGGGTTTAATAACACTTGGATTACTCATCTCAATGGATCATTGTGAAGGAAATGTTTTATTGAACATAAAGGGTTATATGAATGTGAATTGTTTATCATCATCTGAGCATTTCCTCTAGAAGGTCTCAATTATCTTAAAATTGGGTACTGCAATTATATAGCATGTTTCTTTTCTTTTTCTGATAGGGATATAGCCTACCTTTGTGTGTGCATGCATGTGTGTATATGTGTATATGTATGTGTTTTGTTTCTTTTTCACAAATTTGTGTTCAACCAAGAGACTGAGGGTGCATGATGATAAAGGTCCTTAAGCATTAAAACTTCAAGTTATATCTTAACTATAGATATTGTCAAGTCTGAAACAGATAAATATTCTGAGTTGAGATAGGTTTGAAAGAAACCTTAGACACAATAAGAATTTCTGCTGGCATAGAAATGAAGTCTTGGGTTTAGGCTAATGCCCAGTGGCTGACATGGGTTGTCTGTTTCCTAATCAAAGTAGAGACCTCGAAGAGGGTTCCATCTAGTTCAAAGGGAAAGAAGTGACCCTAGTATTTTTCTGAGCTAGGCTGACTGCAGTGACGAAGCTAAATTTCTAATCCCCTTCAGCCGAAATGAGTTATTTCTCTTACCTTGGGTTAGAAGACTTTATGGTTATTACCCAAGATGGTGTCCAACCGTAAAATTTATTGTTGTCTTTTCATGGTTGAGAATGGAAGGTGATGGGTTGGGTGGCTTCATATTTTAGTTCTTGCCCTAACTGTATCAAGGCCAGAATGAAGAAAAGTCTCTCTGATAATGCCCCAGGTTTAAGGGGACCATTCTTTCCTAAGATCTGGGATTTTACTGCACTCTAGAATGGTTTTTTTTTTTTGAAAAATCTATCCCTATAATTCTTTGGAAAAAACAATCAGCTTCCCACCATTGCTTCAGATATAAGATAGTGGAATTGTTTATCATCTTATGGAAATGCATGAAATAGCATTTGTATAGATAGCATATTAAGGTTTGTAATGTACTTTACAAATACCTCATTTTATCCTCACATAAACCCTGGGAGGTAGATGCTCTTATCACCCTCATTTTACAGATGAGGAAATTGAGGCAGGCAAAGGGTAAGTAAGGAACTGGAGGACTCAGAAAAGGTGCCTTGCCCAAAATCACACAGCATTAAGTGGGAGAGCTAAAAGGTGAACTAAGTCTTCTGGTTTCTAATCCAGTTATGTCTTCAAGTAAAGATCTTAAGGAAACTTATTGAACATATAGAAGGAAATATTTTTCAGGTACTAGCCAGACTTGGTGGCCTTTGAAGTCCCTTCCAAGCCAGAGTCTGTGGTTTTGGAGTATGTATACAGAATATTTGCATTGAACTGAAAATCAGGAGTTTTGCATGATGAGGAATAATAATAATAACGATGATAATGATAATAGATAGCATTTATATAGCGCTTCAGGGTTTGCAAAATACTTAAAGTATATTATCTCATGTGATCCTCATGACAGCTCTATTAAGTAGGTGATATTATTGTCACTATTTTAGCAATGAGGAAAGCGAGGTTCAGAGGTTTGGTGACTTGGCCAGGGTCACAGAGCTAATAATTGTATCAGGCAGGATTAGAACTTAGGTCTTCCTAACTCCAAGTCAGGTATTCTATGTATTAATCTATGTATTGCTCCACCTAATTGCCTCAGTCACTAGTATAATGCTCATAACAGTTAATACAAGCTACGTTTTCAAAAGAATTATTGTGATTAACATACTACCATTCATGTAAGAAATTCAACATAAAATCTATAAAATTCAAAGGGACATGATGTATTGCTGGATATCCTGTGAATTTCTGTGAGGAATTCTTTTTTTCAGGCTTTACTATTTTTTTATTTTTTTTACATTTTTATTTAAAATTTCGAGTTCCAAATTCTATTCATCTCTCCCCTCTCCTCCCCCCCGCCCCACCACAACATGGTAAGCAATCCGATATAGGCTATACATGTGCAGTTATGTAAAACATTTCCATATTAGTCATTTTGTGCAAGAAAACTCAAATAGAAGAAAAGTGAAAGAAAGAAAGTGAAAAATAGTATGCTTTAGTATGCATTCATTCCATATCAGTTCTTTCTCTGGAGGCGGATAGCATGCTTCATTATTAGTCCTTTGGGATCATCTTGAATCATTGTATTACTGAAAGTAGCTAAGTCATTCTCTGTGAGGAATTGTTGAGGCAAGGGAATTGAGTGTGTTAAGTTCCAAGTCTTGTCTGACAAAATGTTTTGAAAATTGTCAGTCAGGAGTTAGAAGTGCCTTGAAGGGTATTGCTATCTGTTGGTGCTGAGGATAAAGTACTATTCTGCTAGCATTTTAAATACAAAATCTTCTAAGAAAAACAGGAAGTCTTGCAAGAAGCTGATCTAAGTAGATATTTAGTTTGAATTACAGCTACTTTTCTGTTTTCATTTCCATATCAAGTTCCTTTAATTTACATATAGCATTTATAATGCTGGCCTTTTCCCAATTGTTTAATGCATTCCAGGCATCTGACTTATCTTTATTCTAACTTTTCTACTCTTTGTATGGCATAGGTTCTAGGTTTAAATGTGAAGGGAAAAAGTGAACAATTATATAGATTCTTTATGTAAGTTGGTAATGTAAGCCCTCAAGTTCAATGTCTTCCTCCAATGCTACAAAATGTATACTCTTCAAACATAAAAGATAGAGATGCTGGCATTGTATATTGGGAGTTTTGTCCTTTTTCTTGGTTGAAGAGAAGCAGGTCTTTGCTTCATTCATTTATTCAGATACTGGAGTCAAAGAAACCTTAGTTCATATCCAGCCTCAGACATTTACTAGTTGTGTGACAATGGGCAAGTTACTTACCCTTTGCCTGCCTCAGTTCCTCAATTGTAAAATGAGAGTTATAAGAGTATCTATCTCCCAGGGTTTATGTGAGGATAAAATGAAATCATATTTGTAAAGCACATTGCAAACCTTAATGTGCTATCTATACAAATTCTATTTCATGCATTCATCAAATATTGATTATGCCATGAAATACATTTTGCCTATAAAGCTCTCAACAGGAAATTTTCAGTCAATGAATTAATCAACAATTTTTTGCTGCTCTGTGTGAGACACTAGAGAACACACTGAATCTCATACCTGCATCAGGAAAATCACTGGAAATGCCCAGTGGTTGATTGTTCTCTGGTTTGTGTTTTTTTGTTTCTTTGTTTGTTTTATGTGCTAGACAGAACCAGTTCTGTGGTATGGTGAATCTAGGTTACTACTTCAGGGCTTTGTAGGGGGCCCCAAGTTTCTGAACTATTGCTTAGACATACAGATGGTTACCAGAGAGGATCATATTTTTTGGCAGCCGGGGTAAGGCTGGTGGGTTTAGTTGACTTG
This sequence comes from Trichosurus vulpecula, assembly GCF_011100635.1. NCBI lineage: Eukaryota > Metazoa > Chordata > Mammalia > Diprotodontia > Phalangeridae > Trichosurus > Trichosurus vulpecula. Next base: position 227,527,734 of record NC_050573.1, read on the forward strand.
TAAACAACTCTACTATTTCTTTGATGTTTCACATATATCCTAAGCTTTATGTTGCCCATTGGTGATATCTGTTTTCCCTTTTCCATATTCTCCTTAATATCCATTTTAAACTGAATTACCTTTATAAAAATGTTGAGGTTCAGGAATGGCTCATGGTATGATTCACCTTAGTCCCCATAGCCACCAAGAGAGATCTCTCACCCTTGCATATACATCTTTCTTAAAATACACATGAGTTAAGTGACTACATGAAGGCCTGCATGGAATTGAGGCCATTGTATTTTTATATATAGGTTTTTTCTATTGCCTCCTGTAATATTAATGGAATAGGAAGATCTTCCTGCCCATTAATAGGCTTATGTGCCCAGCTGTGATACATTCTGAGTCATAGAGACCATTGTGGCCGGGACTTGCCTAAGGAGGAGCTTGCTTAGGGAGGCTTCTTATAGGAAGGCTTTCACACCTTTTGGTACTAAACTAATTAGGCGCTGAGTCAAGGGTTGTGATGCCTTCTGGCTCTGAGCCTATTAGCCAAAAGTGTACACATACTTCAAGGTGAGATTTTGCTTCTGGGGTTCGATTATGAGAAGAATCTTTTGACTTCCTGGCCAAGGCTGAGTAGCTGTATGTTCAGAACCCTCTGACTGCTCAGATGTAAAGGCTTTCTTGATCCAGTGATGTATGTAAAGTGTATAGCAATATTACTTTGATCAGGCGGTTAAGAGCCTTGCCTGTTGGTCTTTATGCTAATTTCTAGGCTTGTATTTTCTCTGACATTCAGGGAGCTATCTCTTCCCCTGAACTAGTGAATGTAATTAAAGATTGTTGACCCCTTTAAAGTTACTTTCCTTTAAAAGCAGATCTAAGAACCTGTGCTGGCAGGCCATCCTGAGTATGCTAGGGTGCTTGCTGCTACACCTTCTAGGAGAGAATTGGGTTAGATACAGATAGAGGCCATCTAGAAGTGTGGTACTCCAAAGCTTCATTGATAAGTCAGGTTCTCAAAGTCACAATGAATTTTTCCCTAAAAACATTGTTTATAAACAGGAGGTTCCAGGACAATTTGTAAGGTCCAGAGGCAGTACGTTGCAGAAGAAAGAAGGCAGGATTTTGAGCCAAAGGACTTCATTTCAAATCCCAACCTCTTCAAAGTATTACCCACATGATTTTGGGTAAGACATTTAGTCTCTCTGAAATTCAGTTTCCTATCTGCAAAATGATAAGGTTGGATTAAATTACCTTGGGGGTCCCAGCTCTTCCTCTATAATCCTATCATCACTGAAAAGACCCCTAAAAGGTTTGGGGAGATATGCGGTGCTCAACTGCAACAACAAATCACCAGATACCATGCAGGCTCCTGACCTATAAACTAATGATGCAGCACTGATAGGATTGACTCAAGCTTTGGAAGCAGAGGGCGGGCTATGCAGTGCAGAAGTAGGAGGAAAGAGTCATGCAGTTACAGGTAACACTTTGCAGTCCAAAATCACTCTTTAATAGAACAGGAGACGGAGACCCACGGAAATGAAATAGTTTGCCCAAAATAACACAGAAAATTAGTAGTAGGACTCTTGGACCCACTACTCTTTTCATGAAAAGAGGCCGAGTCCTGACAGTAATGTCTGATTGTTTTCCTATATCAGCAAGGTTGTATTCACCCGGGGTCCCCAGGCCCTAACTGTTAAACCCCATGGTGAGCAGTAAGAACAGAATGTAGAGGAGAGGTGTCAAACAGTATTTGACAAAATAAATAAAAATACAATAGAACATATGATGCTAATTTGTGATTTCCTAAGAGGCCTGCAATGATCCTTATGTATGGCTTAGTGGACTCGATTTTATTTAATTTTGATATTACTGATGAAGACAACTAAGCCTGTGGGCATGAAGACATTTTATGGGTTGATAATTCTTGGACCCTGATTGAGCAAGTATTTTGTACCTCTTCTCTGCACACAATTTTTTTCTGACCCTTGAGTCTTAAAACTGCTCTGCAGTAATCTTTTGTGCTGTAAACTTGCTTACATAGACACACATACACACACACACACACACACACAGTCAATCAGAAACACAGAACAAAATGAAACAAGAACACTTCCTTTCTTTCCTTGTCCTGAAATAATGGTTGCTAGTAAAAAGGGTGGTTGGAAAGTAACATAAAACTATAAAGCAGACTAAGGGTACTTGAGAGGGGACTTAAATTCCTGTAGGCTTTCTTGGAAAGGGCTTGCTGTACTTATGAACTGACTCACTCTCAGGCTCATCCTCTGGAAGCCCATTTTTTCTCAGGTGGCTGGGACATTCAATGAATCTCATCAAAAAGAGCAGGATCTCCAGAAAGATATCTTTACTGCTTTACTACCTTCCTGTAGGTATACTCCTTCTGAAAGTTGCAGCTTCTATTCATCCCTCTTCTTTTGTGATTATGGTATGTAACATGGACCACCCTGGCTTCCATGGCCTAAACAGCAAGTATGCTACTCTTCCCTCATTCAGGATTTTCCTCTACCCTTAACAGGACTCAGGTGTGTCTAAGCTTTCTCTTTTTGGCTCCAGGCCCCACTAATGGTGTTCCCTCAATTGGAGGGGGGTTCCCCTACACCCCAGTTCAATTTAGCTGCTAAGAGTCAGATTAGTTTTTACAAAGAAATTTTGACTTGAAATGTTTATTAAAAGACAGAATTCCCCCAACACATGAGGCATAATTCCACTCCACTCATCCCTTTACCACTTCAGTCTCTGGAGAGATGGGAAGGATTAAATTCACCGTTTAGCTCAGTTTCTATAGAGCATAGTCCCAAGTTCTAATTACAAGATCTCCCCATAGGCTTGAGTCATAAGCATCCTGGCTTTGCCTGGCTTCCCTGATGAACTGGCTAGATGCAACATCATGCCTACAATCTTGGCTCCAAGGTCTCCATGGCTCAAACTCCTCAGTCTAGTGAATGTTTCTGTCTGCCTCTGAAACTGGGGACAAGGAATCAGAATAAATAGAAACCTTGGCCCCACTTCTCAAAGTTATAGGGTGGAAAGAGAGAGTGGAGGAAGGTAGCCCCCTTCCCAGTTCCGTTCATGTCAACTTTTCTGTAGATCAATTGTGTAATGATCTTCACCCTCTGGAAAGAGAACCCAGCAAAGAGAGTAGGAGTATCCCACTCTGCCAATTGTAAAAGATTCAGCCTGTTCCAGCTACACAGCCAATAATAAGAGAATGGAGGATGGGAGAGAAACCAGTCCCAGATGCAAGGTGCCTCTGAATTCATAATTAACTTATAAATTATGAAATTGGGTAGGCACACCTGGTTCTTTAGGTACTTACAAAGAAAGACCATGATGGCAGTGGTAAATGAGACTGCAATCACACTTTAATAAGGCACAGATGATGTAGGGGTGCAAGGCACCAAAAGTATAATCAGCAAAATGGGTGAGGTGGGGTACAGAAGTAGATGGTGTGGGGACAGGGATAAGGGGGTGAAGGAAGACAGGTAGTGTGGGAAGAAGATGGGGAAAGTGTTACTCGTGTAACCATGGATTAGAATGGGGAGCACTAGACAGCATGGACAAAATGGATATAGAAGCACCCTTGGGGAAGGGGGTTGGCAGGACTTTGTGGCACCATTTTATAGGGTTTTATGGGGGACAGATTAACTCTTACCCATGTCAACTTGGGGTTAATTCACTAACATATCCAGATCATGTCAAAGTTGTCAGTAAAACTTTAAAGTTAACATGTTAATATCTCAAAGTTATCAGTAACATTTGGTATTCTGCTGGTCCTACTCCTACGACTTTTCTGAGATGTACATGTCATAGGAGCAAAAGGCCCAGACAGGAAGGTCTTCCTGGCTTCCCCTGATTTAGCACATATTACCAGGATGTGATTTATTTTTGTTAATGTATGATACAGTTTGCAAATTACGTTCCTTTCATCTTTGGGACGGTCTGTCTGTATGTGACTTCTAGATTCCTCTTTGCAATCTTTCCTCCTGCTGTTGTTACTGTATACTAGTTACTTATACACTTAATACTGACTAGAAGGGGAAGGGAGCTGGTTGGGGAACCAGAACAAGATACAGTTTTAACATAACCTCTATGATAGAAGATGTGGGCACACACAAAGCAAGTCCCCATTACACACACACACACACACACACATACACACACACACACACACACCCATCTGCTTTCCCCAAAATGCTAACTCTCAAGATAAGTATAAGAAAATATATACTAAGTAAAAACAAGGTAATTTGGGGAAGGACGACACTAGCAGCTATAGAATCAGGAAAGGACTCTTGTAGAAGACGGAGTTTCAGCTTACTTTAAAGATGACTGGGGATTGTAAAAGACTGGTTGTGACTCTGTGGGGAAGCCATTTAAGCTCTGTTGGCCTTAGTCAGTAATACTTGCCCTACCTACTTCATAGTATGAGAAAGTTATTTTTTGAAATTTAAAATCACTCTATAAATGCCCATCGTTATAATAATGTGCAAAGAAGTACAACTGCCAATGTCAAAAGATCTTAAATTCATAACAAATTTAGAACTTCATAAGCAAAGCACATAGTCCCCGACAGAAGCTATGTCATGGGAAGACTTGGGCTGGGACCAAGTCGAATACAGTACAGCGGCCAGCCCCCTTCCCCCACCAACACCCACCAACTGCAGCGTAGACTCTAGAAAAGTTATTCTAAGACCATTCTAGAGGCAATCATTACAATGGCTACATGCCTGTGGTTCAGAAAACATGCTACTACTAATCTAAGTCATGATTAAATTACCTTAAAAATGTTTTGTTTTGTTGTGTTGCGCTTTTTTCTCTGCCATGTGATTTTGATTTCTGCTGAATTCATTTTGGTGCTTGCTACACTTAGGCTACAGAGGAAGATGCTAATGGCAGAGTTGAGGGTGGTAACTAATGAGTCTTGACCAGTTGGAGGAGAAGGGGGGTGTCTGAGACAGGAGGGTAATGCTCACATGGCAAAGGTTAGAACATGAGGAAAGGGGTAAGTACCCCTCCCTTTCATTTTCATCTTCAGCCAAACAAATCTCCAAATATTCTAAACCAATTATGTCATACTCAAATAGAAACAGATACCTGAGAGGCATATATTGATTTAGAAGACAAAAAATTAAAATTACCTATGGTTTATTGCATTTTTGTGTGTCCCGACTGCTGTATTCATGTTGATGCCATTAGAATTAGAAAGTAAGCTCCTTGAGGGCAAGGACATTCTTTTAAAAATTCATTTTTGTCTTTGTGATCATAATGCATAGAAAATTCCTGGAACATATAATATGTTTTTAGTAAATGTTTCTCAATTAATAATCTCTCTCTGTTCCTCCCTCCTTCCCTCCCTCTCTCTCTCTCCTTCTCTCTCTCTCTCCCTCCCCCTCCATCTGTGTATGTGGGTGTGTCTTTCTCTCTCTCTCTGACATTTGAGTGACACAGGGAGTTCTGAAGAAATTTTTCAGGATTTACAGTAGAGGTGTTTTCAGTAATTTGTTAACCAGATTGCTCATAGATCTTCACATTTTAGTCCAACTTCTTCATTTTACAGGTGAAGAAACATCCAGGGAGGTTGTGACTTGCCTGAGGTCCCAAGGTAGTATGTGAGAGGAAGGATCTAAACCCAGGACTTCAGGCTCCAAAACCAGTATTCTCTCTACTGTACCACTCTTCCTCTTTGTTGCCTATCATCTTGGCTGTCATAGAGTCCTAAACAATAAGGTCCAGTTAGTATTACTACTACCAGATATCTGCTAACCAGCATTCCTAGGCATTACTGTAACACCTGTCTTCTGAATTTGGGTATTGAAAAGTCTTTATGTCACTCTTCGATAATTACAAAGATTTTAAATAAGTTTCTGAAGAATGGGAAAAGGATTATTTGTGGTGACTAAACTTACTCAACAATTCTTAAACAGCTTCTAAAAAGTTTAGATGAGAAGGGAAATTTAAGACCAGGGCAAAATTTTGAATGGCTTTTGGTTTCGTTGCCTAAATATATAATTAACTCCTAATAAATCAGTTCCAGGACCCAGAAGAACAAAAAGTACAAATTAAAATTATTTCTACAATTCTTTGGCTGTGGGAAAAGTAATTATACTATTACGGGAACTCTGAACAAGTAGAACCTACTTCATTAAACTGTTCTTCAGACAAAGAAATTTGTTTCACACCATGATTTTCAAATCTTTTCTCTCTTCACATTTCCATGTTATATGTATAGAGTGAAATTGTCACACTCAAAGGCCTCTGCATCCAGCAAAATTACGGAGTGTTATCTAAATCAGAATAAAATGTAATTGAGAAATATTTATCAAAATTAATTTTTAAAAATGAAATAAAACACAGCTAATTTTAAATTGTATTCTTTTAAGTCAATGTGTGTCTCCCTGGGATCTATTTCTGTATGAGTTTGACACCACAGGTGTAGAGTATTTGGAGATTTGTTTGGCTGAAGATGAAAATGAAAGGGAGGGTTCTTGCTTCTTTCCTCGGGTTCTAACCTTTGCCATGTGAACATTACCTTCTTGGTCCAGACACCTTCTTTCTCCTCCAACTGGCCAAGACTTGCTAGTTACCACCCTCAACTCTGCCACCAAAGAAAGATTTTCCTGTACATATGTAGGAGGAGGGGAGATGCAATGGAGAAGTTAGTGCAACTCCTAAAGGACAACAGTGGTAAATGGCTTTTTCCTGAGGAAAAACCTAGGACCTAGATTTACCTGCTTTGTGACATAAAATTAATAAATCAATGTCATTTTTCTCATATCATTCCTGAGACTCAAGTCTTTATCAAGATTTACCAATGATTCACTTTTGCTTATTTACCGAAGCCAATAACTATCCATCTTTTTTTCTAAATTCCCACTCAGGAAGATTTCAGGGCAAACTGTTGAAAAGTTATGATCAGTCACATTTTATCTAGAGTCAGCTTCCATGAATTAAATCAGGAACTATGAACAAACTCAAAGAACAGAAGAACTTTGGATAAAATATCCTCCCCCTTTGATAGATAAAAAGGGAACAAGAGGAAAGTAGCATTTCAACGTGTTTAAGAGCTCTATGTCACTACCTGTTAGATGCCACTCTTGCTCTGGCCTCAGCTGTTCAATCTAGCCTCAGTGGACAAAGTCAAGAGTGGTGACTGTATAGTCCAATTCTGCTCAATGCCAGCCACAGCCAGTCATCTCTCTTTCCTTTTTCCCTCTAGTGGTCATCTCCTGTCTTTGGCTCTTGCTCAGACTTTAATCCAATCGTGCTCAGCCTTTTTTCCCCAAGCCGTTGTATCTTCCACACATGCTCTCAATCTGTTCCAGTTCAGAAGGAAACAACACTATTGGTATTATCCTTCCCAGAAATTAAGTTGGGCATTGGAAACCTCTCCTCTTACAGAGGAATCATTCTCCCAAAATCTTGTCATATGTGCATGTGATCTAATTTCTTAAGAAACTTTATATCTTTTTGAGTTGAAGCTTAACTTAGAAAATATATATGTAGACACAGCTGGATCTGGTTGGAATATAAGGAAAGCATGTTTGGCAGCATTTTGGTGGCATATCTCAAGGGGGGGAAAGTATTGAAAACATTTATGTAGGGGATATGTCATTTCTCATGATATGGCTTTGTCTGACTCAGAACTCATTCCATTGGTTTTAATGAAAGTCTCCTGGGCCACAGCAAAAGGACTCAGACTGCAATGAGTTTTAAACAACACCCATCTGTTTATACTGGGGCCAGAGCCATTCCATGAAATGTCACACGGAGGGCACAACAGTAATTTAACCACAAAAAATTCCTCACACATGTATTTGCTGATGCCAAGTTAATAGATGAGTAATAAAGCCACAGTGTGATGAGAGAAAAGGAGTATAATGGTTAGGGAGCTGACCTCAGAGCCAGGGAGAGCCTGGGTTTGAGTACCAACTTTTATGTTATCCCAGAAAAGTCACTTAAACTCTCAATGCTTTAGTCAATGAAGAGCAAAGTGCTAAACTCTATTGGTAGAAGGAATTTCCTTTGACAGTTCTTTGTTCCAGTGAAATCACATTTTCAGTCCCTGCTGTAATAGTGTTTTCTTAAGTCAGAGATTCTAACATGCTGTGTGTGTGCATGTGTGTGCACATGTGTACATGGATGAGTACATGATGGATTCCATCTGTAGTCTGGTGAAGCCCATGAACTACTCAGGAAAAAAAATGTTTTCAAATAATTTAAAATTTTTAATTAGAAGTTAGTGACGGTAAAGTTAGTAACAGTAAAGATGTTATTTTTTTCCCAGACAAGTTCAGTGCCACTTGAAATCTATTGATGGACCTCAGGCTAAGATCCGCTGTCTAAAAGTCCTATTCTGGTGCCCTATTGAAAAGTGAAGACGATCCTTGATTCAGAAAGACTGCAGTAATGGAGCATAAGCTCTGACAGGCCCTGACTGACCTAGCAAAGTTCTGAATAAAGCCTTAGATAGGGACAGATTGTTTAAGTGCTGTATTGAATATAAGCTCTTATTCTCACATCTTTCAAGAAAGAGGGCTCCAAAAAAGTAGGAGAAACTCCTCGCCATTACCAAGTGATGATGATTTTTTTCTGGCCACATGAACTTAGAAAGATCATGCTACCAAAGTTGGATGGATTAGAATTTCAAATGGTAGAGGGACCATCTATCGATCTATTTATCTGTCTGTCTGTCTTTCTGTCTGTCTGTCAGTCTGTCTATCTATATTTCTATAGATATACATTATATATGTGTGTGTGTGTGTGTGTGTGTGTGTGTGTATAGTTGCTGAGTATTTAGAAAGCAATTTCTTTAAAAATTGATACAGTAAAAAGAGCTTTGGCACTTACTACACCTGCAAACAATTCAACGTATCTTATAAATACTAAGCCAGATACTATTTCTCATTAGAGTTTCTCTAATGATAAAAAGTTTGGTTGATATATTTATTTTTACATCATTTTTAAATAGGTCTCTAGCTCCCGTAAGATTGAACCTTCCCTTATAACAAAGAAGATCAATTAAGAAAAACACCCAATACATTGACAATATCTTAAAATGTACATAACATTCTTTCCTAGAAGTCCCTTGTCTCACTAATATAAAAAAGGAGGTACATTTGAGTATTGGTACTCTAAGATACTATATTTTTTAGTTAGTAAAAGTTGGCTGACTTTTAATGATCTTTTCATTTATATTTTAGCATTTCCCTAAACTTATGAAATCACTTGCTTCTCCCCTCAAATGCTATTATAGTCATATTGGTATGAATTAGGGCATACTGTCCCCAAAAATCTTTATCTTATGTTAATGAAATGAATGAATGAAAAAAAAACCACTTTTATTAAACAATTACTGTGTGCCAAGAACTGTACTAAGCACTGGAGATTAAAATGTGAGACAAATCCTGCATTCAATATGCATTCAAATAAGGGAATCGGTACATATGTGGAGGAATGACTAGACAAGGATATTTAGATTTAGAAGGTTCCAGAAATGGTTATTGGAACCATAGGGGAGTAGATTGGCTCTCATAGATTTGATTGTGGGGGGTGTGAGTTGAAGGATAGAGGAAAGCTTATGGCCTGGATTAGTATGCTCACAGTCTCAGATATACAGGTGACTTTGTTTAAAATACGAAGCAAGGTTAGGGCTGGCTACATGTAGTGGACCATGTGAGGCATTCTTCAATCTAGAACATGCAGGTTTATAGTAGTGTTATTTTTCATATAATACCTATACATGATTTACCCTTCAAAGAGATCAAGTTTTAGGAGTATGATTTATGTGTGGAAATGGTTTATATTGTCACCAAGATGGTTTCATTATCATCATCATTGATATCTTTACTATTAATCACATCAAAAATTAATCTTATTTTATAAGCATATTCAAGCTTTCGTTTATTCATTGCAGAAATTTGGTTTTAGCCATCTCCACTGAAGACTCTTCTAAGTGTATAATGCACACTTTGTCCTGTATAGGCAGAGATTTCAAGTGTTGTTGTTGACTTTGTACTTTTGGAGGTACCTGTATTTTTCTATGTGTAACAAAGTCTTCCTACAAAGCTTTCCTCCAGTGCCTCTCTAGAGGGCAGTGATAATAGACTCTTTTTTTCCAGCTCTAATTCTTTTTATTTTCTTAGTTTTTTCTTCATATTTTTATTATTTAATATTATTAGTTTTCAACATTGATTTCCACAAGATTTTGAGTTACAAATTTTCTCCCCGTTTCTACCCACCCCCACACTCCAAGATGGTATACATTCTGATTGCCCTGTTCCCCAGTCTGCCCTCCCTTCTGTCACCCCACCCCCCCATACCTTTATCCCCCTTTCCCTTACTTTCTTGTGAAGCAAGATAGATTTCTCTACCCCATTGCATGGGTATCTTATTTCCCTGTTGCATGTAAAAACAACTTTTTTTGAGCATTTGTTTTTAGAACTTTGAGTTCCAAATTCTCTCTCTTCTTCCCTTCCCACCCACTGTCCTTGAGAAGGCAAGCAATTCAACCTAGTCCACACATATATCATTATGCAAAACTCTTCCATAATAGTCATACTGTGAAAGACTAACTATATTTCCCTCCATCCTATCCTGTCCCCCTTTATTCAGTTTTCTCCATTGACACTGTCCCTTTTCAAAAGTGTTTTCTTTTGACTACCTCCTCTCCCAATCTGCCCTCCCTTCTATCATCCCCACTCTGTTATCCCCTTCCCCTCACTTTCTTGTGGGGTAAGATACCCAATTGAGTGTGTATGTTATTACTCCCTTAAGTCAAATCTGATGAGAGCAAGATTCACTCATTCTCTTTCACCTGCCCCTTCTTCCCTTCCAATAGAACTGCTTTTTCTTGCCACTTTTATGTGAGATAATTTACCCCATTCTATCTCTCCCTTTCTCCTTCTCCCAATATATTCCTCTCTTACCCCTTAATTTTATTTTTTTATATGATTCTTTCATATTCACCTCACCCTGTGCCCTCTTTATATATATATATGTGTGTGTGTGTGTGTGTGTGTGTGTGTGTGTGTTCCCTTCAATTACCCTAATACTAAGAAAGGTCTTCTGAATTACAAATATCATTTTTCCATGTGAGAATGTAAACAAAACCGTTCAACTTTAATAAGTCCCTTGTGATTTCTCTTTCTTGTTTACCTTTTCATGCTTCTCTTGATTCTTGTATTTGAAAGCCAAATTTTCTCTTCAGCTCTGGTCTTTTCATTGAGAAAGCTTGAAAGTCCTCTATTTTATTGAAAATCCACATTTTGCCTTGGAGTATTATACTCAGTTTTACTGGGTAGGTGATTCTTGGTTTTAATCCTTGCTCCTTTGACCTCCAGAATATTATATTCCAACCCCTTCAATCACTTAATGTAGAAGCTGCTAGATCTTGTGTTATCCTGATTGTGTTTTCATAATACTCAAATTGTTTCTTTCTGGCTGCTTGCAATATTTTCTTCTTGACCTGGGAACTCTGGAATTTAGCTACAACATTCCTAGGAGTTTTCTTTTTGGGATCCTTTTCAAGAGGTGATTGGTGGATTCTTTCAATTTCTATTTTACCCTATGGTTCCAGAATATCGGGGCAGTTTTGCTTGATAACTTCTTGAAAGATGATGTCTAGGCTCTTTTTTTGATCATGGCTTTCAGGTAGTCCAATAATTTTTAAATTATCTCTCCTGCATCTATTTTCCAGGTCAGTGATTTTCCCAATGAGATATTTCACATTGTCTTCCATTTTTTCATTCCTTTGGTTCTGTTTTATAATATCTTGATTTCTCATTTTCCACTTGCTCCAATCTCATTTTTAAGATAGTATTTTCTTCAGTGGTCTTTTGAATCTCCTTTTCCATTTGGCTAATTCTGCCTTTTAAAGCATTCTTCTCCTTATTTGCTTTTTGGAGCTCTTTTGCCATTTGAGTTAGTCTATTTTAAGGTGCTGTTTTCTTCAGTATTTTTTTGGGTCTCCTTTAGCAAGTCATTGACTTGTTTTTCGTGATTTTCTTGCATCACTCTCATTTCTCTTCCCAATTTTTCCTCTGCTTCTCTTACTTGATTTTCCAAATCTTTTTTGAGCTCTTCCGGGGTCTGACACCAATTCATATTTTTCTTGGAGGCTTTTGATGTAGGCTCTTTGACTTTGTCGACTTTTTCTGGCTATGTTTTGATCTTCTTTGTCACCAAAAAAAGATTCTATAGTCTGAGTCTGAGTCTGTTTTCACTGCCTGTTCACGTTCCCAGCCAACTATTAGACCCTTGAGCTTTTTGTCAGGGTATGACTGCTTGTAGTGTAGAGAGTACTTTATCCCAAGCTTTAGGGGCCTTGCACTGCTGTTTTCAGTGCTACTTCTACTCCTGTCACTGCAAGCTCTGCCACACCAGTGCTCATCCTCCCCTAAGAACTGCCAACCAGGACCGTGTCCCAGATCCAAGCAGGGCAAAGCAAGAGAACCCTGGCTCTGCACCAGCAAAGCACTCCTTGCACTCCCGCTCTGATCTGCCACTTGATTCGTCCCACCATGTGGGCCAGGGACTCCAGAAGCAGCTGGCGCTGGAGCTCTGGAAGCAGCCTCAGGAGATGCTGCCACTGCGCCACCTCCACTGCCCCTGGGGCCTGGGGTCAGACCATGCACTTCTCTCACCCCCATCCAGCAGTTTTCCCTTTAGCCTACACCATTGTCTTTGGTGTTTGTGGGTTGAGAAGTCTGGTAACTGCCACAGCTCAGTGATTCATGGCCATAAGACCTGTTATGCCCAACTCCTGGTCTGGTCTGTCCTGGAGAGGCCCATGCTGGACTGCGCTCTTCTCACAGTACAATGTGATAGACTCTTCCCAGTGACCATCCAGGCCATCTTGGGCTGGAGAATTGTTTCCCTTTGTTATTTTGTGGGTTCCATAGCTCTATAATTTGTTCAGAGCCATTTTTACAGGTGTTTGGAGGGATTTGGGGGAGAGCTTAAGCAAGTCCCTGTTTTTAAGCTGCCATCTTGACTCCGCCCCATGATAATGGACTCTTAAAGACTATGGCTGCAGAGTACAACTTCTGTCAAGCCCTATTAAATTGTAAAGGCTTCAAGTAAGGGAATGGTGATAGCCTGTCATCTGAGTCCAGTCTAGTGGCTGGTGGAGGAGCTTGTCAAGGATAGATTGACAAGTAGGTGATGAATTTATGGTTATAGTAATTCATGGAATCACTGTATCCTAGAGCACAAGGGGTGGAGTATAACCAGAGTGACCTTTGTTTTCTTTGAATGACTCAGCTTACCTCATTGAGCCTCGCTGGGCACTGGGGGCTTCTCTTCCGGGGCAGGAAGCCCAGCAACCATGCCTGGGAACAGAGAACTTCCTGTGCGATGAGTCATGGGGCTGGCTGAGGGGAGGTGTTGACTCCAGAGCCACACCCTATTGGGTGTTAACCTAGTCTACGGTAGGGGGAGAGGCCAACTCAAGAACCAATCGGCCCTGGTCATTCAGGCGGTGCTTGATGATGTCAGAAACTCTATAAGAGGGGAGAGGACAGCTTGAAGAGCTCTCTTTCCTTTTCCGGTTGGTGTGGGAGCAGTGGGGAGAGTGACTCTAGGCCAGCCCTTGCTCTCAGGCTGAGCCTAGATGTTGGTAACTATGAATTGTATTGGGTCTGTCTGTTGATATTTGTAATTTGTTTGTATTTAGTTCTGAAGTTCAGGATGGTGGTTTTGTTTTCCCCGAATTAAATGAATGATCTGAACTTCAGGGTGTTGGCTGTTTGTCCCCCTGAACTAGCTGACTGTAATCTGGATTTGGCCTGTCTGTTGATGCTTGCCCATATGCTCCCCTGAACTAACTGAATGCTGGTGTTTTTTCCCCTGAACTAAATGAATGTTGTCTGTATGCTAACTGAATGCTGGATTAAAGTAAGCTGGTCAACCCCTTCACCGTGCTTTCCTTGTTTAAGCAGATAAAAAGAACCTGTGCTTTTCCGGGGTGCCAGCAGCCTCCTGGGTGCATCTTACACCCCCACAGAAGCTGCTAGCCAATTGTTAAAACAATCACTTACTAAAATGTAATATATTTGTCAGTGCAAAGAGCATTCCCGTCCATGGAATCACAGATCTGAAATATTCAGAGATGTATTATTCTCAATATAGGACACCCTTATTCTTCAAAACTGACTCATAAAAATGAGTATAGACTTTTTTAATTAAAAATATTTGGTATATAGATATCACATATACATATTTATATTTGTATAATATAATATGTATACACTGTATACACACATAAACATTTGCATATACAGACATGCAAACACACAAAACCATAAGTTTTTGAAAGTATATAATCAATTAAAATACATATGCTGGATGTCTAAAAATGTTTTGAAATACCTTGTATACTAGCAAAATGTCATTCATTTGAAAAGTAAGAAGAAAAAAGACAATGAAGAAGGTTTATATTGATTAAAATTTTCATTAAAGAAAGAGAATTTTAGGTAATCTGGAATTAGCACTTGTTTGAATATCACTCATATCAGCTATTTAAAAAAATATGTGGCATTAATAGTATTTTGTCCTGCTTAGATGTTATTATCATATGCAGCTGAGACGGGTGAAATTTTGAGCCAAGTATTTGAGGCCCAATTACAAAAATGAATGCAAGTGAAATATAAGATTAAGTTAAAAGTCATAAGTAATGAATTTTTCCTTAAAATATTTCCCCTCAAACTTTTGTGTGTGTGTGTGTGTGTGTGTGTGTGAGAGAGAGAGAGAGAGAGAGAGAGAGAGAGAGAGAGAGAGAGAAAGAGAGAGAGAGAGAGAGAGAGAGAGAGAAAGAGAGAGAGAGAGAATCAACCAACAAGCATTGATTACATGTCTCCTGTGTGCCAGACATTGGCTTAAGTGCTGGGGATAGAAAGACATAAATGAGAAACTATCACTGTGATCAGTTTTGACTAATGTAACCACAGCTATTTCAATTTAGAGCTAATAAAAATAGTGAGCATACTAGAAATTGAGCATGAAAATATCACTTCTTATAACTTCAGCTCTTTCTGAATGGATTATTACAAGCATACTTCTTTGTTGATAACTTTTACCAAGAAATGGGATCTTTCTTAACTAAATTATATCGGCAAATCAGTGTCTTTTTTGTTGGCTAAATGACTAATTTGTAGTATAATTAATTCTATTAGTAAATTGAAGGTTTTTAATTTCAATTAGAATAACTCTGTAGCCTCTTAAAATTTGTATTTTCTTCATAGCAAGACTATGGGGGGCAGATAATGTAACAGAAAAATATTCATATATGAAGATAAATACAAGCAGCTTTATCGTATTCTAAATGTTCTCACAGTTTGCATGTGTCTTGTTTTCCAGGGCATACGGGACGCTTGTTAAAGTCCCTGTGTTTCACCAGTCTATCATTCCTGTTGCTGCATATCATCTTTCACATTACATTAGCTAGCCTGGAGGCTCAACATCGGATCGCACCTAATTATAACTGTGAGTATAGTGGTTGTGTTAATTGCATATATGTGTTGGTTATGTTGCTGTTAATGAAAATCTCTACTTGTTATATTCAGGAATAACTCAATGACTCTTTATCCACAAAATGCTGGGTAAATATATTCTCTTATATTGAACCTTCTTGTTCATAATAGATACCAAAGAATTTAATTGTTTTTAGCAAGATCATATGAGCAAAGTAACAAATTCCCTAATGCTTAGTGATTAAATGCCCACTATGTATAAGGCATAGTCTCAGATGAAAAAAGCAGGTAGTGGTGACATGTAGACAGACTTAGAGCAGGGAGAGAGAACAGTTAGAGGGCTGTTGCAATAAGTTTGTTGTTGTCAAGACCTGAGCTAAGGATGATATTAGCAAATGAGCATATCCAAATTTCTCCTTATTTTAATGAATATGACTAAATAAACTTAAATGAGACAGAAAGGAAAAGCTGAAAAGTCTATATGAAACTGCCTTTTGAGTGACTCCTGGGGTGGTAGGGAAAAACCTCTCAACTTTGCTGTACTGTTAAAGATATGAAGATTAAAAAAAACTATGAAACCTCTATATTCTTGGTCTAACGATTAGATTTTACTTAGCAATGACTTCTAGTTATTTGTGAATTTGTGTTAATACCACATATTTTGAAGCATCTGAATCGGTTTCATCAAAGTCAAAATTCTATGGTAAGTAAATTTCTGTTATACTGGAGCTTAAAGGTCTACTGGTCATAATATACAGAAAACAGCTTTCACCTCAGGTGATATTTTTTATCTCCAAGCCAGACTTTATATTTCTAGTTGGTTCATTCTGACTATAATCTTCTAATCATTTTTAGTCAATCAACAAGCTTTTATTAAGTGTGTTCTATGGCCTAGGCACTGTACTAAGCTGTGGGTTTACAAAGAAATAAAAAATGCAGCCTTTTCCCTCAAGCAGCATGTAGTCTAATGGGAGAGATAATATGTAAATAAATATGTACATGCAAGATAAATACAGAGTAGAAAAAAATTAATCTAAAATTTGTGAGTGAATGGTTAAGGGAAGGCCTCTTGTAGGTCATATTTAAGCTGTTTTTGAAGGAAATTTAGAAGGCAGAATGAGGAAGAAGAGGATACTAGGCAGGCCAGTGTGGCTGGATTGTAGAGTGTGGAGAGGAATAAAGTGTAAAAAGAAGGGACCAGATTTAGAAGGGTGTTAAATTCCAAGAAGAGGATGTTATATTTGATCCTGCAGTTGATAGGGAGTCACTGGAGTTTATTGAGTAAGGGAGTAACATGATCAGACCTGTCCTTTATGAAGATCATTGGCATCTGAGTGGTGGATGAACTGGAGTAGGGTAAAACTTGAGGGATGGAGACCAACCAAAAGCTATTGCAGTAGTCCAGGGGTAAGATGGTAAGAGCTCATACCATAGATGCATCTATGTGAATGTAGAGAAGCAGGGCACATCTGAGACATGGGCTGGGTGCAAGTGAGAATTCAAGAATTACATCAAGGTGGAGAGCCTGGATAACTCAATGGATGGAGGTACCCTCCATAGAAATAGGAAAATTAAGGAAGAGAGGATCTGGGGAAAAGATAATGTGTTCCATTATATACATGTTGAATTGGAATTATCTATGGAACATACAATGTAAGATGTTCATAAGGGGGTTGGTAATATGAGATTGAAGCATAGGAGAGAGGTTAGGGTTGAGTATAGAACCGAGTATCATCAGCATACAGATGACAATTGAACCATAGGAACTGATAAGATCACCAAGCAAAATGGTATAGAGCAATGGTTCTCAACCTGAGTCCATGGACATCTTTCAGGGGTCCTATAACTTGGATGGGAAAAAATGTATTTCAATATAATATGTTTCCTTTGTAATCCTATGTATTTTTATTTGTACATTTAAAAACATTTTTTAAATGCAATTTATTTATTTAACATATTTGGTTTTCAGCATTGATTTTCACAACATTTTGAATTACAAATTTTCTCCCCATTTCTACCCTCCCCCCCACTCCAAGATGGCTTATATTCTGGTTGCCCTGTTCCCCAGTCAGCCCTCCCCTCTATCACCCCCCTCCCCTCTCATCCCCTTTTCCCTTCCTTTCTTGTAGGGCAAGATAAATTTCTACACCCCATTGCCTGTGTATCTTATTTTTTAGTTGCATATAAAAACTTTAACATTTTAAGAAAGGATTATTAGGTTTCACCAGACTGCCAAAGGGGTCCATAACACAAAAACAGTTAAGAACCCTTGGTATAGAGGGAGAAGATAAGGGGACAGAAGGCAGGGCCTTGACAGTGTGTATGTTGCTGTAACAAGGATAAAGAACCAGCAGAAGAGATTTAGTAGTCAGACAAATAAAAGACTAAACAGGAGAGAAGCATCATGAAAAGCTAGAGAGGAAAAAGTATTCAGAAATGTGAATTCAGCTGTGTCAAAGGCTGCCAAATGTTAGTCAATGCACATTTATTAATCTCCTACTATATTCTAGATGCTTTGCTGAGCACTGGAGATACAAAAAAGGCAAAATACTACCCCTGCCCTCAATGGTGTGAAATGCATACCAATCTAGACCTTCAATGTAAAAAGCACATTTATTCCCAGCTTTGACCAAGAATCTATTGCCCCTTTCAATCAATTAAAAATATATGTTTGAATGTCAATAGCAAAAGTGTCAAACAGTTCCATATTTTAAAGAATGAAGTAGTTTTAAACATGTGACTATTGGGAGTTACTTAATGACTAAGAATATTCCAGATATAAGCTTGTCAGGCACTAATCTTAGGGATTTAGAAGTAATTGTAGTGCCACAATAGTTTTTTTTTTAATTTAACAGAAAATCCTTTTTGTATTTTGATTTATTTTCATAGAAGAAAATAATTTTCATTTCTCATAGGTTAAGAACAGCTTAGAATTGGCAACCAGAAAATTAAAAACAAAAGAGACCAAAGTGTCTCTTGAGCTGAGCCACCTGCCCACCTACTTACAAACCTTTTTCAGTCTCATGCAACTTTCAATTTCCCTTTTCTGAATGCCCCACCAACCTACCCTCATCCAAACCAAATAAAAGTATATGACTTTCCTTTGGTTTGCTGAAAATCTAATTCCCTAAGGCCCAAATTATCTCACACCTGAAGGTGTGTTTAGCTAAATGTCTTAGCAGATAAAAGTCTCTTTGAAGTGTAAGTGTTCCTCAGTAAAGGCTAGGCAGTTACTCCAGGTGTTGTAACATCTGTTCCTTGGACAACAGTATAAAAGAAACTAAGCTGTTCTCTCCAAGTGCCTTTTTCTAGACATTTCCTTATATCCTCAATCTCTTCTCCATGGACCTAGAGCTGCTCATTCCTACCCTATCAGTTATATATTTAGGTCCCCAGATAGTGGTTTCTAACAACCACATGAAAGGTCTTTATCAATTGACTTGATTTTTTTATTCGTGAAAGTCTTTTAAAAAAAAGCGAACTTAAGAGGGATAGAATCACTTGTAACTTTCCTTATTTTGCTGGTTTTCTGGACTGAAATTCCCACTTACTTTCCTCCATAAAGGGCTAAATTTAGTGGAGTTCCCATAGGAAATTTTATGGGTTTAAAAGAAGAGATAGGGGGTTTCAGTTTAGTAATGGCCTACAGTTGGACACTGTCTGAATACTTCAGGCATCCCTGATTTTGTTGGTATGGATAGTCTCTCCACAAATACATGGCTTAGAAGATGTTTTGGGGAAGTGTCTATAATGAAAATGAACACCATACTGTGGCCAACCTACTTATGTGTCTCTCTAAAACTTAGCTAGACTGGCCCATGAATGGGCAGACACATGATCTGAGGCAGGAATCATACCTAAAGTCTTTCCCTTCTGCTGGCATGGTCGTGGCATGTCATCTCTACATTATCTTTATTAGGCATCAGAGAAGAATTATTGTGGAGGAGATGGCAATAACAATACTCAAAAATTCATATGTATGAGGTAGTTATCGGTCTATAAGGCACTTTATTAATCTCCTTTGATTGTCACAACAACCCTGTAAAGTATTTAGTATGAATTTCATTATCTCTATTTTACAGATGAGGAGATCAAGTGTTAGGAAGGATAAATGATGTAGGCAGTTTCACGCAACTAATAACTGGCTGAGCCAAAGCTTCAAATCAAGTGACATTTCCACTATACAAAGTTGTCTGATGTGAAAAAGAAGAAGTTTATGTTAATAGTTTACGTTTTGGTAAGGGTTTTTTGGCAGAAATTTTTAAAAAATTGAACTAGTCACTTTGAAAGCTTGTATATGAGTATCCAAAATTCATAAATGCATTCTAAGAAAGCCAGTGACATGTGTAATAGGCTTGGTTCATTGGTTTTAAGAGAAGTTTTTTTTGGTGTTGCATGTAGCCTTTAAAACTAATACATATTTGAATCAGGATAAAAGAAAAGGGCAAACCAGACTTTGCAAACTCATTTGGTCCAAGATTGACACAGACCAGGTTTTCAGCCTACAGCATTTTTTTTTGTGATCATGTTATATAAACCCTTGAAAATCATGTTGGGGTGGGTAATGGAAACCCTGACTATTGGGATTACAGAGTTGCTGACGGCACCTCACTAATATTATTGTTTCTTGTACATTTGGAGTTGAGATTACACTGCTATAGTAGTAAACCCAAACTCAGCTCTTTAATCCTCCAAGTACTGAAGGTTAGACTTTTTTTGGCATCTGCAGAAGTAAAGTAGCAAATCTTAAACTGAAAAGCAAAAACTGTCTAGACAGGCAAGGCAGTGCATTCTGAACCTTTTTTGCCCTATCCAAGACATGGGTAAATCAAAATGAAATAAACCAGACAGGTCAGGTTTTGCAATCATACATTCTATTCCAACCCAAGACCACCAAGTATTGGTTTATATAGGATTTAATTTTGTTTTTTCTAACTGCTTCTCTCCCGCTTTAAAAACTCATATACCTTTAGCCTCATTACAGAAAAAGCTCCCAGCATCCCTCAAGAGTTTCAGATGTGTTTGGGGGACAACAGTAGCATTTAGAAATACTGAGTCATTAGAAAGTCCCATCTATCCCTTGAGTCCTGTGAATATTACCTGGCAGTAGTAAAATAAAAAATGTAAAACCCACCCCATTTAGCTTGTGACTAGACTTGCTGGTTTGTTAAAGGCGTCATTGTGCAGGACTGAAACTTAACACCAGCCCAATCCCCCTCCCCCTCTACTTTTTTTTTTCTTTCTGAAATTGTGCTCATCTAGGAAAGTGAGGAAATAGATGCTGCAGGGGCAAGCTCTGCTAATTCCCTTCCAACATATGTGGTGCTGCCTACTAAAATATTTGTATTCCATCAAAAATATGCTACTCAGGTGAATGTAACCCAGATTTCAATTATGTCATTGCAAATAACATGGAAGCAGGTCATTTGACCCCATGGTAGATATATGGGAAAGATAGAGAGACTTCAGGGTCCATTAGTTTGTTTATTCTGCTTCCACTCAGTTTATTTGTTCACAATAATTTTGCAATTTGGACCTATTAAAAAAGACCATTTATGTTAACTCATCCCATCTCCTCTCCTAATATAGCATTAATTCTTTCATTAAAACATTTTTCCCCAAATGAATTAGGGGGGAAAATTTACTATTAATATTTCTGAGTCAAGTCCAGGGCCAGTAACATCCCTTCCCCCACCTACCACTGTTTCTTTCCCAGGTCTAACCATGGTGCCCGTATTCCATTTTCACTGGGCCATTTCCCCCTTATGACCATTCCCAGTCTCCCAGGAAAACATTATGGACCATATGATGGCCAAAAACTCTATCATCAACTCATGGTGTTTTAATGAGGAACATTAGTGCTAGTCTAGTGTATAGCTATGAGTTAGTACCATTGCAGATGATTTGGGTTGTATAAATTCCAGTGGCAAGCTAATCTATGGCTTCCTATTGTTTTATCATTGGTCTTGGTAATACCTTTAAAATTCCTTGATTTGCTGAATTTTATTCTTGACATTTGAATTGATTTCTCCCAAAATATAGCACTACTAAGAACAGCTATTCTATCCTTTTTGGTATATGCAGGGAGTTTAATATTCTGTCCCTGACTATTCCGCATTCATGCAAGGTCTATTGGAATAGAGCTGCCTTTGGCCAAAAGGTCCATCATAGGTGGAAACCACAGCCTCAGATTTTATTTCTACTTTCATGCTATCAGATGTTATTCTGTTCTTCCAGCTCAGTTGCTGACAGGCTGAGTGACTTAATCTACTTGAAACTCAATTTCCTCATTTGTAAAACAAGAGTAATAATATTTGAACTGCTTATTTCAGATTGATTGTGAGGGCCAAGTGTTTTGTAAATAAAAAATTGTTATATAATTTCAGTTTTTTTTATTCTGCAAATACCATAAACTGTGTCATAGTAGATTGAGACCCAACTTTAAAATCTGGAATAGTAATACTAACCCTAATAGCAATAATAATAGTCTCTAGCATTTATGTAGTTCTTTAAGGTTTGCAAAACTGTTTACATGTTAGCCCTGTGCAATATACCGGCTCGGTATTTTTAGGATCTCTCTAAGATTATAAATTGTAGGCACTGTTCTTCTTTGCATGGCTAGAGGGAGTTTCCTCACTCCTCTGTAGTTCCTTGTAATAATGAAATCACAGGCCTAGTCCCTCTCCCTATCCTATTTTTATTATTGGTAAGGAGGGCAAATTAATTTGTTTGTCCAGATGCACAAGAGGGAGTAACATTAACAAACAGACAAAAGCTCCATTTCCTGGTTGAGCACCTCATTAAAACATCTACTTGGTTGCAAGGTGAAGCATTATCTTTTTCCCTAAAGAAACCATTAATAACTGCTTCTTCTGGGTTTCCATTCTGCACATGGAAGAATAAATCCTGTTTTTCACATTTGTTTGGAAAACAGATGAAAGTGGGCCATGTATATAGCACTCCCTGAGGGATACTTTGTTACTTGGTTGATCCTGCTTAATGAGAAAAGACCAGAAGCTTAAGAAGAAATAATCCAATTTTCACTTTTTGGCACCACTCTGTGAAGAAGTGTGTCTTGAAGGTGTAAAAAAAAAGTCATAAAGAAGACTAAAACCACATTTGTTTTTCATTGTTGAGTATGACTGAAAAATAACAATAATTACGGTTTTACAATCTGTACTATACTTGCAGTTGTTCAAGGGATTAACAACTCAAGGATCTTGACCATCTAATGAAGGTTGTTCCCCCACATAGGAACTAAGATTAGCCATTCTCAAAAAGTGTTAGAAGCTGTGGAAAAAAAATATATATGTGTGTATGTATGTGTATGTATATACATATATATATATGTAAAATGAAAGTTAGATTTAGTGAAATCCACAAAATAAGTCATTCTCCAGCTATACATATATATATGTACACATATATATGTGTGTGTGTGTGTGTGTGTATATATATATATATATATATATATACATTTAGAGAGAGAGAGAGAGAGAGAGAGAGAGAGAGAGAGAGGGGGGATACCTTTTCCTGCTTTTGCTCTTTACTGAGGGGCTTCTCAAGGCAATTAGTTTGTATCTTCCAGCTTAAACTGAGTAGAAAATTGAAACAATTAACCATGTGATTTTAGATCATAATTAATTCAAAAAACCATCTACAAGCAAATATTGTATGCAAAATACTTTTGTAGGTACTGGGGATACAGACAAAAATGAAATAACGCCCACCCCCAAAGAACCTCTAGTCTGCTGGGGAATACAACAATAATGTATAAGTATATTCAAAGTAATACAAATAATTTTAAGACAGCAGTCGTGCCATGACTAAGAAAATTTTTATATAGGATTTTGAGGTTTGCAACATCCATCAAAATATCCAAGTATGTAACAAATAATAAGGCAGTTAAATTTATAAAACTCGTAGAATCGAATAAAGAAGTAAATGTAAAAATGATCACAGCAAGAATTTAAGCTACTATACTTTTAAACTGTGATCAATCTAAGGAAAGTAAATAAGAATAAGAATAATAAATTCAATTTAATAGATATGTCAAAAGCAAAATGGATGAAGCAAGAGATATACTTTTTTTCAAGTGCACATGGACGATTCAGAAAAAAAAATGTTTTACTCTTTCTCATAGTGAAATCCTAGATAAATTGTAAAAGGTTGGAATATTGTGTAGTACTCATAAGAACTGGTATTTGTATAATGTTTTAAAGTTTTCAAAGAACTTTCCTTTTCTCATTTCATCCTCACAATATCCTTGTGAGGTACACGCTACAATCATCCCAGTTTTACAGATAAGGAAATAAAATTGAAAAATGGTAGATGATTTACCCATACAGGTCTCCCTGTCTTCACCCGCTACACCATCTAGAAACATAGATAAAAAGATAATAAAGCTAGACATAAATTGGAGGATGAGTGCACATATAAACAATAAATAATTTTTAGCAATGTCTGGGTGAAATAAAACAGAAGTAGATAATAGATTATCTCTAAATATTATGTATCAAACCAGATAGTGCACACTCAAAGCAGACACAGATTTCTAGTCCTAAATGCCTTCATGAGAAAAAAGTAGAATCTGCATTTAAAGAAATGAGAGGAGCAAGTTAATATAATAAAGGAAAGTATAAATGAGGAATCATTAAGATCAGGATAAGACTTAATAAAATGGAAAGCAAAAGAACAAGTTAAATGATAAAAAGGCTATTTGGACAGAAACAGCAAATTAAAGGACTGGGAGTATATCCTTCTTCATTATATAAGATGACTTCAAATAATTTTTTTAAAATGCAACTATACCCTAAATTGATATATAACTTCACTGCAAAAGCACTAAAAAAACCCAATGGATTACTTTATAAAATTAAAACATTTAAAGACTAACATGAAAAAACCCAAAAAACAAAGTTACTTAGTAGTAGATTCACCTTGTGTCATATTTCAAAATATACTCTAAATTAGTCATTATTTAAAATATCTGTTACAGTTTAAAGAGATTAAAAATGAGGATTGGCAAATAAGAATAGGAAATCCAGAAAAATATATATGTATATACCTACATACACACACACACACACACACACACACACACACACACACACGTCAATATTGCTTTATTCAGAGATTATAAAACATTGTAGAGAATCCTTATTTTTGAAAGTATAGAAATTAGGCAGTACTATGGCAAAAAAGGGCAGGAGGGTGACTAAATCTACATCTCATACCAATACTACAATAAATTTTAATCAGATAAATTGAGCGTGAAAAGCAATTTTTATGAAATTACAATAAATATAAATGTTATATCTATTTCAGTTGAGGAAAGGAACATAATTTCCATAAATAGAGAACGAATGTATTAAATTACTAGGGAAAAATAGATGCATCTGATACAAAGGATATGAAGACACTTTTAATTAAATAAATTGTAAATAAATAAAGGATAAAAATAAGATATTTGCAAAGTGCTCACACAGTACCTGGCATATATAGTAGGTGCTATGTAAATGTTAGTTATTTTTTATTGTTATTATAGAAGCATTTTAAATATTTTCAATTTTTTTAATAATTAGACAAACAACTATTCTACTATCTTGTACCCAATTAAACTGGCAAAAGTAGTTTAAAATGACATAACTCAATGGGAGAGCAACTCCTTGTTTGTTTTTTGTTTTTGTAGAGCTCCCTGGCAATCCATGATAATCATTACAAAACTGGCCATAGGCTTTAGCCTAGTGATCTTACTTTTTCAACTATATCCTAAGGATGTTATCAAAAGGAAAAATATTACTGTAGAGAAATATGCTTATTCATTTGTAATAGTGAAAAACTCAAACTATCCAGTCCTATAATTTAAGAATGCCTTAAAATAATTGTGTGTAACTGATATAGAATATCGCAATAGTATTAAAATAATAGAAAGGACATGAAGAGTAAAAGATTAAAATAAAGAGGAAAAAATTCAAAGAGATAGCAATGAATATGACTATATTAAAAATAAGACCTTTATAAATTCAGGGACATAGAATATTGGGAGAGACCCAAATAAGTTGTTATTGTTGTCATTTGCTAAAGTATATATTCTTTCCCTTTCCAAAAATATAAATAGTTCTAAAGATCTTCATTATTGGGCCTATTGTTTTTTGTTTGTATATCTTGCTATTGTTAATTGTATTATACATGATATACACACATATATACATCTGTTTCTCTGTAGATGTTGATCTATATACACACACACATATAATGAATTTAAAGAGCCAAAAGGTCCATGATATTATTCTCTGCTACTTACTGGCTGTCTGAGTTGGGCAACTCACTTAAGTTTTGTGATCCTCAGCTTATCTTTAAAGTTGCAATGTTAGATACTCTGCCTCTTTTGCAGGGTTGTTGTGAAGACAGAATGAGATTGTATATGTATATTATACTTTAACAATAAAGTTCTATAAACATGTAAAACATCAACAAAATTATTTAATAGAATCATAGAAAGATATTTGTATTTTGATTATATAGTCATCTAATGTTGGCAGTGAGAGATTCCTGCTTAGAGATGATCTTTCCCAATCACTGAATTTAACAGATAAAGGAAGTTATAACAAATGCCTGAATAGAGTAATAGAGTTCAAAACTAATAATTGCAGAGAATACATTTTGTTAAACTCTGGCTTGACATAAATGATAGCTATGAAACTTTGTTTAACATTAAAATTATCTGTTCTAAAACTACTTTCAGTACTTCTGGGATGTGTGTGTGTGTGTGTATATGTGTGTAAGTGTAAACTTCTCTGCTCAAAAATAAATATAGACTGATATCCAAAACAAGGAATTCAAATATGGCCTGAAGTGGAGAAATATAGTCAGGTTCAGCATTTACCTAGACTAGCATAATTTAGTGGCATCAGTTATTAAAATACTTCCTAGTAATAAATATCTCTTTAACTGGCTTACAACAATATCAAAAATTGCACATTAGATAGTCCTTCATTTGGATTAAGATTTCACATCTCCAAGAGTCCCCCATTAAAGTTAAAATATCTCTAAGATAATAATACATTAAACCATTATCACCCATTAGTACTTCAGTGCTATTCATTGATCATATTAGGCAACTATCCAGTAAAGGGAAGGGGCTACAAAGCAGATAAATTTCCATTAGAAGAAAAAAGGAAATCCTATTAAGATGGCATAACTAAGAGTGACTAAGCACAGGTTATGTCACAAATGAGCCAGCATTAGAGTACTGGGCACTTAGAAGTGAGGGCATTGGTTGGTAAGATATTTGTCTGAATGCTTCCCACTCTTCCTTGCTGATGGCTTTGGGCTCATATCTGGGAGAAGAAATCATAGGTGAGGATGAAAAAAAGACTGAAGAAAATGTAGGTAATGGAATTAAAAACCTTCAAATGAAGGATCATTGAGCCATTCCCTTTTGTTTTCACCCACTCAAATACTGAATGTAAAATATATAGGAGTACAGGAAGCTTAAAATGCATTTGGATCAATTTTACTTGCTCAAATACCATTTTCTATAACCTCAGTTTCATGATGCAGCAATTCTCATGTAAATTATTTACAATAAAAGCCTTGAGACCACACCATGTGGTGTGGAAGTAAACTCCCATCTAGAAATTATGGATATCCCTCCTAACAGGGGATAGAATAAAGCTTTGGTTGTGTGTTCTCAAGTCCATAGTATAATGGAAGGATGTTTTAAGTGCAAAAGGAAACACTATTTGTGGTAGATGTAATTATGACGTTTCTGAAAATATTAACTGTACAGTACTGATCATGTACTGCCATGTAAAATGCCAGTATGTTTTCCAGATCTTGTATGATAGCAGTTTCACATGTTTGCCTGCGAACAAAACTTAAGTGTGTTTTGAATTAAGAAGGAATTCTCTTTGATACTATTTAATCATTAAAAACATCTTTTGATGGAAGAAAATTTATGACTAAGTCACTAAAGCTGTCGTTACAGCCTATGTTAAAGCCTATGTTAGAGACATTTTTTAATTTCCTGCTTATTTTCTCGAGGAGGAAATTTCAGAAGGTGAGTGTACAGGGAATCATGGGATTGGAAACAATTGTAATTTTTATTTTAGAGCCCATACAGAGAAACATCAAATTCAGTTTTAAAGGTATTATTTAACTTCAAGTTCTAGGGAAATAAATATATTTTTGTCTGACCTTGTATTACATCCCTGTCTATTGCGATTTCAAATATGTTTTTTTTTGTAAAAGTTTTACATTAGGAAAAACTGCCTACGATTATTTTCTCATGGTTTAATTGTTTTTCAATCATGTCCAACTCTTCATGACCCCATTTGGAGTGTTCTTAGCAAAGATACTAGAAGGTTTGCCATTTCCTTCCCTGACTCATTTTACACATGAGGAACTGAGGTGAACAGGATTAAGTGACTTGCCCAGGGTCATGTATCTAGTAAGCGTCTAAAGCCAGATTTGAAGTTGGGAAGATGAGTCTCCCTGGCTCCAGGCCCAGCGCTTTATCCACTGTTGCTACCCAGGTTTTTAAGTGGAAGTGTCTTTGGTAAAGAGCACAACCTTATTTAATTAAGTGGCTGCTATTTAACAGATACTTCGAATTTAAAGCGATTGGGTTTGAAGTGTGAAACCTAATATTCTATTCTAATATCCATAGAAATAAAGTGAAGGACATTGTTATAGGGTCATGCAGTTGAACTAAAGTTAGAAGAGACTTCAACATCCATCTAACGAAAAATGAAGCCCTGGGAAAGTCAGTGATTTTACTGATGTCATAGAAGTAGAAAATATCAAACGCTAATTTGAACCCTAGTCCTACAATTCTGGAGACAGAACCATGTCTACCATACCATATTGTTACAACTATTTTTCTCTTTAAAATTATGCATTAGCTAAGGTTATCATTCATTTTCTTATCTTTCAACATGGGAATATCATGGTTAGTTTGTCTAAAAAAGATAAGGGGATTTTAATGGATTGTAAGCTCAATCTGAGTCAGTTCTATGATTTTGTAGCCAAGAAAAATAATTACTGCATTCAGAGAAACCTAGCTTACAAGAATGTGGAAGTGATAGTCCCTTTGTACTCTGCTCTCATTAGATCATATCCTGAGTACTGTGTTTCATTCTGGTTGCCACAGTTTTATAATAAGGGCATTGATAAGCTCAATAGCAGCAGGAAGGCAACCTGCAGGGTGAAGAAGCTTGTACCCATGCCATGGGAGGATCATGAAAGTAGTGGGGATGGTTACATGAGGAAGAGAAGACACAGGGGGAGCATGAATTGATGCCTTCAAGCATATGGCAGGAGACTTAGATGTGCTTTGTTTGGCCTCACAAGCAAGACCAGGAGCAATAGGTAGAAATTTCAGAGACAAATGTAGGGTGATTCCTTTTAACAATTCAAGTCTACCAAAATTAGAAAGGGCAACTGCAGGAGATATGGGTTCCTCTCAGTATGAGTCTTCACACAGAGACCAATTGTTGTCTACAGCATAGTAGGGATTCCCTTTGGGCATGGGAAAGACTAGATATTACTGAGATGTCCCTTCCAACTCTGAAATTCTGTGATTCTCTGAGGATAATACTTTGAGGGATCTGTGATATCATGAATGTGTCTACTCTCTCAACCTGAGCCTAACCCATACTCATCCTGTGTAATTCTTATCCGTCTATCTTCATAAATCTTCTATAGAATATTTGCCAAATGTGCTGGTGGATTTATGATAGGTTTTTGTTATTTCATGTAAACCAGTACAACATTCTTGTACTTATCAGCTTCCCTGTACAGCTGACCCCCCTCCTTTTTCCATCATTCATGTTCTTAATGAGGACTTTTATGCCACATCTAGTATGCAAATTATCACTTGCAATATGTCCCAGCTTACTTACAGCTGCCATGCATTTCTTATTAAATGAAAACAATGAAATAGTTTTCCAATACTAAGAATTAAATACAAGAATTATGTTTAAAGGGTTCATATCATATATTCAGTACTGCAGAAAAAAGCCCCAGCTGCCTCAGTTATCAAAATAAGCAACTTAAAGCCCAAACATAAAAGGCATCAGGTCTTATGCTTCCTTAGCTCCCCGTGTTTGCTGATTCAACCATATAGTCAATCCATCCAAATCTTCTTTCACTTAAATGCTAATCAAAATAGATTTAGAACAGCAAAATTGTTAGGACTATCAGTGTTTTCTACCTCCTGATTACCAGTCTTATCCCTAAATATGAGGCCTTTGATTAAGGAAGGTACTTTGCTACCAAAGATTCCTTCCAGTGGAACACAGGCCATTTCAGACACACATGCTATAAGAGTTTTCTTCATCCTTCCTGAGGGTCTTGATGGTTCTGGCCCCTGGAAAAACCTGTCTTAACCATGTTTGTTCTTGTCTCTCATTATTGGCTTGTTTCAAATTCATGCCTCTGTGTTATGGCTAGTTCAATCCTTTACGTAGATCTCAGTCTTTCAAATCTTGTTCTAGGCTACCATCTGTATATCAACTGCCCAGCTCCAAACCCTTGATGTCAGAGACTATCTCTACTTTTTAGATTTATGTCTCCAATTAGCAAGTGCCTTCCCTCTGAGATTAGTTTCCCATTTACTCTGTATATATCTTCTATTTATTTAATTGTTTGCAGGTTGGTCCCCAATACTATTAGAATGTAAGCTTCTTGGGGGTAAGGACCATGTTTCTACCTTTCTTTGAATTCCCTGTGCTTATCATAGTGCCAGATTGAAGTAAATATTTAATAAATGCTTATTGACTGATTAGAGCAGTAAGCTTTTAAGCTCTTAAAAAATGTTGGTTCATTCATTGATTCATTCTTTCATTCATTGATTCAGGCCTATTTTTCTATACAAGTAGCCTACATGGAAAATATTGTATTATCTTAAACTTGTCTCTCCATCATGGCTATTCTTTCTGGGGCTAGAATCAGGCTGCCTTTTCTTTCCTGTTTGAAAACCTCATGGCCCTACTAAAACTAAGGTCCCCTGTCCTGTGTAAGAACTGCTATTTGCTCCAAGCTCCTTTGTATACCTGTGCAGACAGAGAAGTCATGAGCTTAATAAGTCTTCCCATCTTTCCTGGCTTGGGATAATTTCTCTGTCCATTTCTGTAAGTTTTTGTGAATAACATTTACTGAACTATAGGTCAGAAGATCTGAATTTGAGGCCCAATTCCTCTACTTCATATGAATGACAGCCTCTCTGCCTCTTAATTTCCTTAACAAGATAGAAAGATAGATAGATGGATAGAGATAATTAGATATACACATATACACATATACATATATGTAGATTGTATAACAATTTTTTTTAATATTTTGATATGTCTTAATATGCCATTATATTTTTTGTTCATTTGTCTTTGTGTATTTTTTTGCATTTAAGGTAGCCAGGTGATAAACTGGATAGAGTGACAGGCCTGAAGCCAGGCTTGAGTCATATAAAAATGATCAAAGGCTAAATACTTTCACCTTTTCATGAATACCTCATTTACCACCTAATACTCATGCCATTCTTGAAGCTGGTGAAGACCTCAGTATTGTCAGTATGATCCAGATCTTATGAATGTGCCATCATTTTATTTTCATTTTCTTGCTATTTCTCTTTATCTCTAAATCCATTAGGAATAGTTTCTGAATGAGGCTGATAAATTAAGACCTTAACTGTAAAAAATGGAAGTTTTTGAGGAGTACACAGACATAGAAACAAGTCTATTGGCACCTATGATCCCACCTAATCCTCTGAACTTGACAAGGAGATATAATTTTTATTTTAGATTCCAATCAAAATGCAGTATATCACAGGGATGGAAGCTACCTTAAAGAACATTTAAAACACTCTTTTTCAATTTGTAGGGGAAGAAACCTAAATATAGGGAATTGAGATAAATTACCCAAGGTCATGTACCTAAATAGTGTCTGATTTAGGAATAAAATTCTGGTGTCTTTATTTTCAAACCAGTCATCGTTCTGTATGCTATACTGCATAAAGTTAGTATATAATTCCAATGAAAGATAGCTATATATGATGGATTTTACAACTCATTTTTTGCCGCCATCATGAGTTATCTGTCTGTGAACATTTAAAATTATACTCACTTTCTCTCTCTCTCTCACTCTCGCTCTCCCTATCTCATTTATTAACCAATAACATAAAAATACACTGCCATTTTTGTGACTAGAATAAGATGAAATGAAAAGAGGAAATGAAAAGTTGTTTTCTTATTGGTGTCTAATACAACAAAATTGACATGGAAAGTCATCTTTGACTTTTTCCAGATGTTATGGATCTGGGTCAACATTTTGGCACTTTCAGCTTATATACGTCTTTACTGAGCTTCCTCATTTAGACATTTTACAGAGATTAAAGGAATTTTGCCTCTAGCTTTGTAAGTATACTCTAGGGCATTAAACATTCCAAGGTTATGTCAAAGGTTGATTCCTCCTAAGGATACTATTATTTAACTATATGTGGGTAAAAGTCTCTGAGTACTTTTTTAACAACACAGCCTCTTTTTTGCCTTGAGGTTCAGAAGTTGATGTGATGGCTTACGCATTTATAATAAAATCTGGCCATCTAGAAACTTAAAACAATTAGGTTTGGTTTTCTATTTCATGTGATGACTAAAAAAAGGACCTTAGAGATCATTTACTGCCTTCTTTTTTGGATGAGGAAACTGAGGCCCAGAGAGTAGAGGTGATTTGCGGTATCGTTGTTGCTTAGTCATTTCAGTCTTGTCCAAATCTTTGTGACCCTCTTTGGGGTTTTCTTGGCAAATGTACTAGAATGGTTTGCCATTTCTTTCTCCAGCTCATTTTATAGATGAGGAAACGGAGGCAAACAGGGTTAAATGACTTGCTCAGAGGCAGACAAGTAGTAAATATCTGAGGCCAGATTTCAACTCAGGATGAGTTTTCCTGATTCCAAGCCCAGCACTCCATGCACTGTACCACCTAGCTGCTATGTAGTTCTAATTGTCAGGTTGTTTTTACTGACATTGGAACCAAAATCTCTCTTCAATTTCTATTCACTGTTCTTAGTTCTGCCATCTGAGGCCAACTAGAGCAGAAAGAATACCTCTTTTATGTCATTTCCCTTTAAATATATGAAGACTGCTCTCATTCCCCAAATTTTCTCTTTCTCATGCTTACTATTCCCAGTGCCTCATCTAGAATATTTGCTAGCCTATGTTCACATGCTTCAGTATGCCCACAGGCATAAGCAAACATGAGCATGTATACATACACATACACATTTACCACTCTTATGTTGAAATGAAAGAGGCAGTTCAAGTATTATGATTAAAAAGCAACGTTAGTGATATTTTTAAAAGTTTCGGCTATATCTGTCCTTTTCTTTTAAAACTAGACAACTAGAGGTATGAAACATTGCAAGTCTAGTCAGATTGTCTTGCTGTGGCTGTTCATCTTGTTTAACTACTTTTCTTTCTTATGAGGGAAGGCTTATGGGATGTGGGAGGAGGGGACAATTCTGAAATGATTGATGCAAAAATGAAGCAGCAATAAGAAGTTATTTTTTAAAACTACTCTTAAGCTTTCTTCTGTTGTCATCTTTTATATATAGGCTATTCTCTCTTAGATCACATGAATCTTAAAGACCTAGACTAAACCTCATTTTATAAACGAAGCAAGTAAGACCTAGGAGACTCAGTGACCTATTCAAAATCATACAGGAAACTGGTGTCCA